>NC_064631.1:678030458-678336139 GCF_023864275.1 Schistocerca cancellata
TGATGCTCTTTTTGGGGACAACCAACCCCTTTATGTAGTGGATTTTTAAGCTTCCCTTCTGCTTTTAGTTTCTCCAATTTTTTGAGTTTCGTTCCCATTGCTGCTGCTTTCCATTTTCGTTTTTTACCGTTTCCTAAGTCACAGACTGGGCACTAATGACCATAGCAGTTTTGCGCCCTAAAACCAAAACAAACAAACATCAACTATGCAGATAAACGGACTATCAGCATGTGCTGCACAACTCTACTGTAGACCCTGACGAAAATGCATGAAATGTGTCTAGTAATATGTAGATATTAAAAAACCTGAGTACCGAAGCACTCAGGTGAAACTAAATAATTTGCCACTGATTGGGAACTTGTAATATCTCACCAAATTGGTTTACTTTCTGACGCAAATGAAAATGTGAGAACTGTGGCTGTTAGATATTAAATTTACATGCAGAAACTCAAGAAACTAAACTATTAAAGCACACACATGATATTATAAATAAAATTCGCTCCTGGTTAGGAACTCATAAATGACACAAAAGCGGTTACTTCCCTGTTGCTGCGTCTGTCTCGGTAGGCTACTGCCGCCTAACTGACTTTTGGATTTTACAAATTTATGCAGTTCCACTTGGACTGTGCAATGTCATACAGACTTTCCAGTACCTCATAGATGAAATAACTGGAGACTACTTTTGTCAGGATTTTGCGTGTTGCATACTGTAACTATCAACTTACACTTGTTTGGCAGGGCAGCACTAAAACAGAAATGTGGCAATAAAATAAGAAGTAAACAATAAGATTTATTAGTAAGAGTCTCTAACAAAATTGTACTTAATTTTGGTAGTTTGATGCATGACAGTAGATGCACTATATCTACTGTAATAAAATCTAAATAATGTTGCTGTCTCTTGACAGTCTATGATCTTTCCACTATGACTGGATGTAATGTTGCAGACACTGTAGACTATCCTTTTACTCCATAAATAGCTATTGTTCTGTCAATGTGTTGTCTTCTCAATGAAACTCGTTGCAAGAGCTGTACTGAGCTAGGTGCAGGTACTGAACTATCTGACTGGAAGATTGGCTGGAACACTGTTGGCAGATTAATATGACTAGCAGATGGACATGGTGTGGATGCAGAAAGTGACCCAGAATTGTGGACGTCATCTGGAGGTGGATGCTCGGAACTGAGAGGCACTAGTCGAATGGTTGTGCCTGTGTGATGTTGGCCTCGCGTGGTATTTGTGTACCCTTGAGCATGGCACATGACAGTTACTAAGCCGTGTTTTTATTGCGTAGTAAACATTTGCTGTAGATGTGCTAGGGGCCCTGTCTCATTAGATGACATTATGTGGAGGTCATATAGACGTAACAGAACTGTAGTCTCCAATTATTTCATCTGTGATGTACTGAAAAGTCTGTATGGCATTGCATAGTTCAAATGGAATTGCATAAATTTGTAAAATCCAAAAGGAGTGCAAATGATTTGGTACAAAGGGTGTATGATAAAAAACCACAGATGAGTAACATTGTGGAGAAAACAGTTTTGCCACGAAAGTGCATAACGAGGTCATGGATATGTGGTGTGAGGTAGGAATTAGGTATTATTCTGACAGCATTAAGCTCTTTTGAGAGACAATATTGAGTGGTGAGGCCCAGATACTATCTGAAGGGTAACAGATCATTAAGGGAACTTCTGTTTTGTAATCTTGATTTGCCTGGAAATGTAAGACATGACCGTCCATGGACTGGTGGTCCTGGCATAGTGACAGTGTGGTATACCATTGAGTATTTTACCAGTGCTGGAGTAGGTGATGGTCAGGTGACTTCGAGGAACTAGTGAAGCAGGCCATTGTGTGGTGAATCACCAGTAATCATTTTGGTGGATGACTAGGGTCAGTCAGACGTCAATTGCAAAGATCTGAGAGGAGGTCTTAAAACAATAAGAAATTTTGCTCCAACAATCAGGTATAGCACAAAAACAACAATGAATCATCATATGAATTTGTGTTTAAGATCGAACTTCAGATATTTGGTGACATAATCCTGGATTTCAGTGAAAGATCCACTGGCAGCATTCAGGTTGCAGCCATCAGTATTTCACTGTGGAAGATGAGAAGGATAAACTTAGACATCAACACCTTTATCAGTGAGAGAGAGTGCTCTGTTGTGAACAGTTGACAGCTGTTTGGTTTGAAATCACCCACTGTTGCTACCTGTTTCTGGCAGTACTCCTGTTTTTGCAGGGTGGTAGAATGCTGATCTGCATCTTGAAGTTTTCTGCTACCAGCAGATATTCTATCTGGTGGGCGTACACTTGTTTCAGCTGGAAGATCTTCACCATTGTGACATCTATTGGGAGTACCATATTTGTAGGGCTGTGACTTGCATAGATAGGTCAGGACCTTTGATTGGAACTTTGAGTGGGTCTGTCAAGATTACCAGTACAAACTGTAAATACTTTCTGTGCCACGTATTCTACAGAATATCATTAATTTCATTGCCTGACAGTTTGCGGAAGTGATTAAGTAGTTGGGTCGGTGTGGGCTTTTCAAGTTCTCCATTGCTGAGCAATTTTTCAAAGTCGATTCACTTCTGACTGCAGGAATCAGTCTTGTGTGTGTGTGTGTGTGTGTGTGTGTGTGTGTGTGTGTGTGTGTGTGTGTGTGTGTGACTCTTACTAGAAAAGCTTGTGTTAGTTGTTTTCTGTCACATGATTCTGTGTGTCACTCAATTGTTGATATTCATCTTATAAACTCTTTTCAAGACACTATGTATTCCATAAAGCTGCTGTTCCTATTTCTTTGCTGTCTCTGACAGAATTACAATGTCGTCAGTAAACCTCAGAGCTTTTATTTCTTCTTTTATGTCCTTCAACTCTTGTAACCACAGTCTGACACTGCAATCCTTTGTTCCCTCTATTTTATACCTACTACCTACAGAATTTCAAAGAGTCTATTCCAGTCAACATTATCAAAAATTTTCTGTAAGTCTGGAAAAGCTGTAAACATATGTTTCTGGGATAGGTCATAGGCTTACTATTCCCTCATGTGTTCCTACATTTCTCCAGAACCCAAACTTTGTTCTCCAAGTTCAACTTCGACCATTTTTCCAATTATTCTATAAATAATTTGTATCAGTGTTTTGCAACCATGACTAATTAAACTGATAATTTAGTACCATTTGCACCTGTCAGCACTATCTTCTTTGAAAAATGAGTTATATTCTTCTTGAAGTCCAAAGGTATATTACATGTATCATATATCTTGCATAACAAGCGGAATAGTTTTGCCATGACTGGCTCTTCAGAGGATATCAGCAGGTCTGAGGAAATGGCAATATCATATTTGCCATATCCTCTTAATGTTCTCCCTCTTCCCTTTCTGTAATACTTCCTCCAAGGTTATTCCCATGTATTCCTTGCACTTTGTAGCATTCCCTTCTTTGCATAGTACTGGGTTTCCATCTGAGGTATTGATATTCATTTTGCTGCTTTTCTTTACTCCAAAGGCATCATTAATTTTCTTATAGGTGATATCTCTCTTTCCCCTAGTTATGCATGGTTATATAGCCTTGCATGTGCCCTCTGGCCATTCGTGATTAGCCATTTTGTGCTTCTTGTCAATCTCACTTTTTAGACTTACTATTCCCTTTCAACTTTGCTGCATTTTTATTTTCTCCTTTTGTCAATGAAACTCAGTTTTCCTATGTTGGTCAGGCATTTTTACTGGGTGTTGTGTTTTTGTGTATTTGATCCTCTGCTACCTTATCTATTTCGTCTCTCAAAGCTATCCATTTGTCCTCTTTTTGTTTTCCTTTCTCCTGTTCGTCACTAGTTACCTAATGCTCCATTTGAAACTTTCTAATACATCTTCAATTTATTGAGGGTCCATATCTTATTTTCGGTTTTTCCCAGGTTCTTCAGTTTTAAATTGTAGTTTATAAGCAATAAATTATCTTCAGAGTTCACATACGACTGAAGATATTTTGTGTTCTTAAATCTGGTTTCAAGATCTTTGTCTTACCATTTATAATCTACTCTAAATCTATCGGTATCTCAAAGTATCTTATTTCAAGATACACAAGTTAAGTTTTTGCAAAGAGTAAATTTTGTCCTGTCCAAAATTTTACAAGATGGCTTCCCCTGTCATTTCTTTCCCCTATCCATATTCTCATACTATTTTTCCTTCCCTTCCTTTCCCTGCCATCATACTCTAGTCCCCCCATCACAATTAAATTTTCGTCTTCCTTTGCTATCTGAACAATACCTTTTATTTCAGCATAATTCCATTGTCTCTTCTCATCTGTGGAGGTTGTCGGCATATAAACTACTACTACTGTGGGAAAAACAGGAGACTGCTGTAAGACTCTTCAGCTCAAATGGTGGACGTGAAAATATGCAAGTAATGCAAAAAATGTGTAATTGAGAAAATATCATGAAACTGACAGGACAATAAGAGAATGGGGAGTGGGGGTTTGGATGGGGGGGGGGGGGCGGCAAACTAAATATATAGTAGTCCTAGTAATGAAGATGCACCAAAACAACAAATACTTAATGCGAAAATCAAGCAAATGAAATCCTCACCCCCCTCCCCCACCCAAAAAAAAAAAAAAAAAAAAACCCTCGTATCAGAAATTTCACTTGACCAATATAGCTCAAACAAGATCCACAATACCACAAAACCGTACACTACTTAACAAATCCAATACCATGAACTAAAGCTCACTAATATAACTAATATCGAAAACCT
Source organism: Schistocerca cancellata (assembly GCF_023864275.1). NCBI lineage: Eukaryota > Metazoa > Arthropoda > Insecta > Orthoptera > Acrididae > Schistocerca > Schistocerca cancellata. Next base: position 678,035,200 of record NC_064631.1, read on the forward strand.
AATCTCATCAATGCAGATTAAGCATACTCCTTGATACCCACCAATCACAATCCAAGATGATCACAAACAACTAACAACAGAACCCAAAAATTCTTTAAAAAACTGCATGAACACCAATGCTGGTATATAAGAAACACACAATTATTCACATAAACACACGTACCATACTAAGATATGAAAATAAAACCATGGAGACATACTTGCCAACCAAAATAAGCTGCCACATAAATCTGTTAATGGCAAAAATGTCATCAACACAATCTCTCAAACAGCCAGTCCAAACTTCTCAGACCAGGAACCCTTCTACGTAGAACACCATACGTTGTCATGCCGTGCCGGCACCGCCACATACACTGGTTACCAGTCAAGATGTAGCAACTTTGATCAATCTCATACCTTCTCCACAAACTTAACATACTCAGCTATTAAATCGAATAACTTTTTCTCACATTGCAACAAACAGGAACTTAATTGTCAATGTAATTGTCATATCCATAACTAACAAATCGTGAAACAAAAAATTAAATCTCTAACCATAAACAACAATGCACACCAATGATTCCCCTAACTGCCAGTATCAAAATAATTCACTAACAAACCACAACAAACTCTTCCAATATTATTCTCACAAACAGCATTCAGGGAGTCCAATGACACTCTGATGCTAACAAAAACAATTTAGAAACATAAACCTCCCACACTAGAGCACCACTGTGTACTCCAGTGTGCCCTGTACAATCACAATCTGTTTCAAACACATCACATCACTGTGATGTCACAAAGCATAACACAGTTACCTCATGGATCAAAGCAGATGGGTGGTACCCCAAGCTTTGATTGACTCCTACTGTGGTGGGTGTTGGCTTCATGCCTGTCTTTGCTACTATAATGTGTTCACTACGCATTTAATAGTAGCATACTACATTCCTGTTTTCTTATTGTTATTCCTATTTCTTATTGTTATTCCTATTTCTTATTGTTATTCCTATTTATTATTGTTATTCCTGTTTATTATTGTTATTCCTATTTCTTATTGTTATTCCTATTTCTTATTGTTATTCCTATTTCTTATTGTTATAAAGCTGTCCCTTTCCCTCTTTAAATTTTTGAACCTACCAACACTCTTAAGGCAGCTAGCATTCCATGCCCCTACGTGTAGGATGCTAGTTTTGTATTCCCTGATGGCAACATCCTCCTGTGTTGTCCCCACCTGAAGGTCTAAATGTGGAGGCTATTTGACATCCACTAATTTTACCCAGAGGATGCCATCATCATTAGGCCATACAGTAGAGCACCGTGTCCTTGGCCAAAATAATGGCTGCAGTTCCTTCCTTGCTTGTATTCATTCACAGTACGAACACAGCAAGGCCATGTTGGCTAATGTTACAAGGCCAGATCACTTGATCATCCATTTTGGTGCTCTTCACCTACTAAAAAGTCTTCTGCCTCTCTTCAGAAATCAGTGGTTATTCTGGCCTCTCAATAGGTACCACTTCTGTGTGGTTGCATTGACATTATGGTTATCTACGTTTCTGAGCCACACATGAATATTCTGTCTTATGCAAAATTTGGATTGTACGAGCTGATCCAGAATCTTTTCTCCATGTCTCTTTGGCACTGATTCTTACAATGTCAAGAGTATGAAGGCACATCATATTGGATATTTGTTTCTGGTTATAACAACAACTGCAATGCATTGCTTTGGAGCATCTAGTCTACAAGGTGAAATTGTAAGGTTCCTTCGCGAAGCATACAGGTACCACCGACTTACCATGGCAAAAGATCTCCCTGAGAACCTGAAGAAATTACTTAGCAGGTCGAAGTCACTTGTTGACCATCTGGTGTTGCTATAGAGGGTAGCAAGAGGAAAGCATGTAACTAATTATTCACACAGGAAGATTGTACAAACATGCCGTGTTTGACAATCGTGCAGACTCCTGTATGGAGGACATGGTAACAGGCCTCTCGCATGCAGAGAAACAGCTGAAAGAGTTGTAAGTAAAGTTTCCTTGAAATGGAAAAGCTCCTGTCCACAAATTGACATTGCTTTAGAAGGTTTCACTCATGCGAAAATTAGCTTGTTCTTTTCTTTCATGATACCCTGCGAACTGTGTATGCAGGGCAACAGGCAGATTCCATATTCCTATATTTCCTTAAAGCATATGACATGGTGTCTCCCTGCAGACTGTTAATGAAGTTATGAATATACAGAATAGGTTCCCTGATATGTGGGTGGCTCCAAGACCTCTTAAGTAACAGAACACAATATTATCGTCAGGAGTTCCCCAGGGAAGTATGATAGGACCACTCTTATTCCCTATATACATAAATGGTCTGACGGACAGGATGAGCAGCAGTCTGCAGCTATTTGCTGATGATGCTGTGGTGCATGGGAAGGCGTCATTGAGTAGTGACAGTGGGGGGATACAAGATGACTTGGACAAAATTTCTGGTTGGTGTGATGAATGGCAGCTAGCTCTAAATGTAGAAAATGTAAGTTTATAGAGATGGGTAGGAAAAACATTCCCACGATGTTAAAATACAGCATTAATAGTGTGCTGCTTCACACAGTCATGTCAATTAAATACATTGGTGTAATGTTGCAAAGTGATATGAAATGGAACCAGCATATAGGGTTTGTAATGGGGAAAGTGATTGGTTGACTTCAGTTTGTTGGGAGAATTTTAGGAAAGCGTAGCTCATCAATAAGACTATAGAACACTACTGCAACCTATTCTACTGCTTGAGTGTTTGCGATCCCCACCAGGTCGGATTAAAGGAAGACGTTTAAGCAACTCGGAGGCGGGCTGCTAGATTTGTTACCAGTGGATTCGATCAACAGCCAAGTATTTTGGAAAAGCTCTGGGTACTCAAATGGGAATTCCTGGAAGGAAGACAAAGTTCTTTTCAAGGAATGCTATTGAGAAAATTAAGAGAACCAGCATTTGAAGCCAACTGCAAAACAATTCCACTGGTGTCAACATACATTTTGTATGAGGACCACAAATGTAAGAGAGATGAGGGCTCATACAGAGGCATGTTGCCAGTATTTTCCCTCACTCTGTGGAAAAAGAAATGACTGGTACTGGCTTAAGATGCCTTCCGTCATGCGCCATATGGTGGTTTGTGGAGTATGATGTTCATGCAGATAGATGTAGATGAATTGTTACATCTTCTGTAACAGACGTCAAAGGAAGCAGTTTATTTGATTATTATGTGCACTGCTCCAGATATTTATATTTTTTTATTTACACAGTTCCACCTCTGATCATCTGTTAACAAATACTGATAAGAATTGCTGTACCGGTTGGTGATTCGCGTCCAGTCCACATTTGGAGTCCACAAACGAAATGCTCATTGAATCCAAATATCCATCTCGTCCCAGTCCTGTAGAGAAGCCAAGTTGTTATTGATAATCCATCCATAAATGTAGTTCTGCTGGAATCTTTGGAGCGAGCTGAGTGGCTAGTCGTATTGGGCACCTGTGGAGTGAGCTGAGCTGTTGGTCTCTGACAGTGCAATGCTGTTTATCTCGGGCCCCAGGCAGAAGTACCCATAATGTCTCGTGGTGGTAGAACAACAGTGTGCTGCTGTCAACCATCCTTAGATATTTGTGAGTTGCAGTGTAACACTTCTTCCCCAAATTGTTGATAGAGTTGAAGACAATATGGGCTGAATTCGTTAGTTAGACTACAAGGAAGCTTTAGTCATGTCCATGTGTTTGAGATTCACAACAATCCCTGCTGTATGCTAGTATATGGACAATTGGGTCGATGAGTACAGTATGCTCGAGGGGCTGATTTCTGGGCTTCCTGGGTTGTGACTGTAGCTGTAGTCTGAGAATTGGCCTCCATAGCTTAGAATGGAGACGATGCAGCCTCCAGCATGTCCTCAGGAATGGTCTGCCTGTCAGGCAAGTGTGTGTTCCCTGTGGTGCCGGGCACAAGTCCCAAGCATTATGTGAGTAAAGTTGGTTAAAATGGCTAGTCCAGTTGCCCTTTGGTGCCTCCACCATACAGAGATAATTACCCTTTTTTTGGGAAATAATGGCTGGATTGCAACCCAAAGAGTGCCCCTACTCCCAGTCCCAGACATGGTCACCAGGACAAAACGAATGTGGCAGCAATTGTCGAGTGGTGTAGCCTCTAGGTGCAAGAGGTGTAAAAGTGTGCGTGGTTGGCAGACATGGGAGATTTCTTCCAGGAAGCATCCATTGATTGATGTTGCTGTATAAGTGCTGAAGAACATGATAATTGCTTCTCTTGTTGTTAAGGCAGAAACAGATTTCAGTGTGTGGCTCATAAATATTTGCACCACACGTTTGGACTCTCCATGACTTTGCCAGTGGAATGGGACTGAAGTGTAGTGTTTGATATCATTGAGCTGGCAGAATGCTTGACTAGTTGGGATTAATTTGCTGTCTATTGTCTGAGACAATGGTTTTTGAAAGATCTTTGATCGATAATGGTTTGGTTCAACTTGTGGTTGTCACTACAATTGGGATGATGTGTGTGAAATTTGAGAGAGCACCAGCAAAGTGAAGGCTGATGTGTTTCCTCAGCTGATGTGGTGCAGGTCATGTGCGAAATGCTGAATGCAGTGTGCTGGTTGCAGTTGTGGACCATGTTTTTGATGTTTCTGTCTCTGGCAGGCCAGAAGATGTGATGGTAGGCCATTTGCTTGGTGCATACAGTGGCCTTGATGTAAAAGTTGCAGATCTTTAGCCAGAGAACTGTAAGAACCACTACACACACAATACTCATTTATGCGGTGAGGAGGAGAATGCCCTGAAGTCTTGGTAACAATGTTGATTGATAAAGAACAGATGTGAGGACACTGACAGTGACTTGCATGCAGGCAATTCACACTGTATAGAACTGTTGACAAGAAGGGGGATGGGGGAGAGTCCACAAGTATAGCCTTGGCTTTGTTGGCTGCTGTAAGTAGAAAACTGGAGCTCAGTCAGTGCTGTTATGATACATGGACCCACAAGATCTTGTCTTTATTGAATGACGCATCAGCCCAACATGGAAGTGATGCTTCGGATCGACAGGTAAGGTATATAGTGTATCCACATTTCTGAGCGGTATCATACGGTACTGGTATATTGAATCTCGTAGTGGTGGATGCCTTATTATAAGGCCCAACACTGTGATTTCTGAACTCTTCATTTCATCAATCAGGTGCTTGGTGGAACAAAAACTACCACAAGAGGTTTTTGGACTGTGGCTACTTGGAAAGGAGTGCCATAAAGGTACTGCCGAAATTTATTGACAGAGATTTTATATCTAGTGTCTCTGACTGGAAGTACTTGTATTGTCTCTGCAAAAGCTTTGTAGGTGACTGCGACTGAGTAGTGGGTGCCATCTTTGGTGTAGTGATAGAAAAAAGCACCAATGTTATACGGCAACGTGTCTGCTGCAACCGTTATGGGATAGTCCAGTATGAATGAAAGGTACCAAGCATGCAACAGGCTATAGCTGTGGTTTTAGCACTTGGGAAGTTTGCTCACATGCTGCAGCTGACCCAAAAAGAACTACTTTTTGCTGCAGTTAACGTAAATAGTTATGCGATTTGAGAAGCATTGGAGATAAATTTACGTTAATAATTAACTTTCTCCACAAAGGAACACCTAGAAAAGGCTGGTAGGTTGTTTTTTTGTTTGTTGTTTTTTGTTTGTTTGTAGGTTGGAGATAAATTTACCTTAATAATTAACTTTCTCCACAAAGGAACACCTAGAAAAGGCTGGTAGGGTGTTTCTTGTGGTTGAAGGTGGTGTGATGACATTATGCTATCTTTGCTGAGGGAGTGGCTGAGATATTTGATGTGGTGATGGGAAATATATATATATATATATCTCCAAGACAATAAAATTACCCAAGTAATTTTTTGAACAGCTTGGAATATTGGCCATCAGTTATCACAGATAATGTTGAATAATTGCAGAGATTAATGCCATACTGAAAGGAAGATGCTTGTAGCAATATAGTCCAAAAGGCATGTTCAGAACAACAAGGCGTCGAGATGCTTGCTCCAACAGAAGTTGTAGATAACCATGGGCCAGGACTTGAATGCAGCTCCTGTGCAGAATAGGACATGAATCAATAATGGCTTGAGAATTGGTTGTCTTATAATCCCCACAGTCATCTTGGGATGGATGAATACTGGTCCTGTATGGTTTTCAAGGGAATCGTGTAACATTCTTCTTGCAAAATAGTGGCAAGTTCAGGTAACAGTGATGAAACTGCATAGTGATCACAGACCTTTGTCTGCAAAGTAGAGCACAAATGGTTAATAATATTGAGATCTGGTGATGTGATGGTGTGTGAAGATCTGACAATTCATCCTCATGCTGTGAACAGGGACCTGCCATGTTGGAATGCAGCATCATCATTGGGGAACAAATATTGTACAATGAGATGCATCTGATCAGTGAAAATAGTCACATAATCCTTGCACAGTAACCATGGGGCCCATGAAATACCATGATATGGTTGTCCAAACCATCATTGAACCCCTGTCATGTTTCACTCTTGGGACATAATCTTGGCCAGAGGTAGGAAACAGTGTGAAACAAGACTCAGCCAATGAAATTACTTTGTGTTATGATTATTGTTGTGATGCCATTTCCACTGGATCAGAAATCACTGAATCATTCACTGAGACTTCAAGGAAACAACTTTTGAAACTACTTGTTTTAAACTGAAATCAATAGCATAGACTGGAATGCCAAATTACTATTGAGATGGGCAAATATGGACATCAACTGTTCCTAGCAATCTTGTAAAGATGGGTTTGTATGGGAGGCTTATACACTCTGCGTACAGTGAGAGAGAGAGAGAGAGAGAGAGAGAGAGAGAGAGAGAGAGAGAGAGAGAGAGAGAAAATAAATAAAAAATCCACTCTGACTGATACCAAGAAGTCAAGAGTTGTCTCTATCTGTTGCAATGCAGTAGTGTGCACACAATCAATGTGCACAGGGCGATTGAGGAAGAGAGTGAGTTTGTATCATTTTTACTACTTATTGCTGCCTACTGCAACTAAAATAGGAACTGTGATGTAGCACAAACAAACTATTATGGCCATTATAATTATCCAGGCTGCTATGCTGTGGTCGGTTGATGAATTCTGTGTCAATTCCCAATGTTTCATCTCCGACTGCGGGAGACATCTTCAAGGGGGTCCGTAGCTCGAGGGAAGGTCCAATACACCCACTGGCTTGCTACTGACTGCCACTAAATTCCGTGTCTGCACGCTCCTGCGCCGTGGTGTGATGTCACGTGTTTTGAAAACGTCAGTGCAATTGGCCGCTGGCAGTCGCCGTTGATCGCCGTTGCCATCACCCAGTAGTGGACGGGTGGTACACATCTTCTTTAACACTGGCATCCATATACCGTTTAATTTCACGCCCTCCTCCTTTTGATTGAAATTATTAGGGTGTTTAGCGATTTCGATTGCCTCCCTGTAGAGCCTTTCGTAATATCCGCTTGTGGCCGCTAGTACTTGCGTCTCCTCGAAACGAATATTGTGGTTCCCTGGCTGGAAAGCATGCTCCGCAACAGCTGATCATTCTGTTTCTCCTCTTCTACAATTGCCCTTGTGCTCTTCCAAATGTTTAGAAACAGTTCTTTTAGTGGTACCCACATAAACATCTCCACAGCTGCATGGGATCCTATACACTCCAGTTTTTTCCAATGGTTTACGAGCGTCGTTGGCAGGCTTAAGGTATTCCTGTATCTTCCTGGTGGGCTTGTAAATTATGGTAATATTGCGCTTCGTCAAAATCCTCCCTATTCTTTCCGTTTCGAGGAGACGCAAGTACTAGCAGCCACAAGCCGATATTACGAAAGGCTCTACAGGGAGGCAATCGAAATCGCTAAACACCCTAATAATTTCAATCGAAAGGAGGAGGGCGTGAAATTAAACGGTATATGGATGCCGGTGGTAAAGAAGATTTGTACCACCCGTCCACTACTGGGTGATGGCAACGGCGATCGACGGCGATGGACAGCGGCCAATTGCACTGACGTTTTCAAAACACATGACGTCACGCTGCGGCGCGGGAGCGCACAGACACGGAATTTAGCGGCAGTCAGTAGCGAGCCAGTGGGTATGTTGGACCTTCCATTGAGCTACGGACCCCCTTGAAGATGTCTCCCGCAGTTGGAGACGAAACGTTGGGAATTGACACAGAATTCATCAACCGACCAAGGCATAAAAGCCTGGATAATTATAATGGACATGATATTTCTGGCCGTGGAAGTCTACATTTTAGTATCAAACAAACTATTTACATTGATTAAATGTAACTCCGCCTTGGGCTCAGGGGTGTGGGACAGTGGCTGATTGATGAAAAATACACTCCTGGAAATTGAAATAAGAACACCGTGAATTCATTGTCCCAGGAAGGGGAAACTTTATTGACACATTCCTGGGGTCAGATACATCACATGATCACACTGACAGAACCACAGGCACATAGACACAGGCAACAGAGCATGCACAATGTCGGCACTAGTACAGTGTATATCCACCTTTCGCAGCAATGCAGGCTGCTATTCTCCCATGGAGACGATTGTAGAGATGCTGGATGTAGTCCTGTGGAACGGCTTGCCATGCCATTTCCACCTGGCGCCTCAGTTGGACCAGCGTTCATGCTGGACGTGCAGACCGCGTGAGACGACGCTTCATCCAGTCCCAAACATGCTCAATGGGGGACAGATCCGGAGATCTTACTGGCCAGGGTAGTTGACTTACACCTTCTAGAGCACGTTGGGTGGCACGGGATACATGCGGACGTGCATTGTCCTTTTGGAACAGCAAGTTCCCTTGCCGGTCTAGGAATGGTAGAACGATGGGTTCGATGACGGTTTGGATGTACCGTGCACTATTCAGTGTCCCCTCGACGATCACCAGTGGTGTACGGCCAGTGTAGGAGATCTCTCCCCACACCATGATGCCGGGTGTTGGCCCTGTGTGCCTCGGTCGTATGCAGTCCTGATTGTGGCGCTCACCTGCACGGCGCCAAACACGCATACGACCATCATTGGCACCAAGGCAGAAGCGACTCTCATCGCTGAAGACGACACATCTCCATTCGTCCCTCCATTCACGCCTGTCGCGACACCACTGGAGGCGGGCTGCACGATGTTGGGGCGTGAGCGGAAGACGGCCTAACGGTTTGCGGGACCGTAGCCCAGCTTCATGGAGACGGTTGCGAATGGTCCTCGCCGATACCCCAGGAGCAACAGTGTCCGTAATTTGCTGGGAAGTGGCGGTGCGTTCCCCTACGGCACTGCGTAGGATCCTACGGTCTTGGCGTGCATCCGTGCGTCGCTGCGGTCCGGTCCCAGGTCGACGGGCACGTGCACCTTCCGCCGACCACTGGCGACAACATCGATGTACTGTGGAGACCTCACGCCCCACGTGTTGAGCAATTCGGCGGTACGTCCACCCGGCCTCCCGCATGCCCACTATACGCCCTCGCTCAAAGTCCGTCAACTGCACATACGGTTCACGTCCACGCTGTCGCGGCATGCTACCAGTGTTAAAGACTGCGATGGAGCTCCGTATGCCACGGCAAACTGGCTGACACTGATGGCGGCGGTGCACAAATGCTGCGCAGCTAGCGCCATTCGACGGCCAACACCGCGGTTCCTGGTGTGTCCGCTGTGCCGTGCGTGTGATCATTGCTTGTACAGCCCTCTCGCAGTGTCCGGAGCAAGTATGATGGGTCTGACACACCGGTGTCAATGTGTTCTTTTTTCCATTTCCAGGAGTGTATTAATACTGTACCAACAAATGTTATTTTAATATTGTTTTATTTCACGGTTACGTTGATACTGTCATTGTCATGAGAAGAAATTCTCATTATTGCTGGTCTTGTATTTGTTGTTATGTTTTTAGGTGGAGTGTGTTGTGGTTAGTTATGTAGTTAAGAGATTTTTGTGGGTGATAGTTCCGTGCTGCCTGGGAGTTTATTGGTGCAGAAAAAAAATTGAGTTCATTGGCTGAGACCTGAAAAGCAGTTTCTGATTTTGCCTTTCCAACATCCAAGATATGGAAATTCTTCCACAGGGTCATGGGCGTCATATTGTTGTATACAGAGGACTGACTTCAGCATTGCAAGTGCATTGTTTTCCCTGTTTTGTAACTTTCTATATTCTTTATAATGCTCGGGTTTTGAATTTCCCATGAAACGTCTGTGAGCAGCATTCTTATTTTTCATAATTTGTGTAATGCTGTTGTCAGCTGTGGAGCAGCTAATTGTGCATACAGGGGAATTTTTGTCATATAAAGCAGTGAGTTTATTAGCAAGTTCATGGATTTTACAATCAATTGTGGGCTCTCTGATTGTTTGATAACATGAGACGTCTTTACTGAAGTAGCATTGTTATATTCTGTTACGTTTTACAGCAAATTCATGCAAGCGAACGTGACTATGAGGTGGCAAGCAGCCTTTTGGGAGTCGGCGTGGATTACGCTCATATATCATCGGCAGCATATACGAGAGTACTGTTTCTCTTAAGCAGGGGAATGGTAAGTATAATATATTCGTTATAAAATAATAAAAGAGGAAAGGCCTTGTAGTAGGAAATACCTCCGGGTTCCTTAGATATCATAACTGTTGTATACTTTGATTAAAATAAATTTGTGATTGACATTTCAGTGAGTCAAATGGTAGGGGCCAGCTGCTAACTAATCATATTTCTTTCTCAGGTGCCACATGCTGTGTTGCCTGTTTTATAAGTAAATCTAGGTTCTTGTCATGTGTGGTTGCTACGCAACAGGAACATCGCCGTCCTGTCATTACAGCCTGGCAGTCACAAAGTTATTTTATTCGGGCTTTTGATCTTAGCTTATTTCCTGTGCTGGACTAAAAGACACGTCTGTATTTGTCATAGCCCCTCCCTAGGTGTAACTTCATTACAGCACCAGGCCTATCGTCACAGCAGTTTACAGTGCCATAAGCTAAGCCAGCCTAATCTTCCTATGTATCTTGTTGTTTCTGGGTGCAGATTCTTCATTGCCTGTGTGTTCGTTTTACCTGAGAATCAATTATCCATCAGTGGCAGCTATGCCTTAAGTAGGACATTAAACACTTTCTTGACTGTTGAGTTCTCTACATGCTCCACTCTACCAGACCTCTCCCTTACAACCATCACAGTATTCCTCATTTGGACACATTATCTACTGTGGATGTTTTTGATTGTCCATCATATTGCAAGTCCAGAATCTCATTTCTCATTATTATTATTATTATTATTATTATTATTATTATTATTTTAAGTAACTAACAATTATTTTACCTCCGAAGACCAAACTTTTGGCAGAACTGTAAAACGATTGAGTGAGTTAGCATGTTTCCTCGTAAACATTGAGATGAGTTATTACACAGAGTTTTCTTTTTGCTGTCTGAACTTGTGGTGAGCCTTAGCTTTTAAGTCTTGTTGCACAATTAAACACCTTCTGACACGAAATTTATATTTCTCTAGATTTTATGCCACTTAAATGTTGATATGCATCATTGCACATCAAGCTCAGTAGTGGCAGTCTCAGTAGTGGCAAGCCTTGAGTTTGATAGTTGGAGTCTCCTGCACTGTGGGTGTGCTGTCCTTCACAGCAGTGAAAGTTGTGGCACACTGATCTTTATGGCTGCAGAAATTCTTGTTAAATATAATACAAATTTGTGTATGAAATATATTTCATTCATTACCCACAAAAGCGTTTGTCAGTGCGAATTTGTTGGGTTGTCATGGTTTGTACCAAATTGAACGGTGCGCACAAAAACATGACAAGATTATTTGTCGTATTATGTAGAACCAACTAAGACTGCAGTCCATATCTGCCTAAAAAATTATTGATGGTTGGAGTAATAGATGGGATGGACATCATCCTAAATCTTTTGTATTGTTCCAATAATCAGTCTTTTGCCATCTACCTAATCATCAGAATTTACTTTTGAGGTGCAATGATACCTGTAAATCGGACTGCCTAATCTGTGGTCCTCACTCCTATGATCTTGCTAGGTCCAAATGCTCTTCCAAGTCTTCCACGTTTCCTCTACACAAAAGTGTTATCAAATTCCCTCCATGCTAATGATCAAGAGACAACGGTATTGTCAGGAGTGCTGTTCTCTATATACATAAATAATCTGATGCACAGGTTGAGAGACAATCTGTGTCTATTTGCTAATGATGTTGTAGTGTACAGGAATGTACTGTAATTGAGTGACTGTAGGAAGACGCAGGCTGACTGGGACAGAATTTCTGTTGGGTGTGATGAATGGCACTAAACGTAGAAAAATATAAGTTAATGCAGATAAGTAGGAAAAGTAAACTACAGCTACAGTATTACTGGTGTGGTGTTTGGCACAGTCACATTAACTAAATAGCTAGATGTAACATTGCGAAGCGACACGAGATGGAATGAGCACATGTCAGTAGTAGGGAAAACGAATGGTTGATTTTAGTTTATTGAGAGAATTTTAGGAAAGCATAGCTATTCTATAAAGGAGACCACATGCAGAACACTAGTTCAACCCTTTCTTGAGTACTGCTCAAGTGGTAGGGATCTTCACCAGGTCAGATTAAAGGAAAGCAGCAAAGCAATTCAGAGATGTGTTATTATGAGGGTCATCCAAAAGAAATGCACACTATTTTTGTAAAAGTACAGTTTTCATTCTGCATGTGTGAAAGTTTTACAGTGTGTAGATACATCCTTCCCGCTTGTTTTCAAACTTAGTTCAACCTGTTCCTGTGAGTGGTGCGTCACAGCATGTCTTCAAGATAGCTGCTACACTTGACGTTCGTCAGAAGCAATGTGCTGTCATAGAATTCCTGTGCTGTGAAAACGAGACAGTGGGAAACATCCACAAGAGGTTGAAAAAGGTGTATGGAGATGCTGTTGTCGATTGCAGTACAGTTAGTCGGTGGGCGAGCAGGTTACGTGATGAAAACGGGCACGGCAATATTGAGAATTGTCCTCACAGCGGCAGGCCTCGTACTGCACACACTTTAGACAATGTGCAGAGAGTTAACGAATTGGTGACTGCTAACAGACGCATCACAGTGAATGAATTGTCAAGCTATGTTGGGATAAGGGAAGGAAGTGTTTGCAAAATCCTGAAAGTGTTGGCATTAAAAAAGGTTTATGCCAGGTGGGTTCCCAGAATGTTGACAGTGGCTCACAAAGAAACAAGAAAAACGGTATGCAGCGGACTTTTGGAAAAGTACGAGAATGGTGGAAATGAATTTCTCGGAAGAATTGTGACAGGTGATGAAACATGGCTCCATCATTTTTCACCAGAGATGAAAAGGCAGTCAGTGGAGTGGCATCATGCAAATTCAGCCAAGAAAAAAAAATTTAAAACCGCACCATCTGCTGGCAAAGTTATGGCTACGGTATTTTTCGATTCTGAAGGACTCTTGCTTGTGGACATCATGCCAAGTGGAACCACCATAAATTCTGATACATATGTGACGACACTGAAGAAATTCAAGCTCGACTGAGTCGTATTCGACCACATCAGCAAAAGCAGGATGTTTTGCTCTTGCATGACAATGCATGGCCACATGTCAGTCAAAAAACCATGGAAGTGATCCCAAAACTTGGATGGACAACACTGAAACACCTGCTTTACAGTACTGACCTGGCTCCATGTGACTATCATCTCTTTGTGAAACTGAAAGACTCTCTTCGTGGAACAAGGTTTGAAGATGATGACTCCCTTGTGCACGCTGCCAAACAGTGGCTCCAACAGGTTGGTCCAGAATTTTACCGTGCGGGCATACAGACACTGGTTCCAAGATGGTGTAAGGCAGTAGAGAGGGATGGAAATTGTGTGGAGAAATGAAAATATTGTTCCTAAAAGATGTATATACCTACTGTAAAACTTTCAAACATGTAGAATAAAAGATGGATTAAAAAAAAATAGTGTGCATTTCTTTTGTAGTGACCCTCGTAGATTTGCTACCACTGTGTTCGGTCAACATGTGAGTATTACAGAGATGCTTTGTGAAATCAAATGGGAATCCCTGGAGGAAAGACGACATTCTTTTCATGAAGCATTATTGAGAAAATTTGGAGAACCAGCATTTGCAGCTGACTGCAGAATGATTATACAGTTGCAAATGTACATTTCACACACAAAGGGAAGATAATAGAAATTAGGCCTCGTACAGAGGGTATAGGCAAAGTTTTCCCTCACTACATTTGGGAGTGGAACAAGGAAAGGAATGGCTAATAGTAGTACAAGGTATTGTCTGCCATGCACTGTGTGACAGCTTGCAGAATATTATGTAGATGTAGATGCCAAAATCTTCTGAACTATCAGTGCATAATCTTCTTTATAAATTGTCTGACTGATATTGATGCTGGCAATATATATTGAACATAAAATATCAATATATTTTTTATATATTGCATTTTCAGTATGTTCAAAAAGTTATTATTTTTAGAAAAGTTGTTAGCTTTGAAACAGGATTTTTTATTATTTAAATTTATTATATGGGAAATTTGCATTTGTTTATTTACAGAAAAGTTTGTCAAATAATTTGTTTACCATTTATGAAAATATAACATTTTCATGGCTCTTAAAGTAAAGAAAAACTTTATTAAACCCGCATGGCACTTTGCGACTTCTGAGAGTGATAAACGTGGTGCCCTGAACCATTATAGCATTTATTCTTACCTCAGTCAAAATACCCCCTCTCCCTTTCATAATTCCCCCCCAGGGGAGCACCACTCTTTGGTGAGTATCTGCTTGGCTACCATGGGGTCCCATCCTGTGCAGCATTGCTTCCTCTTCCTGTGCTGCAAACCTATACTTGGACTGTCTCTTACCTCCTCTGACTTTCCATCGAATGGTCCTTTTGGTGCAGACCCTGTTTGGACTTGGTTCACAATTTTGATCCTGATTTCTAGTTTCACTCCTGGCACTGTCTTCACCTTCTATTAATGATTATATGGTCCCTTTTATTGGATTTTCCAAATTTTACAGAAGTGCATGTCATGCAGGGAAGGTCACCCACTGTGGTGTTTGCTCTGCCTCTGTGCCTTTCCAACCTGGCACCCTATCTTCCTGTTGTTGCAGTACACCCAAAACCTACCGTGTGGTAGCCATCCTGTTGGGGGCAGGGAGGGGGGGGGGGGGGGGAGGTGGTCATCAAGAGCCTGTGTGATGGTAGCTGGCTGACCATGCAGGGGGTCACACTGCTGCCTGCAGTGCACATTCTCCATGTATGCCATGGACTATGGGGACTGTGTACCCATTATGACTGGGGCACGGGGACTGGCTACGAATTAATGGCCAGATATCCGTTGCATGGCTGGATGGTGCCCGTGGGGAGACCACCCCGCCCCCAGTTGAAGTGGGTGGCACCATGGCAGATAGTTCACAAATGATGCAAGTTAAACTTTCTCTTGCTGGTGGTCACATGGCCGCAGCAGTCTCTTCAAATGGAAACTCCTTGTAGAGTGCAACAGAGTATGATCCCAACACGTTCTCTTCCCTTGCCACACTGGAGAGGAGCACAGGACTGGACAACAAGGGGCAAAATCCTCCACCCAATACTGGGTATGTACAAGGACCTGTGGGGGCACCTTTTGGCTAAAAAGCTGTTATTTTATGTGGAAACCATTGAAGGTGAATAGTGGTTCCCTTCTTGGTAAATCATCATCTCCTCCCCAGTCACACATGCTGCTCTCTTGTAAAAGGCTGTGTGAGATTCCTGTGATGTTTCTCCCCACAAGTCTCACTATGGTCCAGGGTGTCTTCTTCTGCAATCTGACGATGAGTCACGGGCCAACTTATAACAGCAAGGTGTGCACTTAATCCATCGTGATTTAACATTGTAATGTTCGTATAATAAGTTGCCATCTCTTTAATCTAAGAATAGATGATCAATTCAGCTAGCCGCTATCTCTGTGTAATGTCTTGTCTGTATAGATGTGTATCTGTTGTCTTTAAGATCCCTCCACCTTCACACATAAGTCTATACAGTAAAGTGAGGCTCTCCCAGTTCTTGGTTGATCCGTGAGAAGACAGGCGAAAAATTAGACTAATGGAGAATTATTAATATTATCTCTGTTTTCATTCGCTCTCTCTCTTTCTCTCCTTTATCTATGTATAGTTTTTAATATAAGATTTCATTACGTGATATAGTGATAAAAAGAATCAGCCAAATAGAATCTTTGGTGGAGTCCTTCGTCTTGGTAATCAGCGGCTGGCTTGCTGTAAGAGATCTTTACATTTATTATTACTGTTAAACACTGCAGTCACTCGGGAGAATCAATCGTTTGGACAATTTGTTCCTTTTACGAAAGATTGCGAATTCCAGATGTGTACGAAGCCTTTTTGGACGATTTAACGCAGACTCGGTGGTTGCAGGCTCTCTTCGACACAGCTGAAACTTCCCCACTAATTACAGGGCCAACGTGATCAACAAATGATTCGGAAAAAAATCTCATTCGTTCATTCACTCCAGAACAAAAAAGTCACAAACCTTACGTGTATTAAATCCATCTCCATTATATGTCCAGATCTCCGGTGATTCCACGCCTTAATTATTTTCCTTTTACAATCTCTTTCTCTTCAAAACAAACCACTAGTGGCACAAATGTTAATTGGCTCGCTTTAGTGAGAAGAAAAGCAGAATATGTATCTCTCAGAAACACGTCAATCCCTCAACCGATACTCCAGAAGCTGTCCTAGTTACCACTCTAACAACCACGGAGAATGCATATATGCATCTCTGTTATTTCAAAGAATAAATGCACTAGAAAATACTTTGGTGTCGACGAGCTGTTGCCACAAATATTACGAGAAAATCAGATCAGATAACTTTTCCAAAGTGAATGGATGTGGATGATTTAATTGAAAATGATTAATTGGTGCGTGGTAGAAGGTATTTGCTGTGGGGACATTACAGTGACCAAGGGAGAACAGAGTTGCTACTGGGGCCTTCATCTTGGATTTTGAGGGTGATATTTGCCTGAGAAGGTCAGGGTGATGGTCTATCGGTGTGATGTGAAGCCCCATGTTCTACTCCAAAGAGATGCTTCAGGTGTACAAAGATCAGACATATGTCTTCCCGTTGCACAGCTACCCATGTCTACAGGGATTGTGGAGGTCCTCTGCGCACAACCGTTCCTTGTGCCCCTGCCCCCATCTGTGTAAACTGCACCAAGCTCCACTCCCCTACTCACCAGATTGCTCTTCTTTTAAGTATGAGAAGAAAATCCAGAAGTATTAGAGCCTGGGAGAGACCACGTAACAAGAGGCCAGAAAAAAGTATGAACATCGTAATACCAGATAAATGACACACTCTTACGCTACAGCTGCAATGTTGTCACCTTCTCTCTTGACAGTGCCTTCCTCTTTCGCACCTCTTACAGTGGGCCCTCAGAACCACTGATACCTCCCCCCCCCCCCCCCCCCAGGCAGTTGGGGGGGGGGAGGCTTCTTGTGCTTCCATCGCACCCACTTTGGGAGCATTGGCTCTCAATCTGCCGGGAACACCAGTCCCCATCCCCCCTGCTGGAGGCACCTCATCCTCCTGCAGCTTCTCTAGCTAGGAAGAGGCCCTTTGGGACTCTTCCTTCCATGGTTTGTGCTGTTCCAGAGCCAGACGCCAACTGGTGGTTGAAGGAACTGCAGTCTGCTGACCGTTGGACTTCTCATTCTTTCTTTGTCCCTGAAACCAATTCAGTGAAACGTTCACAGTCCTTGTCTTGTGGCCCCCATGTCCTTGTGCTTCTTGATATCCAGGCTGTGGCAGTTCGGGTACAGCCACATCAGGATTTTATCATCTGTAATGTTTATCTCCCTAACGATGATTTCATGTCCCAGAATGTACTGTCTGCATTACTCTCTCAGCTCCCCCTACCTTTCCTAGTCTTGGGCGACTTCAGCACCCATAACCCTTTGTGGAAGGGTGTAGTGATCCCTGGCCATGGTAAAAACATCTGATCTTTACTGGCACGGCTTGATCTTTGCGTCTTGAACTCTGTTGCCACCACAAGCTTCAGTGTGGCACACAGAACTTATTTGGCCATTGATTCTTGTTTTGTGATCCTGGTCTTTTACCGTATATCCACTGGAGGATCCACAATTACTTGTGTGGTAGTGACCACATCCCAATCTTCCTGCCCCTCCCTCAGCATTGCTCCCCTGGATGCCAACCCAGATGGATTCTCGGTAATGCTGACTGGGATGGGTTCACCTATGCAGTCGTCCTTAGCTCCCTATTGCAAGGCAATATCGATGTGGCTTCTCGTATACAGTGGCAGCCATTCTTTTGGTAGCCAACCAAGCCATACCCTCGTGGACCCCAGAGATCGCTGCAGCCATTTAGATCATAGGCAGGCTCTCCAATGCCATAATCAACACCCTTCACTGGAGCACCTCATTGCCTTTAAACGGCTCTATGCCAATGTCAGCTGCCTCATAAAATGACGAAAGCAAGAATTCTGGGAGTGGTATGTTTCCACCATTGAATCAAGTACCTCTCCACCACAGATATGGGAAAAGATAAGATGAGCCTACAGCTTCCAGTTCCTTGCAGGTGCACCAAATATTTGCTTAGATGGTGCCATTTATACTGATCCAGACACACTCGCTGAACATTACACTTGTGCATCTGCGTCTGAGCACTACCATTCCGCTGTTGAGCTCATAAAACAGCAGCTGGAATGGAAACACTTATCTTTTACTACCTGACACCTGGAGCCATATAATGCTCCATTCAGTGAATGGGAACTCTCCAGTACCCTAGCACCTTGCCCTCATACGACCCCAGGGCCAGACTGCATCCACAACCAAATGCTGAAACCTCTGTCAGTGGACTGTCAGTGTCACATATGTGCCCTCTTTAATTGGATCTGGAATGAATGTGAGCTCCCATTTCAGTGGCAAGAAAGTGCAATAGTTCCAGTACTTCAACCAGGTAAGAACCCCCTAGAGATGGACAGTTATTACCCAATCAGCCCTACCAATGTTCTCTGTAAGCTGCTCATACGAATGTTGGGCATGTGCCTGTGTTGTCTGCTTATATCTCAGGGCCTTTTGGCTGCATCTCAGGGTAGTTTTCCCAAAGGCTGCTCATTGTTGATAATTTGGTTCACCTGGAGTCCACCATCCAGATGGCCTTTGCACGTTGTCAGCACCTCGTTGACATGACAGGACATGGCATCACCATATCCTTACTACATTGTGAGAGTTGGGCTCTGGGATGCACTGCCGATTTTTGTCAAGAACTTCCTGTCACACCGTACATTCTGGGGTCAAATGGGTGCTTCACTGAGCACCCGCTCCCCCCCGTATCTAAGAGAACACGGGGGCTCTCGCAGGGCTCTGTACTGAGTGTCCCCCTTATTCTGGTAGCCATCGAAGGTCTAGCAGTGGCAGCAGGATCTTCAGTATCACCCTCCCTATATCCCGATGATTTTTGCTTTTATTATTGCCACTGTAGTATGAGTGCTGCTAAGCGTCACCTAGAGGATGCCATACAAAAGGTGTGATCATGGGCTCTCACCCATGGCTTTTAGTTTCAGCTGCCAAGACTCGTGTCATGCTTTGTCACTGTCGCACTGCCCCCTCACACCCAGAGCCTTATCTAGATAATAAGCTACTTTTTGTAGTTGAGACGCACTGCTTTTTGGGACCGGTCTTCAATTCCCAGCTGCTGTGGCTTCCCCACCGTTGCCAACTTAAGTGAAAGTGCTGATGACACCACAGTACACTTCACTGCCTCAGTATCATTAACTGAGGTGCAGCTCACTCTACCCATTTGTGGCTCTACAAAGCCCTGATTCAACCCGTCTTGATTATGGGAGACTTGCATATGGTTCAGCATCACCCTCAGCATTGTGGTTACTGGGTCCCATTCATCATTGTGGGTTCCAATTTGCAACAACAGCCTTCTGAACTAATTTTGTAAGCAGCCTACTAGTCGAGGCTGGAGTCCCTCCATTACTTATCAGGTGCCAACAACAACAGCTGCTGAATGATGCTGGATACTGAACATTCTAACTACTGTATCCTTTTCCCTGGAAGGGAGCTCCACTTCCCACAACAGCAACCCAGAACTAAGTTTAAATTGCTGATGCCCCTGCTCCCATGCCCCCACACCCATGCCCCCACGCCCCTTATTTATGTGTGCGATGCCCTCAAATCATCTGCGATAGCAAGAAGGCAAGCTGGGACTTCTTTACCAACTCCTTTTACACCTTCACTCCCCCATCTGTAGTTTGGAGTCGAATCCGACAGTTATCTGGCGCGTCTAATTTCTCCCTGATCTCCGGGCTAACTGTCGCGCAAGATACCTTAGTGGACTCAGTCACAATTTGTAACTCATTGGGTCACTTTGCTGAGATTTTGAGCTCTTCAAATTACCCGCCAGCCTTTCTCCTGAAGAAACTAGCAGCTGAAGTGCTACCTTTTGCTTTCTCCTCTCAAAATCGTGAAAGCTATTATACCGTTTTTTCACGCTCCAGCGTGCTCTCTCTTCCTCTCGCTCTTCTGTCCCAGGACTGGATGGCACCTGCGTCCAAAAGTTGCTGCATGTATCATACCGTAGTCTGCATTATGTTCTTCGTCTTTATAATCAAATTTGGTCCTACAGTACCTTTCCCAGAAGTGGGAAGCTATCATCATTCCTGTTCCAAAACCTGGAAAGGGCAAACATCTCCCCTCTAGCTATCGCCCCATCTCTGTCATGAGTAGTGTATGTAAGGTTTTGGAGCATATGATAAATTGTCATTTAGACTGGTGGCTGGAGTCCCTAAACCTTTTAACAACTGCCCAATGCACTTTCCAAAAGCATCGTTCCTGAGTTGACCATCTTCTTCTAGATCCCAGGCATGTTGGTATCCGCGGAAATGAGGCAGCCGATATAGCAGCAAAGGTTGTAGTCTCTCTTCCTCGGCCTGCTGTTTGCATGGTTCCCTTTGCTGATCTACAGAGTGTTTTATGTCATTGTGTTGGTCTTTTATGACACCCAAATTGGTCTGCACTTCCCGATAATAAACTACGGGACATAAAACCTCTTCCCTGTACTTGACCTCTTCCTCCCGGCCTCATCATCAGGAGGAGGTAATTTTAACTAGATTCCGGCACTGTCTTTTTAGCCGTCGACATCTTTTAAGTGGTGATCCTCCCCTGCTTTGTCCCCACTGCTCTCAACTGTGGACGCTGAGACACTTTTTACTTCAGTGCCTCTATTTTAATGCACTACACACCCGTTTACAGCTGTTGCCTGATCTATCTTCCCTTTTAGCAGATGACAGGCACTCAGCCGATCACATTGAATAGTGGCGGGGAGGGGGGGGGGGGCAGACTAGAAATGTGATATATATTGGAAACCTTAATAAAAATTTGCTACTTAAATAATTAAAAGGAAAATTTTGAAAGAATGATTAAAAAAGGATTGGAAAGTACTCATATTCTGGGTGAAGTTTAACTGGCAGTAATATAAATGGACCTTCAATATTGAATACATATATTCAGTATCTAACATTCGTAAATTATATGCATCTGTTTTTGTTACAGCTATTGTGCATGGAGATTTGTATGACAATACTGGTTCTTGATCGCCCCTCTGCTCACACGAATTCTTCTTGTTAGCTTCGATCCTCTTAATGCAAGATTCTCGGCACGTCGCGGAATAATGAACAGGAAATAATTGTGCAAACAAACTTTCCTATCTTGATAACACTTTTACTGTACAGTTGGAATACATGTTTTAACAATATTAAATCAACAGAACTCGCAATACGTCTGCCCGCTATCACGTATAGACACAGACAAATGAATCTAAAGAAATTAGAAAAATGAAGAGCTTCTTTTTCCTTGCTTTGTTTCTGACTCTATAGTATTGCTAGTATAAAACAACTTAATAGCAGTTTTGTAAGATTCCCTTCTGTTTCCCTCCTCCTTGAGTTTCACTCCCATTGCTACTGATTTAAATTTCTGTTTTTTACGCTTCACTAAGCCACAGAATGGGTGCTTATGACCATAGCAGTTTTGCACCCTAAAACCATAATAAAATAAAAAAATAAGAAACTGCCAACGTGGAGCCTACCTGATGGTGGCTCACATACTCATAGACTGCCCTAATTTGGCTGCTTTCAGGCGGCATCTTAATCTTCCTGATGCACTACTCTGGTGCTAGCAGACAATGCCAACTTGGCTGAGCAGGTGTTATGTTTTGCCCACAAAGGTGGTTTCTATTGGTCCTGTAAGGTAGGGATTTTTGGCGTCAATGACTGCCTGAGGGGTTGGTGGGGCACCCATTGTCTCCCTGCTGCCTCCCTCCCAGGTCCCAGAGGTCCCTTTTTGGTAGTCCTTGCTGGGTAGGCCACCCTGGCCTCTACCCTTGCCACCTTTTTATTCTCTTTATTGTTTTTAATTTCTTGGTTTTCAGGCCTTGTCTTGACCGATCTTTTAATGACTTGTCTGTGCTGTCTTTTTCCTGGGCTTCTATGTTGTCTTTTATTGTGTTAGTTACACATTAGTTTTTCCAAGATTCGCCTTTCGCCTCTGTATGCTGGTGACTACAACTGGTTTTTGCCACGTACCGGATGAAGGGACCGATGACCTTGCAGTTTAATCCGTTTAACTCCAAACCAACCTTATGTCGACCTTATAACCTTACAAAACTATGCTACCCATTAATTCATAAACCTTGTTTGATTCTTTCATGGAAATTGTCACCAAGGATTCCCATTTTGGCCATTCTTCCACATCCTTAGCCTTTTTGGATAATTGTGTACAGCCCCCATTTGCAGGTTTGACACTCCTCTTTTCAGAATTTTTTTCTCAGCAGCATGGATTGTGCCGAGAAGGTTGCACAAAATGTCACATGTCCCATCAGGTATGCAATTACACCTTATTCATCTAATACGTGAATAGTGCCCAAAACCCAAGATAAACTGTCCACCATTGAGTGGTTGCAAAGTACAGTTGTAATGCCCTTGACCAGCGAGGAATGGATTGTCAGTGCCTGAACTACGAATTGCTCATGAATGCCAATGAGTCTCCATTTGTCATATCAGAGATTATGTGCAACAGGTACTCCATGCCAAGTAGCCAGTGCTGTGGTGTCTAAAAGCTTAAGGGATTTTAATGCTAACAGCCCTTTGTGGGACAGTTCTAAAATTTCTCACTGATGGAATCTACTAGAACAAGTACCCTCTTATTTTAATTTTTTTTAACAATTATTCATTTTAGTCCAGCATACAGTGCTTTATCAGTTACTGATCTATTGGTGTGCGGCCCCAGCTCTCTCCTGTCTCTTTATTATAAACTACACGATCCTGTGTATATATATATGACATTGACAATTTTCTTTGTCTGGCACGTCAACGCCCATGGGAAAACCCTCCATGGTGGAATTTGAAGAATGCCAATTGGCTTAAATTCAGTTTCCATAATCCCTGATCTTTCCACCCAAGGGAGGAAGGAAATTATTTTTTGACATACCAGAACTGCTGTATTACAAGTGACAGGAACCCCAGTTACTCTCTCCTCAGCTTCCCATTGTTGGAGACATTTACCATGGTGTAACCATGAAATAATCATGGCTGTTAAAGTGAGTCAGGTTCTCCAGCAACATAAGTGACTTGCAGCATCTTTGAAAGATGCTGCACATCGGTGGATTGCCTGTTTTTAAAAAGCTAAGGGTATTTTGAAATTTTTGCAGCTGCTATTGGGATGTGTGCTGATGAAGGTGCTTTTCTGTCTTCTTCACACACTGACATATGGTGTTCCATATGGCCCTGTTCTGAATGTAACACATTTCCCAATACCAATTAACAGAGTAATAGGGGCTATAGGATCTATAATCTGAGTTTATCTATACTTTGGTGACTTTTATATCTATTTCAGGACTTCAGATATGGATACTACATAACACTAAATAAGGAGAGCTAAAGTTAGCCTAATTTTTGTCTCTCACCTATGGCATCCAATACACTACTTCCAAACAATGCCTAATCATTTCTGCCGTGACCAGACTGTTCGGCCCAGTTTATCACTGTGAGGTCAGACTTTTGCTTTTTGAATGAGACCCACAGATAATTTCCCTGCATAAGTGAAGCTACTTCTTGTAGATGTACATGTAGAAAAGAAACTCTGAAGTTAGTGGACTCATTACCCACAATTTTAAGTCATGACGCCCGAGCAGTGAACGTAGGTTTGCATTTTATCTGACATGCATGGTTTATGTAATCTTACTCAAAACTGGCAATATAATCTTGCTGATCTTCAGCAAAAATGACTGATTTCCTCCCACCACAGCTGTGGAGAGCCCCTGGCTGCTTGATTGACCTATCATCCTGAATTTTAAATTCATTTACACTTCTGTATTCCATTCTCCTTATTACCTCAATCCAAGGGTGTAACCTCACTGCCTTCTACAATTTACCACACTATGCGTGAAGCGTTCAGTGAATTCGAAAGTAAAATTCTATGTACCGACTTGACAGAAAATCCTAGGAGGTTCTGGTCTTACGTAAAATCAGTAAGTGGCTCGAAACAGCATATCCAGACACTCCGGGATGATGATGGCATTGAAACAGAGGATGACACGCGTAAAGCTGAGATACTAAACACCTTTTTCCAGAGCTGTTTCACAGAGGAAGACCGCACTGCAGTTCCTTCTCTAAATCTTCGCGCAAATGAAAAAATGGCTGACATTGAAATAAGTGTCCAAGGAATAGAAAAGCAATTGAAATCACTCAACAGAGGAAAGTCCACTGGACCTGACGGGATACCAATTCGATTCTACACAGAGTACGCGAAAGAACTTGCCCCCCTTCTAACAGCTGTGTACCACAAGTCTCTAGAGGAACGGAAGGTGTCAAATGATTGGAAAAGAGCACAGGTGGTCCCAGTCTTCAAAAAGGGCCGTCGAGCAGATGCGCAAAACTATAGACCTATACCTCTGACGTTGATCTGTTGTAGAATTTTAAAACATGTTTTTTGCTCGCGTATCATATCGTTTCTGGAAACCCAGAATCTACTCTGTAGGAATCAACATGGATTCCGGAAACAGCGATCGTGTGAGACCCAACTTGCTTTATTTGTTCATGAGATCCAGAAAATATTAGATACAGGCTCCCAGGTAGGTGCCATTTTCCTTGACTTCTGGAAGGCATTCGATACAGTTCCGCACTGTCGCCTGATAAACAAAGTAAGAGCCTACAGAATATCAGACCAGCTGTGTGGCCGGATTGAAGAGTTTTTAGCAAACAGAACACAACATGTTGTTCTCAATGGAGAGACGTCTACAGACGTTAAAGTAACCTCTGGCGTGCCACAGGGGAGTGTTATGGGACCATTGCTTTTCCCTGTATATGTAAATGACCTAGTAGATAGTGCGGAAGTTCCGTGCGGCTTTTCGCGGATGATGCTGTAGTATACAGAGAAGTTGCAGCATTAGAAAATTTTAGCGAAATGCAGGAAGATCTGTAGCGGATAGGCACTTGGTGCAGGGAGTGCTAACCAACTCTTAACATAGACAAATGTAATGTATTGCGAATACATAGAAGGAAGGATCCTTTATTGTATGATTACATGATAGTGGAACAAACACTGGTAGCAGTTACTTCTGTAAAATATCTGGGAGTGTGCGTGCTGAACAATTTGAAGTGGAATGATAATATAATATTAATTGTTGGTAAGGCGGGTACCAGGTTGAGATTCATTGGGAGAGTCCTTAGAAAATGTAGTCCATCAACAAAGGAGGTGGCTAACAAAACACTCGTTCGACCTATACTTGAGTATTGCTCATCAGTGTGGGATCCGTACCAGATCGGGTTGACGGAGGAGATAGAGAAGATCCAAAGAAGAGCTCCGCATTTCATCACAGGGTTATTTGGTAAGCGTGATAGCGTTACGGAGATGTTTAGCAAACTCGAGTGGCAGACTCTGCAGGAGAGATGCTCTGCATTGCGGTGTAGCTTGCTGTCCAGTTTTCGAGAAGATGTGTTTCTGGATGAGGTATCGAATATATTGCTTCCCCCTACTTATACCTCCCGAGGAGATCACGAATGTAAAATTAGAGAGATTCGAGCGTGCACGGAGGCTTCCGGCAGTCGTTCTTCCCGCGAACCATACGCGACTGGAACAGGAAAGGGAGGTAATGACAGTGGCACGTAAAGTGCCCTCCTCCACACACCATTGGGTGGCTTGCAGAGTATAAATGTGGATGTAGATGTATGAGACTTTACTCTTCTTTTATAGCTAATTTTGTTTTTCCTTTCTTTTACTTTTGTTTGACCCCACATGAACATATTAACACTTGATTTTTGTTGCCCATCACATTCCTTATACAACCATTTTATTGATTTGATAGCCCTAGGATGAAAGGAGCAATGAACCAGCCATCCACTTCAATTCCTCCTTCATTAACCCAAAAACATGAAACCTTAAACTATTTTGTTTTTATTACTTTGACAAACTTAAAATCCCGAGTATATTTGGGCAACTTAAGAACACACCTGCGAAAACATGAAACATCTCTTATACCCGTTTTAGCATTGATAGTCAAGTGTGTGAACACGAGAGATTATCTGGTCCTACATTTGTAACCTGGCTGTTGTGTTGTCTTTACTCTGTGCAGCTTTGGATACTGGACAACAAAACTGTTTAGGCAGTGCCTTCAAAAAAGGATAGCTAGAGCAATCCTGAGTTTGACATCGAATTTAGCAGCTCAAAGTGAAGAAGAACGTGATGTTATTGCATTAGAGACTGAAAGTGATGACAGTTAGACAAGTAACGTGTACTTGTCAGTGGTACGACATAAATACATCCACCGTGTTCCAGCAAGCTCCTCCAAGATTTATGTTCACAGGAAACCATTACAAAATACATTGTTCAACTTCAGAGCTGCACAGAAACCAAAAAATGACTTAATGACTTCAGGTTTCAGGATATATTAGTCGAAATCCAGTGCATGACTATACTCGGGTTTTTACTATTGGTAATTTCAAAATTTTGTAACTCATTGTTTTGAGCTTTAAAAGCTCTCTCAGTGTCTGCATGTAATGTCATTCATTATAGGAGGTTTTTGGTTAATAAAAATATTATTTTTTGGAATTTAATGTGGCGAAAAATCAGTATGTCTTAGAGAAAATAATTCTCCTAAAAACAGCATTTGGAATTCAGTAACGTATACACTTTTATAGCACTTCTTAGTATCTCAGTTCAATGATAGCTTATTGTAATTGTGGTCAGTTGTGTTCATTGCAAGTGACTGGTGATGTGAATATATTTCTGAGGGATCTGTTACTTGTCCCATTTATACTCTTTGTGTGTTACATTTTTGTCGATTGGAGGAAACAAATTGTTGGGTCTTCATTTCTTTAACACTTTCCAGCTCAGTGGCAATTAGTATAGGCAGAGAATTGATCCTACAAACAAGGCAGTGTTTGAAAAAAATGAAAAACATTCATCAAGCATCCTCTTACCCTGTTCTGGTTTTCATAGTTTTGTGATCGCAAATTCCTTTCACTTTTTGCTCTTGTCACAATCAATCATTGGTGTTTGAGTGTTTTATGAGTTCAACATTATCTATAATTTTCTTTAGTAAATATCATACCAAACATACCTTCAATTTCATACAGTCATCGAACAGAATATGTGAGATCAATGATTACATGCATCGAATATCCAGTAAAGCAGAGCTGCTGTGTCGCAGGTTGGCACAACAAAAAGACAGTCACAAATAAGCTTTCAGCCAGTAAGACCTTCATCAAAAATAGATAAGACACACATGTGCATGTGCATGCACGCACGCACCCCCCCCCCCCCTCCACACACACACACACACACACACACACACACACACACACACACACACACACACACACGGCTGCAGTCCCTGGCAACTGTGTTTGTCTTCAGTTGCAAGAGACTGCAGGCGTATGTGTGAGTGCATTTGCATATATGTGAGTTCGTGTGTGTGTGTGTGGGGGGGGGGGGGGTCTATTTTTGACAAAGGCCTTACTGGCCAAAACCTTATTTGTGACAGTCTTTTTGTTGTGCCTAACTGCAACTCTGCATCTCCCCTATACGGTGAGCAGCAACTTTCCTTTTCGTAATATTGTTACATTCCGTTCTGGATTTTCTGTTCTTTGACAGTACCCAGTAAAAAAATGAAAATGAAAATGAAATCATGAAACCTTAGTATATCTGGTAAATATATCAATAGTTTGTCACCATACTGACAATGTAGTATTGAGATATAAATATATTATTTGTACAAAAATCAATATTTCCAACATATAAATTTATTGTTGTCATCTCTACTCCAGTCAATGTTCTCTTACACCTAACTCTCTTCAGACTGGCATCAAAATCCAAATCTACATCTACTTCTACATCAATACTCTGCAAACCACTGTTAGCTGCTTGGCAGGGGCTACGTCCCATTGTACCAGTTATTAGGGTTTCATCCTGTTTCATTCACACATGTAGCTTGGGAAGAATCATTATTTGAATGCCTTTGTGCTTGCAGTAATTATTCTAAACTTATTCTCATGATACCTATGGGAGCGATACCTCTGGGTTTGTAGTATATTCTTAGAATCATCATTTGAAGCACATTCTTGAAACTTTAGACTTTCTCGGGATAGTTTGTCTATCTAAAAAGAGTCTTCCTTTTAGTTCCTTCAGTATCTCTGTGACACACTGCCATGGATCAAACAAACCTGTGACTATTCATGCTGCCCTTCTCTGTATACCGTATTTACTCGAATCTAAGCCGCACTTGAATCCAAGCCGCATCTGAAAAATGAGACTCGAAATCAAGGGAAAAAAATTTTTTCCCGAATCTAAGCTGCACCAGAAATTTGAGACTCAAAATTCAAGGGGAGAGAGAAGTTTTATGCAGCACCTCCGAATCAAAACAAAGTTGGCCCATTGTAATATGAGACACAATTTAGGTCGAATGAATGATGATACAGCTACAGTAGTTTGGTTCGAGTCGTAAGCTTAGCAGTTAAACTTTACCAGGTAGCCATTGCTATGCGTCAGGCGCTCCGTCCATATTTATACGGGTACCCTTTCTTTATCACGTGCTTCATCTAGTTTTAATCGATTGCTTATTTTTCTTTGATCTTTTAAGTGCCGTTCTCTTTGTTATAGGTGTTTACGTCACTCTAAGCTGAAAATGCATTACTGTTCTGTGTCGTGCATTGTTTGTCGCATTCTGGTGATGAGTGTTCACGACCTGTCGCCGCTCGTGGCATGGCTTGCTTTTGTGCGCGCTACCGCCATTTACAATTTAAAAAAAAAAAGAGGAATTGTCTCATTAGCGAAACAATGGCAAGAGACTGCTATTTGTTGTTACTTACACTGCTGCTTTCTTTGATAATGATCAACAAGAACCAAATAATAGACTGCGTATGATAGATGATGTTCTGAACGAGAGTTTAGCGAAAATTTTTCTCTGTTTGAAAATCTTTGCAGACGCCTCTTAAGTACATTACATTCTGCACAGAAATTAGTCATCTTAGATTTAAAAATCTAGTCAGTTGCCGTGCTTCATTTCTGACTGTATCACTATTAGGTATAAGAATAATACGAATATAAACATGACATGATAAGTATATTCTTCCGTGTTTACTGTTGTCTCACTCTAGTTTCGTAGTTCATTAGGCAGACAGGATCTAAATGAGATAGCAGCAAACATGAAAGAATACATGGCAAAATGTTTATATTCGTATTACTCTTATATTGAAGAGAATACTGCATGTGAGTCACAATTCATAAAAGTTCCTATTAAGAACCATCTCTTCTCACAGGTAGGAATAAATTCAGAACGTAGAGTTGGCCATATTGACAAACAGTATTGCCAGTCTGATTTTTGTAGTACGTTGAAATGCTGCTACATTCGAAGATGAACATTACAGAATTTGTATTTACTTCGTTGGATAATGTATGAAAATGCAGTGGTCGAATCTAGGGGTGGAGAAAAAAAGCTAGTCTTACACCTGTTTTTTTAAATTTATTTACTGACGCAGAGGTTTTGGCACCAGTATTTGTCTTTGTGCCTGCAAAGCATGCCTGTGTAGTGCTACATACATATGACGGCAGAAGTTTGTTGTGGTGGCACCTACCAACATTTTTCAGGACTTGCACTCGTTCTAAGCCGCAGACGGTTTTTTGGATTACAAAAACCGGAAAAAAAGTGCGGCTTAGATTCGAGTAAATACAGTACATTCAATATCCACTGTTAGTACTATCTGGTACAAGCCCCCACACTTGAGTAATATACTAGAACTGGCTGCATTAGTGATTTGTAAGCAGTCTCCTTTGTAGACTGACTGCACATCCCTTGTATTCTACCAATAAACCTAAGTTTACTACCTGCTTTACCCATTACTGAACCTACGTGATCATTCCATTTTATATACCTACGAAGAGTGACACTAAGGTATTTGAATGAGTTGGCTGATTGCAACATTGACTCATTGATATAATTGTCAAAGGATACAGTGGTTTTTTTTTTTTTTTTTTTTTTGTGAAGTCCACAATTTTACGTTTATTAACATTTAGAGCAAGTTAGCAATCGCTGCACCACTTTGAAATCTTATCAAGAGGTGACAATATTTATGCATCTTCTTTCAGATAGTACTTCATTATAGATAACTGCACCATCTGCAAAAAGTGTGACTGTACTATTAATATTGTCTGTTAGATCATTAATATACAATATGAACAGCAAAGGCCCCAACACATTTTCCTGAGGCACACCCAAAGTTAGTTCTACATCTTGACGGTGACTCTCCATCCAAGATAAAATGCTGTGTCCTCCCTATCAAAAAGTGCTCAGTCCAGTCATAAGTTTCACTCTATACTCCATATGATCGTACTTTCGACAACGAGCATAGTTGTGGTACTGAGTCAAATGCTTTTATACAGCTATGCTATTATTTAGTAATCTCTGTTTCTTTAGAAGTTCATTTACAGTGACTGTATACCATGGAGGTTCCCTCCCATTGTGAACTGTTCTACCGGGTACATATCTGTCCAGTGCTTGGTCATCTATTCTTTCAGACTTGAGCCATAATTCCTCTACATGCTCCTGCCCTGTGCTGAAAGTTTCATGTTCGTTATTGAAATATGACACTATTGATTTTTTACCTTCTTTACGGAACATGGAAATGGAAAAACTGGTAGAAGCCGACCTCGGGGAAGATCAGTTTGGATTCCGTAGAAATGTTGGAACACGTGAGGCAATACTGACCTTACGACTTATCTTAGAAGAAAGATTAAGAAAAGGCAAACCTACGTTTCTAGCATTTGTAGACTTAGAGAAAGCTTTTGACAATGTTAACTGGAATACTCTCTTTCAAATTCTGAAGGTGGCAGGGGTAAAATACAGGGAGCGAAAGGCTATTTACAGTTTGTACAGAAACCAGATGGCAGTTATAAGAGTCGAGGGGCATGAAAGGGAAGCAGTGGTTGGGAAAGGAGTAAGACAGGGTTGTAGCCTCTCCCCGATGTTATTCAATCTGTATATTGAGCAAGCAGTAAAGGAAACAAAAGAAAAATTCGGAGTAGGTATTAAAATTCATGGGAAAGAAGTAAAAACTTTGAGGTTCGCCGATGACATTGTAATTCTGTCAGAGACAGCAAAGGACTTGGAAGAGCAGTTGAACGGAATGGACAGTGTCTTGAAAGAAGGATATAAGATGAACATCAACAAAAGCAAAACGAGGATAATGGAATGTAGTCAAATTAAGTCGAGTGATGCTGAGGGAATTAGATTAGGAAATGAGACACTTAAAGTAGTAAAGGAGTTTTGCTATTTAGGGAGTAAAATAACCGATGATGGTCGAAGTAGAGAGGATATAAAATGTAGACTGGCAATGGCAAGGAAAGCGTTTCTCAAGAAGAGGAATTTGTTAACATCGAGTATAGATTTAAGTGTCAGGAAGTCGTTTCTGAAAGTATTTGTATGGAGTGTAGCCATGTATGGAAGTGAAACATGGACGATAACTAGTTTGGACAAGAAGAGAATAGAAGCTTTCGAAATGTGGTGCTACAGAAGAATGCTGAAGATAAGGTGGGTAGATCACGTAACTAATGAGGAGGTATTGAATAGGATTGGGGAGAAGAGAAGTTTGTGGCACAACTTGACTAGAAGAAGGGATCGGTTGGTAGGACATGTTTTGAGGCATCAAGGGATCACAAATTTAGCATTGGAGGGCAGTGTGGAGGGTAAAAATCATAGAGGGAGACCAAGAGATGAATACGCTAAGCAGATTCAGAAGAATGTAGGTTGCAGTAGATACTGGGAGATGAAGAAGCTTGCACAGGATAGAGTAGCATGGAGAGCTGCATCAAACCAGTCTCAGGACTGAAGACCACAACAACAACAACAACAACTGAACATATAAATCTTTCTGATTGTTGTAGCTGTCTATTGTACTTTGGTAATCATTGTTGCACCATGGTCACTGATACAAAGACATCATGTTTATTTGTTGCAGTTAGATCCATCATGAGTGGGGTTCTTAACTGTCTGTTCTAGGCAGTTTTCAGAGAAGGTATTTATTAAAGTTTCACATGATGTCTTATCATGTCCTCCACTAACAAAACTAATTTTTCCCATTAATTTTTGGATAATTAAAGTCTCCACCAATGATTATTGTATGATTGGGGAACTTATGTACAAGTGAACTGAGGTTTTCTCTGAATTTTTCAGTTACATCAGAAGATGAGTCTGGTGGGCGATAGAAGGATCCAGTTATCCTTTTATGCACACCTCTGATACTGAGTCTCGTCCAAACAATCTCACATGCAACTTCAATTTCTATCTTGGTGGATTTGAGTTTCTTGTCTACTGTGACAAATACACCACCTCCATTTTCCTATCCTTTCAATACTCGCTTAAATTTTCCCTTAAAATCTTGCTGTTACAAATTTCAGGTTTCAACCAGCTTTCTGTACCTATTATTATGTGAGCTTCATTGCTTTTCATGAGAGCTTCAAACTCTCCCACTTTGTTACAAATGCTTCCACAGTTTACCATTAGGATTTTAATGCTCTCACCTGTGGCAGGCATTTCTTTTGATTTTACGCTGCTGCTTCTTGGTTTCACGCAATAATCTTTATCTGGATTGAATGGAGATTCGCCTAATCTAAAACTCTCTTGTGTGCACCCCACACACAGTTAGCTACCTGAGTAGCAGCCTCTGATGTAGTGCACACCTGACCTATTTTGGGGGCACCTTACAGTTCTCAACCCTATGGCACAAATCCAGAAAGTTTCAGCCTAGCTTGTCACAGAACCTACCAAGTCTTGGTTCAGTCCTTCCACTTAACTCAGAACCAAAGGACCACGATCAGTTCTTAGGAGAATGCTGCAAATTGTGAGCTTTGCTGAAACTCCCCCCCCCCCCATGAACCATGAACCTAGCCGTTGGTGGGGAGGCTTGCGTGCCTCAACGATACAGATAGCAACCACAATGGAGGGTATCTGTTGAGAGGCCAGACAAACGTGTGGTTCCTGAAGAGGGGCGGCAGCCTTTTCAGTTGTTGCAGGGGCAACAGTCTGGATGATTGACTGATCTGGCCTTGTAACACTAACCAAAATGGCCTTGCTGTGCTGGTACTGCGAACAGCTGAAAGCAAGGGGAAACTACAGCCGTAATTTTCCCGAGGGCATGCAGCTTTACTGTATGATTAAATGATGATGGCGTCTTCTTGGGTAAAATATTCTGGAGGTAAAAAAGTCCCCCATTCGGATCTCCGGGCGGGAACTATTCAAGAGGACGTCGTTATCAGGAGAAAGGAAACTGGCATTCTACGGATCGGAGCGTGGAATGTCAGATCCCTTAATCGGGCAGGTAGGTTAGAAAATTTAAAAAGGGAAATGGATAGGTTAAAGTTAGATATAGTGGGAATTAGTGAAGTTCAGTGGCAGGAGGAACAAGACTTTTGGTCAGGTGAATACAGGGCTATAAATACAAAAGCAAATAGGGGTAATGCAGGAGTAGGTTTAATAATGAATAAAATAATAGGAGTGCGGGTAAGCTACTACAAACAGCATAGTGAACGCATTATTGTGGCCAAGATAGACACAAAGCCCACGCCTACTACAGTAGTACAAGTTTATATGCCAACTAGCTCTGCAGATGACGAAGAAATTGATGAAATGTATGATGAGATAAAAGAAATTATTCAGGTAGTGAAGGGAGACGAAAATTTAATAGTCATGGGTGACTGGAATTCGTCAGTAGGAAAAGGGAGAGAAGGAAACATAGTAGGTGAATATGGATTGGGGCTAAGAAATGAAAGAGGAAGCCGTCTGGTAGAATTCTGCGCAGAGCATAACTTAATCATAGCTAACACTTGGTTCAAGAATCATGAAAGAAGATTGTATACGTGGAAGAACCCTGGAGATACTAAAAGGTATCAGATAGATTATATAATGGTAAGACAGTGATTTAGGAACCAGGTATTAAATTGTAAGACATTTCCAGGGGCAGATGTGGACTCTGACCACAATCTATTGGTAGATTAAAACTGAAAGAAACTGCAAAAAGGTGGGAATTTAAGGAGATGGGACCTGGATAAACTGAAAGAACCAGAGGTTGTACAGAGTTTCACGGAGAGCATAAGGGAACAATTGACAAGAATGGGGGAAAGAAATTCAGTAGAAGAAGAATGGGTAGCTTTGAGGGATGAAATATTGAAGGCAGCAGAGGATCAAATAGGTAAAAAGATGAGGGCTAGTAGAAACCCTTGGGTAACAGAAGAAATATTGAATTTAATTGATGAAAGGAGAAAATATAAAAATGCAGGAAATGAAGCAGGCAAAAAGGAATACAAACGTTTCAAAAATGAGATCGACAGGAAGTGCAAAATGGCTAAGCAGGGATGGCTAGAGGACAAATGTAAGGATGTAGAGGCTTATCTCACTAGGAGTAAAATAGATACTGCTTACAGGAAAATTAAAGAGAACTTTGGAGAAAAGAGAACCACTTGCATGAATATCAAGAGCTTAGATGGAAACCCAGTTGTAACCAAAGAAGGGAAAGCAGAAAGGTGAAAGGTGTATATAGAGGGTCTATACAAGGGCGACATACTTGAGGACAATATTATGGAAATGGAAGAGGATGTAGATGAAGATGAAATGGGAGATACGTTACTGCGTGAAGAGTTTGACAGAGCACTGAAAGACCTGAGTCGAAACAAGGCCCCTGGAGTAGACGACATTCCATTAGAACTACTGACAGCCTTGGGAGAGCCAGTCCTGACAAAACTCTACCATCTGGTGAGCAAGATGTATGATACAGGCGAAATACCCTCAGACTTCAAGAAGAATATAATAATCTCAATCCCAAAGAAAGCAGGTGTTGACAGATGTGAAAATTACCAAACTATCAGTTTAACAAGTCACAGCTGCAAAATACTAATGCGAATTCTTTACAGACGAATGGAAAAACTGATAGAAGCTGACTACGGGGAAGATCAGTTTGTATTCCGTAGAAATGTTGGAACACGTGAGGCAATACTGACCTTACGACTTATCTTAGAAGAAAGATTAAGGAAAGGCAAACCTACGGTGCGTTCCTAGCATTTGTAGACTTAGAGAAAGCTTTTGACAATGTTGATTGGAATACTCTCTTTCAAATTCTGAAGGTGGCAGGGGTAAAATACAGGGAGCGAAACGCTATTTACAGTTTGTACAGAAAGCAGATGGCAGTTATAAGAGTCGAGGGACATGAAAGGGAAGCAGTGGTTGGGAAGGGGTGAGACAGGGTGGTAGCCTATCCCCGATGTTATTCAATCTGTATATTGAGCAAGCAATAAAAGAAACAAAAGAAAAGTTTGGAGTAGGTATTAAAATCCATGGAGAAGAAATAAAAACTTTGAGGTTCGCCGATGACATTGTAATTCTGTCAGAGACAGCAAAGGACTTGGAAGATAAGTTGAATGGAATGGACAGTGTCTTGAAGGGAGGGTATAAGATGAACATCAACAAAAGCAAAACAAGGATAATGGAATGTAGTCAAATTAAGTCGGGTGATGCTGAGGGAATTAGATTAGGAAATGAGGCACTTAAAGTAGTAAAGGAGTTTTGCTATTTGGGGAGCAAAATAACTGACGATGGTCAAAGTAGAGAGGATAGAAAATGTAGACTGGCAATGGCAAGGAAAGCGTTTCTGAAGAAGAAAAATTTGTTAATATCGAGTATAGATTTAAATGTCAGGAAGTCATTTCTGAAAGTATTTGTATGGAGTGTAGCCACGTGTGGAAGTGAAACATGGACGATAAATAGTTTAGACAAGAAGAGAATAGAAGCTTTCGAAATGTGATGCTACAGAAGAATGCTGAAGATTAGATGGGTAGATCACATAACTAATGAGGAGGTATTGAATAGAATTGGGGAGAAGAGGAGCTGATGGCACAACTTGACTAGAAGAAGGGATCGGTTGGTAGAACATGTTCTAAGACATTGAGGGATCACCAATTTAGTATTGGAGGGCAGCATGGAGGGTAAAAATCGTAGAGGGAGACCAAGAGATGAATACACTAAGCAGATTCAGAAGGATGTAGGCTGCAGTAGGTACTGGGAGATGAAGGAGCTTGCACAGGACAGAGTAGCATGGAGAGCTGCATCAAACCAGTCTCAGGACTGAAGACAACAACAACAACAACAAGGCTGGTCTTCTCAACCTTCTCTGCCTGTTGCTGGAATGACACTAGACTGACCTCAAAGCCCGGACGGCAGGCATCATTTGTTCCAGTGTGCACCACAATCTGCAGTTGGTTGCACCCTGTTCCATTAGTGGCTGCCAGAATAGCCTCTTCAACATGTTGAGTGCATCTGGTGTCCTTTACTGTCCCCTGCTTCCACCTCCTAAGGGATACCATCATTCACCATATTTTTGGACTGCCATTGATTAATTGACCACTACCCTTTTGCATTTGCCGCCTCTTGACATCAGACAAAACTGTTGAAGTGAGCTCCACTGGCATAGCTTCAATGTCAGTGAAAGACAGCACCTCAAACATGTTGGTTAGAAGGATCGATACAACGCCCTTAGTCCTTCCTGGTCCCCATCCACCCTTTACAGGGTGCGTAGATCTGACATTAACACACGACTTGCAGCCAAGTGGACAAATAATGACAGAGTCTTTACTTTTTGCAGAGGAGACAATCCACAGGAGAGGATAATACTTGAGGTACCACTGTTACAGGTGTCACAGGTACATGACTCTCAGGAGCTCTTCCAACACATCGATTTGCAACAGCTGCCATTTGTTTGAGAGTAGTCAGGGAGAATGATAGTTTTGAATGAGGATAGACCTACTGTTCTCAAAAATTTCAAAAGAGCACAATTTAGTTTAAGCCTACAATTGATGATAACAATACTAGATTATTGCGGCATTTGCACAGATTCAAAATTTCACAGTATAGGACAAATGGGTATTGATACAATCAATGAAAGATTTTGCAGAAATGATGCGAACAGTAAAATATGCGAATCTAGAACTTAAATCAGCACACGATCTTGTACACACTGTCTCACACAAGGCTTCCTAAGTCAGCTTTTATGTGTAAATAAACATGGATATTGCATGGATTTTTCATTTAGGTGATTCTGTGCACACTTCTACACTTGGATGCTGAAGAAGAACACTGCAGTGTAAGTTTATCTCAGCCAAAATTGCTAAAATGTGCAGCACCAAAAAAGTGCATCAGTTACCTCTTCCTTAAATCTAACATAACTTTTATATTTGTATGAAGAGTCCATTCCGAGAACCACAAGTCCAAATATAAAAGAAGCAACTAATATTATAAATGTGCATTTCAAACAATTCTATTTCCTTCTTCACTGATTTGCTGAAATTACCAGCTTCATTTTATATCATAGCTCTATTTGTTAAGATTGTGGTGTAAGTACGGTGCAGAGTGGCTGGGCCTTATCTGTATTATTTATTTTAAGCAATCAGCCAGCCAGATGTGTCTGCTACATTTACTTCTAACTTTCACCTATTGTGCATTTCTGTTCTTTTACTATCAGTTATTAAACTGATCTAGCAAGAATATTACAATCATTGTGATTGTGTGGATGCAATTAAAATCTTCAAAATAAACTGCAAAACACACTAACTTTATTTAATCACGTTTGTCTCCATGCATGATAGTGAGGCATGAAATGCTGCACTGTTGAGCAACCAAAGTCATAGTGTATGTTTCTTCATCCACTGCTGTGTTGTCAGGAGCTAGAATAGACCTGCAATTATTCCTTGCCTGTTGTAAGGAGTGACTAAAAAGAGTCTCATACCTAGTGAAACATTTATGTTGTCAACTCGGCCATTATTAAGACACTCATTACAAATTTTCCTTAAACCTTTTGGCTTAATTACTTAGTCCCCTTTTGAGGTTTTACCTCCACTTCTCTGAGTTTCACAGAAGCACAGGCCATTTGGGGAATAGCACTTTACGTGTGCTTAATATATTCACTGTGCGCTGTGATCTTCGGCATCTAGTATTAGAGTGGATTTGTGTTTGCACCTGAAATCAGGTGCGGTAACCAATCCATCTTGTGGGCTTGCCATGTTCCCTCACATTTGTAGCCAGCTGACAATCCAAGGATCTCACTATGAAGCCTCAGCATAACCTCCCCACATACGCCAAGGAGTAGGTGCCTGCCCAGTCTTGAGCACTGGGACTCCAGGCAGTGGCTACTATGTCATGTAGCCTTTACTATGGTGAGCTAGCATCTGCGGGGAGAGAGCCTCTGTTCAGGGTGGCTGATCCACAACGAAACGGATCACTCACCCATGCTAGTGGCCATGCCAAAATCGCTGTCTCAATGGATAGAAAGCAAGATTTTGATGCAGAGGTTTGCAACCCTGTGGTGTTTCCATCTTTGCCCATCCCATGGGACAAGAGTCAGACAGGAGAGAAATTGAGGTAGACAGTCCACCCAGTTCAGTGTGTTCCAGAACTGATGGAGAATATTTTGTGATAGTGAAGCCACTTTCACTATTTCGGAGGAAGTTGCTGGAGTTCATAAAATCATAAATGAGTTTTCGTTAATCAAAACATTGAGTACTATCCATTCACAGGTATTTCAGGCCTTTGACAAGCTTGGAATGTACCAGTTACCATATCTCGTCATAACAAACTCAACATGATTCAAGATGTCATGTTCCATCAGGACCTATCGCTACAAACAAATGAACCTAGAGCGACGTGGAGTGTATTTTGTTTGTCACATCTGGAGAGGCCCTAAGGGTACTAAGGTGGACACTGGAGCTTTTTTCCTAGACTTATTGGAAATGTTTACAAGAGAAAGTTAGTCATGATTTATAGGGGTGATTCAAGCTCTAATTTCTCCCTCCTATTAGATGTTTTTGGTGTCAATTGTTTGGACACATGTCCTCCCACTGTACTAAGGAGGCTACTTGTGGAGACATGTGTAAACTACCCAGAACACCATTCCCCTCATTTGCCAACATGTTAGTTTTCAAGATGAATAAGAAAATCCAAGAATATAAAATGCTTGACCCCTGTTTTATTGAGATGCACAGAAAATGTTCGAACATCTCCACTCAATCAATATAATGTGAAGCATTGAAGACATTGTGCCAAAATTCCCACTTAGCGTGTTGACAAAGTCTCAAATTGCAACTTCTGGCACTAGTCACTTGTCAATGCCTGTTTCTCAATCTTGGGAGGGGACGCCAGTTCCCTCAACCCCCCCCCCCCCCCCCCCCCCCCACCCCCACCCCGACCCATAGCACAGGTGGCGAACATCCCATTCATATACCCTGATTTGCCTCATTCCCATCTGGCATCATCAGGGACACATGCCAAGGCGGCCCTCTCCCAGAATGAAACAGACCAGCAGTCTACCACTGCCCAGTGGCCGACACAGCCACAGGATGTGGGTCATAGAGGAGGACAGTACTGTTGTGTCTGAGAAGTTATGATAGGAAAATCCTCACAGAAAATGAAACCTCACAGGAAAAAGTTAAACCAACTTCTGCTGCTTCGGTCATACCGACTCCTATCCCCCCCTGAGGTCAAGCATACGAATACCGATGAAGAATTACAGATTCAGGTGAAGCATAACTCTACAGCAAAGTAATTTATACTCCTGTTTTCCCTTTGTTCCTTTCCCAGGTCCCAATCCGATAATTTTTCAATGGAGCTGTAACAGTTACTTTCGCCACCAGGCCTAGTTCTTTCAGTGGCTACTTACTCTGCAGTTGCCATAGTATTTTAGGAGACACTGTTCTCAGAAACTCAACCCCTACTATTAAAAATTTGAAATCATACTGTGCAAATCACACTATGCCGAGAGAGCATCAGGAGCAGTACACATGCTCATTCAATTTGATACTTTCAGTGAGCAGGTGCCACTTAGAAATGTGCTAGAAACCATGGCCGTTAATGTGTACTGGTCAGTTAGGATAACAGTATGTAATATCTATTTACTTCCAATATGTGTGTATCGTATCACAAATTGGTAGAGCTAGTGGAACACTTGGCTCCATCCTTCTTCCTTCTCACTGTCCACAATCCTCTATGCAGGAAGCCAAACAATATCTAACAGGGGCCAAGTAATTGAGCAGTTAATTTCAGAACTGGAAGTCCGCCTCAATACAGGAGCTGTAACACATTTCAGAATGGCCCATGGGACATACTTGGTAATAGATACTACAGTCTGCAGCCTAAGGAGCTCATATTTAATCCATGGTGACCTCTGCAACAGTGATCACTTTCCTGTTACTCTCCTTATTTTTGACCCATTGATCAATGGAACATGCACCCTATTGGTAATTTCAAAAAACCAGCTGGCAAGATTTAACTCCAAAGAAACTTTCCAAACCAATCAAGAGAAGGAAGTCTAAGTAATTGTACGAGATGCTACTGATACATTTATACATGATGATGAAGCAATGCTACCCTATTCTTTAGGTTTCTCCGGATGGATGCGAGTGCCATGATGGTCTGAAGAAATAGCTACAGCTGTCAGTTTGTATCTCGGGGCACTCTACGGCACACTTAATACCATTCAAGAGACTTTGAGTGGTTTTTAATAAAGAAAAAAATTAAGGACTGTGGACAACAGTATATATTGTCTATGAGAGTCTCCACCTCATCATCTGAATGATAGACTAAACTCCACCACATTTTTTACCACTCAACATGCACAGTAGTTCCTGGCACCTTGCTCAGTGGCAATATCTGAACTGATCCTTCAGTCATTACTGAATGTTTTGTGGAACACTTCACTGAAGAGTCCACACGCAGTATACAACATGGTCATCTGCTGAGTAGTAATTCTCTAACCAGCAGTCTATACAAGCAAACCAATTGTGAATTTACTTGATGTTGCTCATACTTTAGGTAACTGGGCTATGCACAGCTCTGTTAAAAAGAAATAGCTCGATGTGGTCGAAAGGTTGAGCCAGGCATGTCTTTCATGCCCAGCAGCTAATTCGCTGCAAATAATGATCTGTAGTGTAATCCAGCAGTCAGACATTCTATCCATTGGGTAGAACTGTGAATTAATAAAATACACAGAAAGATAAAATTAAAAATAAATGAATAATTAAATAAAATGGATTCTATTGTAATGTCTGTAATTGATGTAAACAACAGAGAATTATGAAACTTCCTGGCAGATTAAAATTGTGTGCCCGACCGAGACTCGAACTTGGGACCTTTGCCTTTCGCGGGCAAGTGGTCTACCATCTGAGGTACCGAAGCACGACTCACGTCCGGTACTCACAGCTTTACTTCTGTCAGTACCTCGTCTCCTACCTTCCAAACTTTACAGAAGCTCTCCTGCGAACCCTGCAGAACTAGCGCTTATGAAAGAAAGGATATTGTGGAGACATGGCTTAGCCACAGCCTGGGGGATGTTTCCAGAATGAGATTTTCACTCTGCAGCGGAGTGTGCGCTGATATGAAACTTCCTGGCAGATTAAAACTGTGTGCCCGACCGAGACTCGAACTCGGGACCTTTGCCTTTCGCGGACAAGTGCTCTACCATCTGAGCTACCGAAGCACGACTCACATCCGGTACTCACAGCTTTACTTCTGCCAGTACCTTGTCTCCTACCTTCCAAACTTTACAGAAGCTCTCCTGCGAACCTTGCAGAACTAGCACTCCAGAAAGAAAGGATATTGCGGAGACATGGCTTAGCCACAGCCTGGGGGATGTTTCCAGAATGAGATTTTCACTCTGCAGCGGAGTGTGTGCTGATATGAAACTTCCTGGCAGATTAAAACTGTGTGCCCGACCGAGACTCGAACTCGGGACCTTTGCCTTTCGCAGGCAAGCGCTCTACCATCTGAGCTACCGAAGTTTCATATCAGCGCACACTCTGCTGCAGAGTGAAAATCTCATTCTGGAAACAGAGAATTATGTTAGATGATGTTTATTCATGAAAGTATTCCTCAAATAAATGGAAAGTGGGCCTACTTATTTAAAATACAGATAGATAATAACCGTATCAAAAGCAGAATTGCCAAGCTAAATTGTCATTGAAAACTAGTGAAAACAAAGTCCATTTTGTGATCACAATACACAAAATATTCTCCAGTGCAAAACAGTTCAGAGTTCAACATGATGATTTACAAATGAACACATGTGAGATGGTAAGTAGAAACTCATATTCGCTCTCTTTTCATTCCGTAATGTAGCCTGAAAAAGTTACAGTATTGTAGAGGCCTTCAGTGCCCAGCCCAGAATAAGTCACTTACATGATCAAATACCACTTGTTACCACAGGCAGGTCTGCCTTCTTCAAGCACAAACATAAAAGTGTCGAGAATTGCTTCCTTGAGTGCACCCTTCGAAAGGTCTGTCTCCATTTCACTTCAGCAGTGTTCTGCCACTGACTGCTTCTCCATTGGCTGAAGGCCATCCACACCAAAAATACGCTATTCTTAAGTTCTACAGACAATATTTGACTCATCTTGACTGCTTCCAGGACTAAACTAATATATTTCAATGATATTTAAATAAAGAAATGTTATAAACATTCGCTCACACTCATACACAGCACAGTAATTGTAAATAGTAGTCTGTAAATAAATAAGCCAGCAATCTTGTGCAAGTGCGCTCACATTAAATGACAACAGATAGTTATTAAATATTGCTTAAACAATCATTTAGGTCTGCTTGACAGCAGCATCTTTTGGCCCTGTTTTCAATAGTGGTGTCAGCGAACATATACATTTCACAATTTATTAAATTACCATGATTTTGTATTAGCAATTACTATAAGTAGTTAAATAAATATCTGGCAAAAATACTTACATATTCATTAAATAAATACACAAGTATGACAAGATATGAGGTATTCATGCTGCATTCATTTGCTGTGTTGTGGGGCATATGATGTTCTGACAAACATTTGCATAATGAAAAGGTGTTAAACATGTAATAAATGTAGAAATAAAATGGATATAGACACACAGCTTTCAGGGATGATACCTATAGTGTAATGTTATCATCTGAAGTATTATTTGTTGATGTGAAAATGTTTAGTCACGTAAGATATTAACTTATGTAGTTTTAAAGATACTGATAATATTATTGTTTCATTGAATTCACCTTTTTTTTTGAGATTGCAGATGTATTCAGATTTGTTTCTTATATAACTGCGATTTGTTCTTGAATTTCACAGAGCTGCAAGAAGCAGTCTTTCAGATTATCTGACACACTGTCATTGCTGGTCCTCTTATGTATCTGATTGTCATCCAAATTCCCCATACCGGGATTTACCCACTTCCTATCAAGTATTTGTTCCTGGTCTCACCAGCAGTGGTCGCCTCTGCTTAGCATGGCTGCAATGCTTTCCCAATTCTAGGAATGCCTGTCAGTGCTCAGCTGTACAAACCAGTTCATCTCATACCAATTCTAGGTAGCCAGTAACTTGCTTACATATGCCTAACATTACAAATAACAGCCATCCTAATTTCCTGACATGGAAACTCCTGTTGGAGCAGAACTCCAAATCCTTCCATAATCAAATGATTGTTTGGTGGGAACAGGAGTGTCCCTCCCAGTGGCGGGAGGTAATTATTATTCTTATCCTGAAACCAGGAAAAGGCTCTCAATTTCTGACTAATTATCAACCAATATAACTAACTAACTGGCTGTGCAAATTATTCAAAAGAATAGTCTACTGGTGACTGTTGTGGTGCCTGGATACCAGAAGGTATATATCACAATCCCAAAGTGGCCTTCGGCCATTGCGGTCAACCACAGACCTACTGATTCACCTGGAATCAGCAGCGTACAATGCTTTTGCACATTACCAACATGATCGCTGTATTCTTTGCCCTACAGAAGATGTCTGAGGCCATCTGGTGCAATCACATCCTATCCGCACTGCACGAATGTGGCTTCTGGGTCTGTTTCCCCATTTTTATCCAGAATTTCGTGTCCATCCAATGATTCTGAGTCTTGATAGGATCAGCTCCCAACGACCAATATGTGCAGGAAACTGGGGTCCATCAGTGACTGGTTCTGAATCCAGTGTTCTTAGCCATTGTAGTCAATGGTATTGTGACTGAAGCGGTCCCACTGTCAATTTATGTGGATGGTGTTTGCCTATATTACAGCTCAGCTCTCTGTCACTATGGAGTGCCAACTTCAGGGGAGCATATGAAAAGTAAGTAATTAGCTTCTGAATTTTGGAGATAAATTTTCCCCCTTGAAAACTCGTGTTACGCATTTTTGTCGATTCAGGACTGTGCATTCATCCCCAGAAATTTGTCTCGGTAACCAGTTACTTGAAGTCACTGAAACGTTCAAATTTTTAAGCCCTTTTGGCAGTTTGTTAACATGGTTACCACAGGTATGTCAGCTCAAGGCAAGTTGCATGAGGAAGCTTAATATAATCAGATTTTTCAGCAGCACAGTTCGTCTGCAATTTTGTAAAACGTTGATTTAATCCTGGCTGGAG
This sequence comes from Schistocerca cancellata, assembly GCF_023864275.1. Taxonomy (NCBI): domain Eukaryota; kingdom Metazoa; phylum Arthropoda; class Insecta; order Orthoptera; family Acrididae; genus Schistocerca; species Schistocerca cancellata. The sequence goes on from NC_064631.1 coordinate 678,080,164, forward strand.
TGCAGGTATGTTGTCTATAGTTTCGATAGCACCATCACCACTGATTTTGTTAGACGCAGTCCACCACAGTGGTTTGTGTTGGGCGACTGGAGCCTTCTATATGACAGCTCTCTGGTGGAAGCTAATGTCAGATCACTGAGGATCAGATTCCAGCAGCTCTTGGCAAACTATGCTATCGCTGTCTGTCAGATGCCTACGCATCCATGTTGCTCAACTGTTTCACAGCTGTTGGCAAACTGGGCTATCACAGTCTGTCAGATGCCTACCCATCCATGTTGCTCGACTGTTTCACAACTGTTGTGAATGTGGTAACAGAATGCTGCTAGTAATTCAGCCCAAACATCCACAGTAACAGAAAAGTGTTTCCCTGCTATAGTTCCTTAGAAGTGGCTGATGGCACATTTCCTAATTAAATGTGTGCTTTAGAGGGCAGCACTGTTACTATATTGTGGCAACACAATATCAAATAACATTTATTAAGAGTATATTATAGCACTTAACTTTGGTACACTTTGATGCATGGCACTTGGTGTCCTGTACCTAGTACAATGATATCTAAATAGTTTTTCTATCTCTTGGCAGTGATATTGTCATTATAACTGATAGTAATGCTGCAGACACTCTTGAAAGTCCAAATAGTCCATAAATGACAACTGCTAAATAGGAAGACAGTCATCAGAACACTGTACTGATCTTGCTGCAGGCTCTGAGCTGAACTAACTGCTGGTTCATAACTGTCTGAGTGTCCACACTGCATTGTGTTGTTTGCCTGTTGACAGAAGAATTTCTATGTCTACCAGTACAAGACAGAAACAATATAACCAATGATTCACTGTGCTCCCTTTGGCAACTGCCCACACTATTGGCAGACAAGTACGATGTTCAGATAGATATGGTGAGGAAGAAGAAAATGATACAGATTTTTGAGTGCCATCTGGAGGATATTGCTAGGAACTGAGAAGTGCCAGAAGAGTTGTTGTGCATGTGTGATGGTGGCCTCTCAGTCACCTGTTTGATTTGATTCTCCACAACTACCCAAATTTGGGGTCAGGGATTTTCATTTGCCTCGATATGACTGGGTGTTTGTGTTGTCCTCATCATTTCATCTTCATTCATGAAAGTGGTGAGTTTGGACTGAGCAAAGGTTGGGAATTTGTATGGGCACTGATAACCGTGCAGTTGAGCACCCCACAAACAGAACATCATGACTACCCAAAATTGACATGGGTAGAGACGAATGGATTGAAAGTCAGTGACAATTAGTTTTTTGCTTTAGCAACTGCAGGGAGCATAAAAAGTGTTCTCTGCCGTATGCAATCAGTAATATACACTACAGAGACGATCACCATGTCGCAGGTTCTGCAGTACATTTGAACTCTCACCACAAAGGACTTCCCAGTTTGTCGTGACTCCATGAGCTGCTTAAGGCATATCTCAGTGCTACAGCAAAAACCTTTTGGTTGCTAACATCCAGGACCTATTAGTTGACCTCCACAGTGCCAGAACAACTGTAACATTCATCGTGATACAGAGCCCTGTGGGTTTTCCAGGAAATCGATTTGCTGACAAATTATCTAAAGAAGCAACCACAGAGGAAAAACTTGAACTCTGAGTACCCAGCAGAAAGATGCCATTGACTGTGTCAAATGCATATTGCAGATGTATCTAAGAGTTCCTGTTGTGTCTGAGAACTCCATTCAGTGGAGCAGTGGAGTCATCTCACGATCACCTATATCCTCGCAATGTGTGCCCTGCAGTCTGACGTAGGATGAGCAACCACCATGTCTACCTCACTACTACAGATACTTGCGGTCAGTGGGTTTGCAGCTATTGAAGTCTTATGTTTCGTTAGGAAAACTGAATTTTATAGCAGAATGCACTGCCATTTGTGGTGTCAGGGGTGGCTCTCAAGGCAATAACTTTCACTGTGGGGTGTGCCCCAGCTTGCCTCAGGCTACGTTTTTCCCTCTGCATTGTTGCACATTTTTAAACTTTTAAGTACATATTTTATTTATCTAAATGTTTAAGCCCCCCCCCCCCTACTGCTTATTTCCATAATTGGTATGATCACTGTCATGATTGATCATTCCTGTACCCCCTCCCCTCTCAAGCCGTCAAGCTCCCCTCCCACTACGCACACCCTTCCCTCATTCCTCTTGTTCTCTGTTACCTTTCCATGTCTTTTTTTATTTTCTTTACAGTCTCTATTTTGTTTTCCACTGTGCTTAATGCTTTAAGTCCTATATCAATTTTGGTCTGTGTGACATTGCTTGGTTCATTCTATGAATAAAATCTAAAAGCATTTCTGCAGAATCCATTGGGCAGTGTACTAGTTTGCAGGTGTAGAAATTCCTATAACCTCCTCTTTGACGTAGAAGTTTTAGCTAGCACACCTAATGGTCCATAGATGGTCTTTCCTTCTCATCCCGTATGGTAAGTCTCCCCTGACCCACAGTTCTGGGTGACTTTCCCAAAATCTACTCTTTTCCTAGATCTCTCCAGTCCTTTTCCTTCACCCTTCTTCCATCACCTTCAACACTTCTGCCTGAAGAAGGAGCCACTGGCTCCGAAAGCTTGCTAATTACAACCGTCTTTCGTGTGTGTGTTCTGCCACTGATTGGTGAGTAGATTTTTTATCTATCCAATTAAATAATGGTCCATAGAGGTATACAAACTTTTCAATCCTGTTGGCAGGAATCCTTGTATGATTTTGTTATACCTTGGGCCACTTTGAAAGCGATTTTGCAGTCGTATCTGCTTAACCTAATCCCAATACTTAGGAAACAAAATTCAAATGTGGCAAAGGCTTTGAATTTATCTGGATTTTTCATTTACCCAAATCTGAGCCTTTCCTCCCAAATTCCTGTTTATGAACTTAAGCGCCTGTATTCTTTCTTCTCACAAAAGCTGTCTGCAAGAAAACTTAAAGCGCTGTGTTTATTTTCATTCAGAATTCTAGAACTAAGATCCTCTTCCATTGAAAAATTAAACATTGCTCTAGCTTGCCCTACAACATTATTTAAACAGCTTTTACTCTCCAAAGTCTACCTTTCTAAAGAACTTCGTTGGCCTTTGTGAATAGCTGCTTCCCATAGAGCTCCTGCATGAAACATTTTCATTTGTTTTATGTCATTTGGCTCGATCTTAAGATTTTATCTAATGCATTGTAACAGGAGAGGGAAGTTATGACACAGCTGCTAGTGTGAAAGCCAGATGAATGTATCAAACTACATAGCACTTATATCCATGCAGTTTTACATTGGCACCCAATCTTCCATTAGCAACTTCCCTTTCGTTTTGGAGATCTATTGTGCTCCATTTTACCTGTGTAGTTCCTGCAAAAATAGCTGTGGCACTGAAAGCAGGATATTTAATGTGGGCTGTGTGTTACTGATGGCTCTGATATTGCTGTATATTTTGATGTGTATGGTAAGTACATGTACTTGCATTGTCAGCAGCATTTTTGTTATTTAATGAGGAGAGCTGATAGTTGCATAAATAATTTGTTATATTTATTTTATAGCTGCTGTTGATTGACAAGAAGTTTAATGAGGTAAATCCGTTACTCAATCAAGCTGGTCATCTGGTGGATCAGTGGCAAGGGAGTCAGCATCAAAAGGAGTACTTAAAAGTCTTCTTTTTAGTGTTGCAGGTATTACTTAATTCATATTACCAGTAACTAATGCTTGTAAGAACTATTACTGATTGCATTATGCTTTCAGGTTTGTCATTACTTGATGGCTGGGCAAGTGAAAAGTGTTAAACCGTGCTTAAAGCAATTGCAGCAGAGCATTCAGACAATCATGCAACCTAGTTGGCCATCTGATGAAGGTACTTGTCCTTGTTTTACATGCTTTCATATGTGCATGTCTTTATTTTATGGATCTGCCTGTGAAATTTTTTCTTTTTTTTTTTTACCTTAGTTCCTACTAAAAGAAATATGGCTACAATGGAGGATGTGGATCTTGCATGTGGTTATAATGGACAATTTATGTACAATGTCTAAATCATTAACTAGAATATCTCATCAGTCCATATTTTTTTTAGGGTTGCTGTGGTTTCTTGAAATCACACCAACAAGACCAAAGAATATTTTTTCCCACTCATCCAGCAAAACTGAGTTTTTACTCCATCTGTAATTCTCACGTTGCAGTTGGTACATTAAGCACAGAAGGGAGTTGGGAAGACTGAAGAGAGAATGAGAAATTAACTGGTATTGTTAATAGACTAATAGAAAAACTAAAGTCACAATGTGCAGCAGGAGAGAGATTGTAGCTGTAGAGCCAGTGGTACCAAAAGTAGTTTAAGTTTTCCATAGCAAAAAGAAAATCTTCCACATATGCTTGGCTGAGCTGTTAAAGAAACACTTTGTTACATGTTCCGTATGGAGCATAGCCTCTTGTGGTGTTGAAACATGGATATATCAAATATGCAAAGACTAGTGCATAGAAACTTATCAAGAAGTGATTGTGGAATCAGATAGAGTGACAAAGAAGTACAAAATAGTGATTGAGTTGAAATTAACCAGTTTTAATGAGGGACATAAGTAATACTAACAAGGAGACCTTCTGGAGTGGTCTTCTTCCATTGCCTTTATACTTATACGATTTGAAGGTCAGTCCCTGCCAGACTTCAATTTCTGAAAGCAGTGTAAGACACAATTCTTGGTTTTTTTTTGTGTGTGTGTGTGTGTGTGTGTGTGTGTGTGTGTGTGTGTGTGTGTGTTTGGAGGGGGGAGGGGAGGATGAGATAATATGGGCTTTGAAGATTAGAAGGTTCCTGAGTGCAGTTGAGTATGTTTAACCCTCCTTCGATGCCTACTTTCATCCCACGTATTTCACATTTCGAGGCTGATGATCTTAAGCGACAAGTGGAGGCAGCTGATATCGTAAATGTAAGAAAAAAAAGCAAATAATGAGCTTCATAAGATGCCAGCCTCTGATATTTGACCGAGCAAGGTGGTTCAATGGTTAGCACACTGGACTCACATTTGGGAGGACGACGGTTCAATCCCGCATCCAGCCATCCTGATTTAGGTTTTCCGTGATTTCACTAAATCGCTTCAGGCAAATGCCGTGATGGTTCCTTTTAAATGGCACTACTGACTTCCTTCGCCATCCTTCCCTAATCCAATGAGACCAATGACCTCGCTGTTTGGTCTCTTCCACCAAATCAATCCAATCTGATATTTAGTATATCAATACTTCAGAATTCTTCACAGCGAACTTCATCCAGCTTATGGTGCTGTCATAATACCAAATCCATTCAAACACTCTAAATGTCAATAATTGCTCTCACTAGTCCTTAATGTAAGGATCAAGCAACAAGCAAAAACTAGGTATTGGCTGCTGACAAAAAGAGATTGTTGTATTCACATCCAGAAGACTGTGATTATAACTCCTGTGGCAAATGCCTTGCCCAGTAAAGGGAGTGCTCTGTCTGTTTAGTTGGTAGCTTTAAGTGAAGCAAACCACATATATCTTGCTAAACTAGTCCATCCCCAATCGGAGGAAAATATTCAATGAAAAATGATAGTATAACATTGAAAAGTGCCTGAAGCTGAGAGACCATGTCATGTTATTTTTCTCTTATGGTTCAAAGCTTGACAGTGTGGTGGAACTTTTGGAAGTTTGTTTCCACAGTGAACAAAGAGGTTCATCTATATCTCTGCGGATAAGAGATATGGAGTAAGGAAAAACTATCACTGTTACGATGACTTGTGTACTGCAGTGGAACGTGGGTAGGGTAAGAAAATGTAGGCACTGAAACATTTTGCACAAGGAAGATGCTTGCAGATTTATACTTAGGAAATAGATTCTAAACAGGGAGATGTCCTTTCACTGGAAGGTTGATGTCATTGGGAACAGGATCAAAGGTGGAGTTGTTCTGTTTCATTTGTGAACACACCACTACTGTCTAGTCCACTTATGGACCTTTCAGCGATTGCTGTTACAACTTGTGCATTATGTACTATAACAATCAGCTCACTCTGCTTGGTGCCACTAGAGGCTTTAGAGTATATGGCGGTCACTGAATTCGCATAACTGCCCTACTCCAGTCTCTCACTGGCAGACTTTAGAAAACAAATTGTGCTCTGGGTTACCAAGTACTTGCCCCAGAAATCGAGCTGATGAGTACCTCATGGTGTCTTGGAAGCTGTGTGTTGAACAATGACCCCTTCACGCAATTCATTACTACTTCAGTGTCATTCTTTGCCATAGATTTGTATCTCCATCTGTTTTCACAAGCTATCATATATGTTGCTGCTAAGGGCACAAGACTAATGAACAATACTCAGGAATTTTTCAAAAGAATCTTTCCTAAATAGTTACCTGTGTACATGAGGTTTAATTTTTAGGATTCCTGTGATAAATCTGCCTGCATTCCCTACAACTTGAATGATGTGATACTTTCACGCTCATTATTGATACATATAGGTGCCTGTCATCCTGCTTCCCCTTCCTTGCGTGTTCTGGCCACTGGGAATTTACTGAATATCACCTTTTCAGTAACCATTTTGACTATGGATTTATTTACCAAAAAGAACAGCTTAGAAAGGAAGATGCTGAGGCAGGTGGTTGATTGTGTGAAATAGGCAATTTACTGCAGTTTTCTGTTAAGGCAGCATTCATGATTGTGTGTATATAACATAACAGTTGCAATCCATTGACTGATGTTCCACTCGCCAGATCACTTTAGGAGATAGCTGGTTTCTTGATGGATTGAGAGACCCTGCAAATTGGCGATCCAGGCCACTTAAACTGCAACTTTGGCACCACCACATGGGTTTGTGCATAATCAAATGACAAAGTTTGTCAAAGGGGAGTTTTCCAACTCAATGAAGGGCTTCAAATTTTGTACAACTTCATACCACCTTGCATTGCTGACAATAACAAGCCGGCAGTGCCGACTGATTGATGATATGCCTTATCTGGCAGTGCACCAAGAAATATCCCAAGTAATTTACTCACCTTACCGAAGACTCAATTAAACCAGCAAATGGTGTCAGGGATGGGGAAGAAAACAGCACAGCAAATGCTGGGGCCGCCACGTGCTAGGCAAGGCCGTAAAGCAATTCCGCATTCTGGTTTTGCAGTACCTGTATCTGCTTATGCTGGTGCTGCAGCTTCTGTAGGCACAACTTTACTTGTCAGCATTTCAGAAATGCTGGGTCCATGGAAGCCCAAAATTAACATTATGAAATTAACACTATAAGAATTCGCTTTGAGAGTCAGTGTAGAGATGTGCATGGGATGAAACACAAGGCACGTCCAGTGCAGGTGGCTGATAACTTGACACACAGAAGTGGCACACAGCATGAAGCACAAGGTGAGGTCCATGGTGGTTGAACTTGGCATTAGAACTGCCTGACCCGCTTTCTGCCACTCGCAGGTGCATCTGCCACTCGCAGGTGCAGACTTTGTCTGCCCTTACCATGATGTCGTGTGCACCTTCCATGGCAATTGTCAGCACTATTCCACCACGATAAGTGAGCCAGCTCATCTGCCTTTATTGATATATCTACTATTGGGGATGCTAAACTTACAAACTTTCTCTATTAAGTTCTGCCATTAGTTGATGAATTTTATTCTCACCAGAGGCAAACAGTACAGTGTCATCAACAAAATGATCCTTGCCTGATTCCTCTTTCAGTTCAGAATTCCCTTTTATTTAAAGGCTACTGGTGAAGGTTTTGTGTAGTTTAGTGAAAGCTTTCACAAAATCTATTAATCCCTAGCAAAGAAGCAATTCATGCTTATTGTTCTGTTGTATTATTTCCTTCATGGCTTGCAAATAGTGCATTGTGCTGCATCTTTTCTAAAACCAGTTTGTCCCTTTATTTTAATAAAGTTCAATGATAATTGGTGATGATTCTATTGAATGTCTTGTACATCAGTGACAAAAGATTTTTTTGTTTGTAACCACCCCCCACTCCCCCTTGTGCGTGCGTGCTTGCGTGTGTAAGTACAACATTGTTCTACTTTAATTGTAGATATTCCGTAATAGCACCAGTCAACAAAAATACTTTTTTAGTTACAAGAGCAATATGTACTTTTTCTGAAAGGTAATTCATCCATGAATCCACATCTAACTTCAGAATTGCTGTACAGGTTCTCATGTAATAATAGTGTTTGTAAATATCTACAGCAGTGTGTGTATTATTTGTATCTGGCAGAATAACACTAACAATCTGTCAGTACACAAAGCAGTCAAAGAAATGTGTAACATAAAGGGTAAAGACTCTCTCCCAATTTCCCATTGGTGCTTTGCCTCATATGGATCAGCAGTTGCTGGACAACACCACAGCACTCCATATGACTTGCTAAGAATTTACTTGAACCATTTATGTTCATCACTAATGATGCGGGTGAAAAAGTCCTAGTGATCATTCAGTAAATGCAGTTTGAGTGACATTTTCATACCATTAAATACCATAAGGTAGTATGAAGTGATCTCAGTTGTTTTTATACAGTATTGTGATAGTTTCTGCCCTATGGTTGTCTAAAAAAGTTCTTGCAGACTCTTATGAAAAACAGACATGCCAGTCTTTCAGCATCACTGAACAAAACAGGGAAATGTTCCTTATGCACTAATTCCCTAATTTGCAGTCCTGCGAATATTCCTTTCTGTATTTTTGCTCCACTGATTCTTAAAATCTTCTCTCCCAGGTACAGGAATTCTAGTGAATTTTTGTCCATGGGTTTCACAAAATTTTTGACAAGATGTGATTTAATGTGTAACAGAGGAAGGCATACATTTTTGAATTAAACAAGAGGAGTGTTCACCACATTTTTCTGTCCAGGCATTACAAACAAGGTCATTGGCGACTCCTAGAGACAAAAAGTTTTGCTCATATGATTAACACTGTCCTTAAAATGTTGGGTCACCATGCATGTTCCTTCACTGCCTGTGTTCATCATGGTATTCATCTTTATGTAGTGCCACGTTTTCATGAGGCTCTGGCGTGGGTAATTCTTCTCTGTGATATAAAGGCCATACAGCGTTGTGGAAAATTAGGATATTGCACAGCTGCTCATGTTTTCAAGGTGATTGTATCTATTTTTGTCGGACACAAATAGAAAAGTCCATTTTGTGGTCTGTTGGTTTCTTCCAAATCATGGGAACAGCAAAAGGCATGTGGCATGATTGTTTTAACCAACTAGTCAGGTGCGTAGCATGTGAGAAACAGCTTCTCCTCATTGTCAACTGTACAACCAAAATAAAATTTTGTAGCAATTCCTTAGAAGAGATTTTAGTTTCTCTTTTTGTAATTTCAGAGCTACATCTCTACAGACATAACAAAAAGAAATTATGTATTTGCACAGCTATGAGGCATTTCTTCTTGCAAATCAGTACAAATCACAAACCACTAAACAGGCATCAACGACTGATCTTTGCGTCCTTGGTGATTTGGGTTTTTGGCGATTGTACAAGGCTTATTTCTCTGCCTAATATTTCTTCTTTCAGTGCTAGATACATCATCAGATGCTACAAAGGTGCAGAAAGCAAAATTAAAGTTAAAAAAGCTCAGCAAGCTGTTCTGTTTATATGCATTCACACAAAAGTTGATTCATGATGCCATCAGATTGCATCTTACGGTTGCTTAGTCATGCCAACATATATTATGGAGCTTGTAGTGGGGAATAATTGGTGTTATTTCCTATATTGGGAATAGTTGGTGTTGTTTGCTATGCACTGTGGGTCACAACTTGTCCGATTTCAGTCCTCCTCCTTTTCTGTTAAAGTTGTTTTTGTGCCTTTGAGTTTCTATGGCTTATCTGTACATCCTAACATAGTAATGATAAAACCATGGTATTGGAGAAACAAATTTGGTGGTACCCTGGTCCCAGTGTCTGATCTGCCTCAGTGGTTTTATCTGCTTCCTAGATGACAATTGCTCTTATGTTCCTTAAGTCAGGTGTTAATGCTTTTTTTGTAGGTCCTATGTATACTTCACTGCATGTGCAAGGGATTTTATGTAGCTCTACTGCAGCAAGCACTGGGCATAGGTCCTTTGCAGATGCTGGTAAATCCTCTTCACACTGTTTAAACCATCAAGAACCATGTTCAAATATTTGAATAAGATTCAATGTTAAGTTGTACAGAGACTATTGAAATTCAAAAGCACAAAAACAACTAAACAGAAAGGGAGGATTGAAATTAAACAGCTTGTGGGTGTGATAAATAGAGCAAACAGCACGAATGCAAAATGTGAACACAGAGACTGGACATTAAGTGGAACAAAATACCTTATTGCGGTAACTGTACTTAATGAACAGGTTTAACAGGGAGCACAGCAATAATTACTCCCCCCTGCGGGTCCGGGGATTAGAATAGGCCCGAGGTATTCCTGCCTGTCGTAAGAGGCGACTAAAAGGAGTCCATCCCCCTCACGGGGGTAGTTAGCGCCTGCGTCCGGAGACGGACGGTTTCACGACCTATAATCATGGTCTTTTTGGTTTTTCACTTCTCGTTTCTTCCTTCCTTTTGTTGGTTCCTTTCTTTGCTCTTCTCCACCTCACTGTCTTCCTTACTCTTACTCTTTTCCTTGACTTCTTGTCCTTGCCTTCTCATTGCCTTCTTGTCCTTGCCTTCTCATTGCCTTCTTGTCCTTGCCTTCTCATTGCCTTTTTCTCCTTGCTTTCTCATTGCCTTCTTCTCCTTGCCTTCTCTGGTCTCCGCCTCGGCGTTTGAGACAGTCTGTCCTCTTTCTCCCTCTCTCTCTTCTTTTTCCTCTTCTTCCTTCCTCCCTGTGCGTGTCTGAAGGCCGACCCACGCGTTCGCACGCGTAGCCGGTGACGGGGTAACGCGTAAGTCCCCGCCCTGGGTAGACATGTAAGGCACGCGCGTACCCCCTGGTAAAGGCCAGGCCCAGGGAGGGGTGATTGCCTGAGCTGATACCTTCTGACCATGCCGATTGGTCCCTCCGTCTGTTTCTCGGGAGGTGTGACCTGAGGTGTAAACATTCACCTAAGGCGGGAGTGCCCTCTGAGAGGGTCCCCACAAGGAAGGAGCGCGCCATCGGAGACGCTGGCAATCATGGGGGATTCCTCCGCAATGGATTCTACTCCATCGCTTTCGACTTCGACCCAAAAACGGAAACGTGACCAGCCAACAGTGACAAAAGTACTACCGCCTGCCCCACAGTTCCTCGTAGTTTCTCGATCTGAGGACGGAAAGGATTTTTCCTCTGTCAACCCTTTCGTTATTCAGAAGGGCGTAGATGCCATAGCCGGATCTGTCAAATCTTGTACCAGGTTGCGTAACGGTACCTTACTACTCGAAACTGAGAGTGCCTTTCAGGCACAAAAACTGCTTCGGGCCACACTCTTGTACACATTCCCTGTCCGGGTGGAAGCCCAACGAACTTTGAATTCGTCTCGTGGTGTCGTCTATAGTAGCTCCCTCGACGGATTGACTGACGAGGAGCTTCAATCTTTCCTCGCTGAGCAGGGCGTGACGGCTGTCCATAGGGTCATGAAAAAGGTCAACAATGACCTTGTACCGACCCGGACACTTTTCTTGACCTTCGATAGTGTTAAGCTGCCATCGCGCATCAAGGCGGGCTACGAGGTTATTTCTGTTCGCCCCTATGTCCCGACACCTACGCGCTGCTACCAGTGTCAGCGTTTCAATCACACTCGACAGTCTTGCTCCAATGCGGCTAAATGTGTCACTTGTGGCAGGGATGCCCATGAGGGTGACTGTCCACCTCCGTCTCCTCGTTGTGTGAACTGTCAGGGTGACCATGCCGCATCCTCCCGCGACTGTCCTGTCTATAAGGACGAACGTTGCATCCAAGAAATTCGGGTCAAAGAGAAAGTGTCCACCTCGGCTGCTCGCAAGCTATTGGCTAGTAGGAAGCCCACGCTGCTCCCAGCGGGGAAATATAGTACTGTCCTCGCCTCTCCTCGGACTACCCGGGAGGTAGCAACCCAGACATGCGATCTGACCTTCAGCACCACGGTCGTCCGTTCGGCCAGTGCTAAGATCGCGCGGTCGACGTCTCCTCTTCCTCCCATCACACCACAGACACCAGCCACTTCCTCAGCTTCTGCTAAGTCGAAGACCCCGAAGTCAGATGCACGGTCCTTCAAGAAGGAACCATCCCGTGCAGACTTCCTCCGTCCCTCGACCTCCCAGCCTTCGACCGGTACTTCCACCAAACGTCCTTCCAAAAAGGCGCATAGGAAGCACAGTTCTCCTTCTCCGCCACGGCGCATTTCTTCTCCTGCGCCACCCAGCGGTTGCCGCCCCAGGCCGTCATCCGTTTCGCCTGGCCGCACCGCCGGTAGCCGTACATCTGGCTGTTCACCGGCGGAGGAAGCTCCCCCTCCCGGCCATCCTCCCGAGAGGCCGATGACCCTATAGACCCCATGGACGATGACTGTCCGCCTACTGATAGCGGCGGCAGTGCTCGCTCGACGCCAGGCCCTAAGCGGCCTTCGAGGTGACCCCTTCTCTCATCTTCCTTTTCTTACGATGGCACTTCTTCACTGGAATATTCGCAGCATTCGCTCCAACCGAGAGGACTTGAAGTTGCTGCTCCGCTTGCATCGTCCGCTCGTCGTAGCCCTCCAGGAAACGAAGCTACGCCCATGCGATCACATTGCCTTGGCACGCTACACCTCTGTGCGTTTTGACCTACCCCCTGTGGTAGGTATCCCAGCTCATGGAGGGGTTATGTTGCTGGTCCGGGATGATATTTACTACGATCCCATCACGTTGCACACCGGCCTGCAGGCAGTTGCCATCCGCATTACTCTCCCCACCTTTACGTTTTCCTTTTGTACCGTTTACACTCCATCGTCATCTGCCGTTACCAGGGCAGACATGATGCAACTTATTGCTCAGCTACCTGCACCATTTTTGTTAACTGGAGACTTCAATGCCCACCATCCCCTTTGGGGTTCTCCAGCCTCCTGCCCGAGGGGCTCCTTGTTAGCAGACCTTTTCAACCAGCTCAATCTTGTCTGCCTCAATACTGGCGCCCCTACTTTTCTTTCGGACACATTTCATACCTATTCCCATTTAGACCTCTCTATATGTACTCCCCAACTTGCACGCTGGTTTGAGTGGTATGCACTTGCTGATACATATTCGAGCGACCACTTCCCGTGTGTTATCCATCTCCTGCAGCATACTCCCTCTCCGTGCTCCTCTAGTTGGACCATCTCCAAGGCAGACTGGGGGCTCTTTTCTTCCAGGGCGACCTTTCAGGATCAAACCTTCACAAGCTGCGATCGTCAGGTCGCACACCTCACGGAAGTCATTCTCGCTGCTGCTGAATATTCCATCCCTCACCCTACTTCTTCTCCATGTCGCGTACCGGTCCCCTGGTGGACCGCAGCATGTAGAGACGCTTTACGTGCTCGTCGACGTGCTTTACGCACCTTTAAGCGCCACCCTACAGTGGCGAATTGTATTAATTATAAACGATTACGTGCTCAGTGTCGTCGTATTATTAAAGAAAGCAAGAAAGCCAGCTGGGCTGCTTTCACAAGCACCTTCAACAGTTTTACTCCTTCTTCTGTTGTCTGGGGTAGCCTGCGCCGGCTATCTGGCACTAAGGTCTACTCCCCAGTTTCTGGCTTGAAGGTCGCGAATGAAGTCCTTGCGGCCCCTGAGGCTGTCTCCAATGCCTTCGGCTGCTTTTTCGCCGAGGTTTCGAGCTCCGCTCATTACCACCCTGCCTTCCTCCCCCGCAAACAGGCAGAGGAGGCTAGGCCACCTGACTTTTGCTCCTCGAATTGTGAAAGTTATAATGCCCCATTCACCATGCGGGAACTCGAAACCGCACTTGGCCGATCACGGTCCTCCGCTCCAGGGCCTGATTCTATTCATATTCAGATGCTGAAGAACCTTTCTCCTGCGGGTAAAGGTTTTCTTCTTCGTACATACAATCGCATCTGGATTGAGGGACATGTTCCCGCATGCTGGCGCGAGTCTATTGTTGTCCCGATTCCTAAGCCGGGGAAGGACAAGCACTTGCCTTCCAGTTATCGACCTATCTCACTTACCAGCTGTGTCTGTAAAGTGATGGAGCGAATGGTTAACTCTCGATTGGTTTGGCTGCTTGAGTCTCGACGCCTACTTACCAATGTCCAATGTGGATTTCGTAGGCGCCGCTCTGCTGTTGACCATCTGGTTACCTTGTCGACCTTCATTATGAATAACTTCTTGCGGAAGCGCCCGACCGCGGCTGTGTTCTTTGATTTGGAGAAGGCTTACGACACCTGTTGGAGGGCGGGCATTCTCCGCACCATGCATACATGGGGCCTTCGCGGTCGCCTCCCTCTTTTTATTCGTTCCTTTTTAATGGATCGACAGTTCAGGGTACGTGTGGGTTCTGTCCTGTCCGACACCTTTCGCCAGGAGAATGGGGTGCCACAGGGCTCAGTTTTGAGCGTCGCTCTGTTCGCCATCGTGATCAATCCAATAATGGATTGCCTCCCAGCTGATGTATCAGGCTCCCTTTTTGTGGACGATTTTACCATCTATTGCAGCGCGCAGCGTACACGTGTCCTGGAGCGCTGTCTTCAGCGTTCTCTTGACCGTCTTTACTCCTGGAGTGTCGCCAATGGCTTCCGTTTTTCTGCCGAGAAGACGGTCTGTATTAACTTCTGGCGCTACAAAGAGTTTCTCCCACCGTCCTTACGACTTGGTCCCGTTGCTCTCCCAATCGTGGAGACAACCAAATTTTTAGGCCTTACCTTTGACAGGAAACTTAGCTGGTCTCCACATGTGTCATATTTGGCTGCCCGTTGTACCCGTTCTTTAAATGTCCTCCGTGTTCTCAGTGGTATGTCGTGGGGAGCGGATCGAACCGTCCTACTTCGTCTATATCGGTCGATCGTCCGCTCCAAGCTGGATTATGGGAGCTTCGTATACTCCTCTGCACGGCCATCCATCTTACGCCGCCTCAACTCCATACAACATCGGGGTTTACGACTTGCGATCGGAGCATTTTATACCAGTCCCGTAGAGAGTCTTCATGCTGACGCTGGCGAATTGCCACTCACTTACCGGCGCGATATACTGCTTTGTCGGTATGCCTGTCGGCTACTGTCAATGCCCGACCATCCGTCTTATCGTTCCTTTTTTGACGACTCTCTTGACCTTCAATATGGGTTGTATGTCTCTGCCCTGCTACCCCCTGGAGTTCGCTTTCGTCGCCTCCTTCAACACCTTCATTTTTCACTCCCTGCAACCTTTCGAGTGGGCGAGAGCCGCACGCCACCTTTGCTCCAGGCTCAGGTCCGCGTTCACCTTGACCTCAGCTCGCTCCCAAAAGAGGTCACCCCCGGTTCGGTCTACCACTCCCGTTTTTTGGAACTTCGTTCGAAGTTCATCAACATGACTTTCATTTATACAGATGGCTCTAAGACCAATGACGGGGTCGGGTGTTCCTTTATTGTCGGGGCACAAAGTTTCAAATACCGGCTCCATGACCATTGTTCGGTCTTCACAGCTGAGCTCTTTGCCCTCTACCAGGCTGTTCTTTACATCTGCCGCCACCGACATTCTGCTTATGTCATCTGCTCAGATTCCCTGAGCGCCATCCAGAGCCTCAGTGATCCGTACCCGGTTCACCCTTTCGTACACCGGATCCAACGCTCTCTTCAGCGGCTGGTGGACGTCGGTCCGCCGGTTAGCTTTATGTGGGTTCCTGGCCATGTCGGTATCCCTGGGAACGAAGCTGCAGATGCCGCGGCCAAGGCTGCGGTCCTCCAGCCTCGGACAGCTTCTTGTTGTGTCCCTTCGTCCGATTTTAGCAGGGTCATTTGTCGGCGCGTTGTGTCGCTGTGGCATGCCGATTGGGCTGCACTTACCGACAACAAGCTTCGGGCCTTAAAACCTCTTCCCGTGGCTTGGATGTCCTCCTCACGCCCTTCTCGGCGGGAGGAGGTCGTTTTAGCAAGGTTAAGAATTGGACACTGCCGGTTCAGCCATCGCCATCTGCTGACGGCTGCGCCGGCGCCGTTCTGCCCATGTGGGCACTTGCTGATGGTTAGACACATTTTAATGTCCTGTCCAGATCTTAACCAACTGCGCCTCGATCTTAACCTGCCTAATACTTTTGATGCCATTTTAGCGGATGACCCACGAGCAGCTGCTCGTGTTCTTTGTTTTATCAATTTGACAAACCTCGCTAAGGACATTTGATGTTGTTTTTTAATCCTATGCCTTTAAGTCTGTCTTTTATTGTGTTTTCCCTTTTAGTTGTTGTCAACTTGTGACTCGCGGTGCATTCTTAGAGTAGTCAGGGCGCTAATGACCATTGAAGTTGTGCGCCCTAAACCCACAAAAAAAAAAAAAAAAAAAAAAAAAAAAAAGGGCAATTATTACTGTCTGTCAAGTATTGATTGGAATATAAACTTTGAGGTAAATCATTGTTGAATGTTCAAATACTCAAGTGGAAGACAGTAAGCAATTACGACTTTAACCCAGAGACAGAATCAAGAGTGGAACATAAAACATAGAACATACAAAACAAAAAAATTCATGGCAAGCAATAAACAATACAAAGAGACATAAAAACTTATTAGAAAACACGATGCCCCTGGAGTCTGGTGTGGAAACTGCTTGTCAGTTATGATTCACGTCACCAAGCGTACGCAACACTACACCACTGAACACACAAGCATCATTGGTTGATGTGAACTTGACAGCCAACCTTGATGATGAAGAGCAAATGCGTAGCAGACGCTATTTCATCCCCATGGCAGAAGCAGTGTGTCATTACAGAATCTGGTACGAAAATGCACGTGTGAAGGCATTCAAGTTGATCTTGCGGTCCTGACTGTAGGGAGCTGCCCTCGACAGGTTCTCCGGAAAGACACAGTGGTTCACCATAGAACAGTACCACATCTGAGGAGTCCCAAGTTCTGCTTATATGTTGTTCATAGGCCAGGAGCACTATCGGAAGGGTAAGACTCCAGGATGTTCCATGGCTCATTAGTGCTACCTTCAGGGTATAATGCCATCTTTCAATCATTCCATTACTGGCAGAGCGGTAGCTGTCTCCGAAAAGCAGAATGGGCTTGCTCTTCCTTATGAACACAATTCAGTTTAGTCTCTTTGCCAGGAATGTCGACCAGTTGCAACTTTAATGCCAAAGTGGTATTGTCATTGAAGGTCTTGAGCTCTCCTATATTCTGCTGAGCCTTAGGCAGTTCCAAAAATCGTATTGATCATAACACACTGCTGGCATGTGTCAGACAGATGGCCACCACATTGTCGATGCTGGAAGTGTACTTTACGTCCATGCTGAATTTGCTTGTAAATTCTTGATGGTTGTAATGGTGGGGAGAGCTGTTGATGATGATCTGTTTGAAAGCATAGAGTAGTGACTTGTGACCCACGTAGATCACGAATGTCTTTGCTTCTATTTGCAGCTGGAAGTATTTAACTGCCTTGTGCATGACCAGGAGCTCACAGTCATATTGGTCCACTTCTGTACTGACGGTGACAATTTGCATGAGAAGTACACAAGAAATTGCCACAAATCAACCAACCATTGTTGCAGTACTGTGCTGACAGCAGTTTGACTCACATCCACCACTAATGATAAAGATGTGTCAAGTGCAGGGTGCACGAGAAAAGCTGTGTTTGCCATACTCTATTTTGCAATCTCGAAATCGAAGCACACTGCCCTGGAGCCTCGCTTTGAACTTTTTGGCCAGTAATTTCTGCATTCAGTGCTTCTTGCACTTCTGCTGCACATGGTAAGTGTCAGTGGTAAAAGTTCAGCATTCCCAAAACTCAGTATAACTCCGTGATTGTGGTCAGGCGTGGTATCTGTAGAAGTGCTTCAACCTTCTCAGTTAACAGTAGGGAGTCTGCAACTGATATTCAGTGGCTAGGAATGCTACCTCAGGTTGCGCAAATACACATTTGCTGTATTTAACACTACACTCCAGATGTTTAAAATGCTCTTGGAGCTGCTGGTGGTGTTGCTCCCTGGTGGCCGAAAACACAAGTATTGTCTAAGCAGGCAAAGCAAAACAGCAGTCCCCACAGAACAGAATCAATAAACCTTTGCCAGTTAGGGCAGCATTTCATAACCCAAACATCGTAAATCTACTTTCGAAAAGCCCACATAGTGTTAATTATCACTGTTGTGGCAGTGTCTCCCACCGTCGCAGGTATTTGCATACATTCTTTGGCACAATTCAGAATGCTGAACACTGTTGCACTGTGCAGCATGTGATTGTAGTCTTGCAACAAAGGCACAGGTAGTGGTCAGGTACAGCTCTGGAGTGGAGTGCACAATAATCACTGCATGGGCGCCAGGCTCCTGTCCTTTTTGCTATGGGATGAGGAGCAGTGTATATGACCATGGGCTGTGTGATGGCTGGATTATTCCTTTTCAAAGAATTGTCTCAAATCCTGCTTTAGCAATGGACAAACATAGAACTTTGTTATTCTGGCAGCCACAGCTGTTAAACTTCATAATGAATGGAAGTAAAATGAACAGCAAGTCAGCTGTAATTGGTGATTTCTTTATTGTCAGAACTGGTTTTGCCACATTGAAACAGCATTCTCAGACGAAAAGAATGTCACATTAATGCACCAGTGTTTGTAGTCAAAGTCAAACTACTGAATAGGGTAAGTCGTCAAAATAAATAAAACAAGACATCGGGGCGAATAGAGTGGTGGCGGCAGCGTACCTGTGATAGTTGCTAGGATGCAACTTGGAAGGCAGTCAAGTGTACATTGTTTGCTGCAATGTCCTGTTTTCTTTAATTTGGCTACTTCCTCTCCTTGGGGATTTGATTTTTGACTACAAACATTGGGGGCATCTTGGTTCACTAATGTGACACTGTTTAAACATGATGATGCTGTTTTAATGCAGCAAAACTGGTTGTGCAGATAAAGAAATCACCAATTACAGCGGTCTTGTAGTTCCTGATGTGCCATATTGTGTGACACATGCATAGGTGCACATAGAGGTTTGTTCAGTCAGAAATCATGTTAACAGAGGCATACTCCTCGTCGCCTATATCAGTTTAGTACTGTGCAATGATGTATCGCGGTGAAAGCCTGCTGCTGTCAGTTCAGTAATGCCATAGACCAGCCAAACATTGGCTACATCTGTTAAGAGATGGTAATGTGCCGAGATGTCATTTCGCATAATCGGTTCTGTAATTTTGGTGACAGTGAAGTCCCAAGTAAATTGGAGGCACAGTCCCAAATTTAGCTCAGTCTGCTGTGTTCCACATGTGGCAGATGGATGAATTATTAACAGGGGGTAAACAGAATGCCATTGGCAATTACAGCTGTGCACTGAAGTTCTTAGTAGGATGCTTAAATCCAAGCCAATGTCTATCAAATACTTTTGGTCAGACCTTCTATCACCAATGAGCATATGCCATGACATTGTGAGGCAGTGGTTGCTCCTACTAGTGACTGCCACTTTTGGGTACAAATATGGTGCTGTGAATTTTTTCTCTTGTTCGCCAAACCTATGTTGGTGCCAGTCGTAGGTTTTTCCATGGTCGACAATGTAGCATTGGTCGAGGATCAGCTTCTATAATGTCCTCCACTGTTCCATGCACCGCCTTGCGACAGCAGTGTGCCGATCTGCATTGGATAACACCTCCACTTTTGCTGCAGCCTACTCCAATTCTGTGCACACAACTATTGCTACCACTGTCATACTACTCCCCAGCCTTGTCACTGCACTAACCTCGACAGGTGTGATGGCCTCTGGAACTAGATCGGCAATCTCCAACATCACATCCAGTGACACTTCCATTTGTGATGCCATGACTGCTTTGACATGCAGTGGTAGTCTGCTGCGCCAAAGTTTGAATAGTAGAGTGTTGGAAACAGTAACTGTATCCACCTTGATCCACAAATGATTCAGATATTCTGACTGCTTACAATCACCTATGTCTTCTTATGTCTTCTTATGCCAGATTCACTCCTCGTGCGATGCTGCGGCTCTCTCAATTAATTCTGATTTAAACCTTTCGTATGAACTCTCGTAAGATGGCACAGTAATCACATCTTGTAATTCTGTGTCATAGTGCTGGTAAAGTAGACTCATAACAAGTGCAAATTTGTCGAGTCGGATGTAATTCCTTCATAGCAAAAGCTGACTTCTACTTCAGCAAACCAAAGAATTGGGTTGTTTGGCCAGAACGGAGGCAAACGGATTGCTAGTCTGGACACTGCTGGTGCATCAGTTGTGTTGCGTAAGAGTTAAATCTAGTGGTGGTCGTTCAAGCAGCTTTAGGTCAAATCACACCGCAGTCATCACTTGTTGGATACATTTCAATTTGGGCTGTCCGATTTTTGTCTCCTCCAGGAGACTGACCACTCTTTGGTGAGTATATGGTTGGCTACCATGGGGCCCCTGTCATTGCAGCAATGTTTCCTCTTTCTGTGCTGCAAACCTACACTTAGACTATTTCTTACCTCCTTTTGGTGTAGACCCTGCTTGGACTTGGGCACAATTTTGGTCTTGATTTCTAGTTTCACTCCCAGCACTGTTTTCACCTTCCATTAATGATTACATGGTCCCCATTATTGGGTTTGACCTGCTGTCTTTTCCAAATTTTGCAGAAGTGCATGTCTTGCAGGGAAGGTCACCCACTGTGACGTATGCTCCACCTCTGTGCCCTTCCACCATGGCACCATTCCTTCATGTTGTCACAGTACATCCAAAACCCGGCACGGTTTCCATCCTGTTGTGGGGGAGGTGGGGTCATCAAGAACGTGCGTGATGGTAACAGCCTGACCACACAGGGCTCACACTGTTACACTGTTGGTGCCTGCAGTGCACATTCCCCATGTATCTCGTGGACCATGTGCCCATTATGACTGGGGCATGGGGACTCCTGGCAACGAATTACTAGCCAGGTATCTGTTGCTGTGGGTGGATGGTGCCCGTGGGGAGACCCCCTCCACCTTTCGTAGTGGGTGGCACCATGGCAGATAGTTCACAAATGAAGCAAGTTAAACTTTCTCCTGCTGGTGGTCACATGGCAGCAGCAGCCTCTTCAAATGGAAACTCCTTGTACGATGCAACAAAATATGATCCCAGTACATTAACTTCCCTTGTCATGCCGTTGGAGGAATTCAGTACTGGACGACAAGGAGCAAAATCCTTTCCCCCAATACCTGGTCTGTACCAGGACCGATGGGGACACCTTTTTGGCTGCAAAGCCTGTATTTTTTGTGGAAAACATTGAAGATAAAAAATGGGGAAGTCACAGCCATCTCCAAGGTGAATAGCGGTTCCCTTCTTGGTAAATCATCGCCTCCTGCCCAGTCATATGTGCTGCTCTCTTGTGAAAAGTTGGGTGAACTCCCCATAACATCACTCCACACAAGAGTCTCAGTATGATCCAGGGCATCATCTTTCAATATGATCTTCTTCTGCAAGCTGACAAAGAGCTGTGGGCCAATTTAGAGCAACGGGTTTGCACTTCATCCATCTTGTCCAAAGGGGCCAAGGAGGAACAGAGTTGGTACCGAGGTCTGGGGGTCTTCATCTTGACTTTCGAGGGTGACATGTTGCCTGAGAAGTAAGGGTAATAGTCTACTGGTGTGACATGAAACCCTATGCTCCTACTCCTATGAGATGCTTCAGGTGTACCAAGATCAGACATACATCTTCCCTTTGCACCGATACCTCTGTCTGCAGGGATTGTGGACATCCTCTGCACACAATTGTTCCTTGTGCCCCTCCCCCATCTGTGTAAACTGCAGCAAGCTCCATTCTCTCTGCTCACCAGATTGCTGTGTTTTTAAACGTGAGAAGAAAATTCAGGAGCACACCGGTCCCCATCCCCACCTGGAAGCACCTCATCCTCCTCTGGCTTCTCTAATTAGCAAGAGGTTCCTTGGGACTCTTCTTTCCACATTTCCTGCTGGTTCCCGGGCAGCAGACACCAGCTGATGGCTGAGGGAACAGCAGACTGCAGGCCGTCGGTCATAACTTCACAACTTCACCCCCCCCCCCCCCACCCCCCCAGTTGCTTCATGTGCCTACAGTATTCAGATAGTCCGTAGTCCGATCCTCCAGTGGAATTGTATCTGATTTTTCCACCACCTGGCTGTGCTATGTTAGCTTTTAAGCACTTACCCTGCATTCTGTGGTTTCTAGCAACTCGGACCCCTGCCCTTCCTGGCTACCAAGTTTATTTTAAGGTTTGACCGACTATGAGAGGGTATCAGGTGGCGTTTGTGCGTATATGCTGGACTCTGTATACTGTGACCTAATGCCTCTTGATACAGCTTTGGAGAATGTTCCTGTTTGTTTAAGGGTAAATCAGCATGTTATCATCCATAGTGTTTATCTCCCTCCCAATGATGTTGTGTCCCAGGATGTACTGCCTACATTACTCTGCCAGCTCCCCCACACCTTTCATAGTTTTGGGTGACTTCAAAGCTCATAACCCTTTGTGGGCTGTATGATGATCACTGGCTGTGGATCTTTACTGGCACATCTTGATCTTTGCGTCTTGAAGTCTGGTGCCCCCAGACACTTCAGTGTAGCACATGTAACTTATTCGTCCGTTGAGCTCTCATTTTGCAGTCCTGGTCTTTTACCATCCATCCGCTGGAGGGTCTACGATGTCCTGTGTTGTAGTGACCACTTCCCAATCTTCCTATCCCTCCCTCAGCGTTGCTCCCCTGGACGCCTGCCTAGATGGGTTCTCCGTAATGCTGACTGGGATGGGTTCACCTGCGCCATCGTCCTTTTCTCCCCATCATAAGGCAGTATTGGTATGGCTGTGCAGCTTACAACGGCAGCCATTTTTTTGGTAGGCAACCAAGCCATCCCTTCTTCCTCGGGATCCCCTTGTCGAAGATGTTACTGTGGTGGACTCCAGAGATTGCCGAGGCCATTAGAGTTCATAGGTGGGCTCTCCCATGCCATAAGCAGCACCCTTCATTGGAGCATCTCATTGCCTTTAAGTGGCTCCATGCCCTTGTTTACTACCACATAAAATGAGGAAAGCAAGAATCCTGCGAATAGTATTTTCCACCGTTGGATCAGGTATCTCTCCATCACAGGTTTGGGCAAAAATAAGATGCCTGTATGGCTTCTAATCCCCTGCAGGTGAACCAAATATTTTCTTAGATGGTGCAGTTTATATTAATCCAGATCCTGTCACCGAACATTGTGCTCAACATTGTGCCGTGTGCTCAACATTGTGCTCAACATTGTGCTTGCATATCTGTGTCTCAGAGCTACTGCTCCACCTTTCAGCTCATAAAACAGCAGGTGGAGTGAAAACACTTATGTTTTACTACCTGCCACCTGGAGCCATATGATGCTCCATTCACCCAAATAGGAACTCTGCAGTGCTCTAATCCATTGCCGTGGTACAACCCTAGGGCCAGACCACATCCACAACCTAATGCTGAAACATCTCTCAGTGGATTTTCAGTGTCACATTGTGAGCTAACATCCCAAAGATGTTCGGCCTCACGTGTGGTTCCTCTTAGTCAAAATGTCTTGGCTCAAACTCGTCTATGGCTTGAACCACATGTCGTATTACGTGCCCTAAATTAGACACTTGTGACATTTTGGTTAAATTGTCTGGCTGATGGCAAGTTTATGAAATAAAAAGTTAACATAACATATAGTAACAGTAATAATAATATCGGGAACTAAATTAATGACCCATAAATAATGTAGGGCACATAGTTGCGATTTGGTTAGAAGAAGTAAAGCTGTGAGGAGGGGGCGTGAGTCGTGCTTGGGTGGCTCAGTTGGTAGAGCACTTGCCCGCAAGGCAAAGGTCCCGAGTTTGAGTCTCGGCCCGGCACACAGTTTTAATCTGCCAGGAAGTTTCATATCAGCGCACACTCCGCAGCAGAGTGAAAATCTCATTCTGGTTAGAATAATGTTTATTCAGAAACAAAATAATAGTGAAAAGGGCCGTATTTCGAGTTACTGTTACACCCGAACACATATCCATTTGACACAGTTAAATCATTCACAATCTCATTGTGAATTAAAAGTTCGATACTCCACCTCGTTAACTGCGCGAAAAGTTAGAGTTCACACCAGGCACATGGCTGCTCACTTCTCAGAGACTGTGTCCCGTGATACCACACAACGCGAAATTTTCTAAGTTGTTTCACATCCTAGCTGCCTAAAGACAGACTGTCTGCTTTCAAGTCTCAATATGGACTGTCCCTTTTGGTGGCTCCAGCCGAACTGTCGTCTTTGGTGTCTAGACCAGAACTGCCCTCTGCCCATCTCGGACTGTGTTTCCCGTGCGCCGAACATCTTTACTCAACTGACTAGCGCAGTTCCCTTTCCTGAAGCTGTCCATCTGATTGGCTAAGGCTTATTCTGCATTACTTTACATTTTAACATATTCAAATAATCAAAGCTTGACCATTTTCATGTTCTAAATAAAGTAATAATATCCATTACACAATAAACATTAAATTCTTTTTCATAAAACCATTACAATTTCCTTCCTAACTTTGAATGTCATGGCCAGTAACCTTGCACCAGTGTTCTTTCTGATAAATAAATAAAGAACAAAAGTAACTATTATGCCCTAAACTTTACAACAAATATTCTATTGATGCGCTTCTATATGAAATGTCGGTCGTTAAGATTGGCCAAAGCGTTCAGATTTTAGCATTCAGGTCTTTGTTACAAAACTTGTTAATTTAACTTTAACAGTAAATCCTTAACTATTATAGATATGATCAATATTCAAGTTTTATTGGGATCACCATGAAAATTTATAAAGGATGGTAGATTAAAATAACTGTGACTTAATTCCCAGCACTACTACAGAATTAAATAGTTTTCATAAATGTTTCCCTTTATGGCTGACCTGAGGTCTGCCATATTTAACACTGTTATGTCTTCTTGGCCACAAAAGCCTTCTACTGGGTTTCCCTATGACGAGGTTCTCATCTGTCTCACTCGCACACTACAGCACTTAGGCCTCAGTAGACAATAGACGCCTTTGAGTTTCCCCATCTCGTGGTGAATCTGTGGCCTTCCTGGCATCCGGTCCTGGACAACAGGGTTCGTTTCACAATTCCTGAAGGCTGACTCTTTAAGCCATATACTTAAATGAGAGGGAAATGCTCATTAACTCACATGCCTCCACTTCATAACATGTTGGCGTGCCATATATGTTATGAAGTATACCCAAATTTGTAAAACACAGATTCATAATACAATAACATAAATATCCTAAGAGCCAGATCAATAGTGTAATAATTTGTAGCAGTGTTGATGCAGCATGCTTTAAATTTAAAGAAACTTTTATCTAACATGAATTATGAATTGCAGCATGTTAATTAAATGCCAAATAAAGCTATACATTTATCAAAATTGACTGAGTATTGAAATTCCACAGAAATATCAGCGCCACTGTGCTCGTTTTCACACAACCTTTTTGTCACAACGAAGTCTCCAGTGGTGCTCCACAGATTCGGATCCGAGTACCCCGCTGAAATTCTGTATGACTCTGCATTCCATCACCATCATTTTGCGGGAACAAATTTGTTGAAATTCAAATCGGGTGTAGATGCCAGAAAACAAACACATCCCGAAACCACCCAGGACCTGCAATGAATGCTTCCCCTAGTGGAATCAATACAAACAGATCTAAACTACATAGTAAACAATTGAGTTACAGCATTTGCAATATGCTCGTAAATTCTTCAATGATTCTGACACATTATTCAAATCCCTCTAGAGATATGCATCTCGTGACAGATTCCCAATCGACTTCTTCGGCAAATTAATATTTTCTTTTAATTTAAGTAACTCCCATTACACCCAAAACTACCAACAAATATGAACAAATCTCACCCCTTACTTAATTCCTTGCAGTGAAGCTGTGTACACGAATCGATACTCCATACAACAATAAATTATTCCCCCAAAATATTCTCAGATATGTAGATAAACATACATCTGTCTTCCTAGGTAAGCATTATTAATTTTCATTTAGCAAATTTCTCCGACCTCCATGCACCTAAATTGGCATGACCATAGCTTATAATTTGGAAATTATAACTAATATAAAACCATACGAAAACTTAAGTCTAACACATACATACACATAAATAAATCCGTTATATATGCCCAAAAACCTACTTTGTATGCATACTGTGCACTGATTTTTGACTTGGTACCGTTCACCAAATAACGGAGTTCTCCAACCTCTTTGCACCCAAATGTGCGTCTAAACAATCTCTTTATAATTGCACAGGCCTTGTGCCCAAGGAAAATCCTTATGTGACAAAACAACAAACATGTTTTTATTCCTTTTCTCCTGCTTCATTTCCTGCATTTTTATGTTTTCTCCTTTCATCGATTTAATTCAGTATCTCTTCTGTTACCCAAGGATTTCTACTAACCCTCGTCTTTTTACCTGCTTGTTTCTCTGCTGCCTTCACTATTTCATCTCTCAAAGCTATTCATTCTTCTTCTACTGTATTTCTTTCCCCTGTTCTTGTCAACAGTTCCATAATGTTGTCTCTGAAACTCTCTACAACCTCTGGTTCTTTCATTTGATCCAGGTCCCATCTCCTTAAATTCCCACCTTTTTGCAGTTTCTTAAGTTTTAATCTACAGTTCATAACCAATAAATTGTGGTCATTGTCCACATCTGCCCTTGGAAATGTCTTACAATTTAAAGCATGGTTCCTAAATCTTTGTCTTACCTTTATACAGTCCATCTGAAACCTTCCAGTGTCTCCAGACCTCTTCCACGTGTACATCCTTCTTTCGTGATTCTTCAACCAAGTGTTAGCTGTGATTAAGTTATGCTCTGTGCAAAATTCTACCAGGCGGCTTCCTCTTTTGTTCCTTACCGTCAGTCCATATACACCTACTACTTTTCTTCTCTTCCTATTCCTACAGTTGAATTCCAGTCCCCCGTGACTATTAAATTTTTGTCTCCCTTAACTATATGAATAATTTTTTATCGCATCATACATTTCTTCAATTTCTTCATCATCTGCAGAGCCAGTGGGCATAAAAACTTGTACTACTGTGGTAGGTGTGGGTTTTGTGTCTATTTTGGCTACAAGAATGCATTCACTATGCTGTTTGTAGTAGCTTATCCATGTTCCTTCTTGTTCCTCCTACCACCGAACTTCACTAAATCCTACTATATCTAATTTTAACCTATTCATTTACCTTTTTAAATTTTCTAACCTACCTGCCCGAATAAGGAATCTGACATTCCACACTCCGATCTGTAGAACACCAGTTTTGTTTCTCCTGATAACGACATCCTCCTGAGTAGTCCCCGGCTGGAGGTCCAAATGGTGAACTATTTCACCTCCAGAATATTTTACCCGAGAGGATGCCATCATCACTTAACCATACGGTAAAGCTGCGTACCCTTGGGAATAAATTAAAACTGTAGTTTTCATTTGCTTTCAGTTATTTGCTATACCAGCACAACAAGGCTGTTATGGTTGATGTTACAAGGCCAGATCAGTCAATCATCCAGATTGTCACACCTGCAACTATTGAAAAGCTGCTGCCCCTCTTCAGGAAACACACTTTTGTCTGGTCTCTCAACAGATACCCCTCCATTGTGGTTGGACCTATGCTACGGCTATCTGTATCGCTGAGACACACAAGCCTCCCCACCAACTGCAAGGTCCATGGTTCATGGGGGGAGATTTATTGCATTAAATTTTGGAAATAATTAAATTTTAACCCTCAAGTGGACGCACTTCCAATCGATACGTGAGCGGGCGCATGGCTCACTCTGTGTGCCGTGACACTTTTTTCTGTTTCTTAAGATCTCATTTGTATTTTTATAGCTATTTACATGGATTTATGAATGACAGAAAACAGAACACTTATACTTGGGGTTAGTAGAAAATTGTAGTCCATGTCCTGCATGTAAAACACTAAATATTACATAGAGACAGTGCAGTGTTATTTCTTTATCATAATAATCAGCTATAAAACTTGACATTATTATGAAAGTGAACAATGCACACACATTTCTTTGTAATGTCTTATTCTGAGTCAACATGTTTATAGTTTTCACATGTGTATCTGATAGTCACATGCCGTTTGCAGATGAAATTTTGGCAGAAACCACATTTGAATGTAGTGTTTATGTTTTTAGTACGTCCGCAGTTTACACATCATTCATGCTTCTTTGAAGAAGACTCTCCAACTTTTGCTACTTCTGCTTCTTTGTAATTTGGTAGGAAGGCTGAAATGTCAGATGGTAGAGATGGAATCTTAGCTCTCTGTAGCACATGTGGTTTCATTAGGGTATATGACCAATGTTTCAGGAATATTCTTCTTGGGATTTTTTAGGATGCTTTGAGTTTTCATGGTAGATTATTTGGGCATTGACACCTGCAATGTCCATCAGCACAAAAAATATTGCCAAAGGCCATCTTCTCGTAATTCTTGCTACAGAATAGGAGGCACACATTTGATAAAGTGTCAACTCCTCCTTTTGTGGCATTATAGTCCATAATGATTTCAGGCTTGTTAGTTTCTTTACTGATAGCTCCAGTATCATCCATCGTAGATAGGAGAATCACAGCTTTATTCTTTTTAGGTACGTAGACCACCAAAGTAAAATTTTTTTGGTACCCAAATAAAGACGAATTTTATACTCCTATCTTTCTTTTTCAGGAATTCTGGCAGAATCTCACATTTGTTTTTCCTCATTTTTCCAATGCATGTGAGTTTCCTGGTCAGTAAGGAGAGTCCTAGTGCATAACTGGTATTCCAATTATCCATAGCCACTTTCCTACTGCTTTCTTGAATATGACTGCTGACCACATCTGAAGGAGAATTTGAAACAGCATAAGGCCCTTGAGGTTGTTAGCCGCAATAGATCTCAAAGTGTAAAGAGTTTTCACATCACAGAGAGCAAACATCTTTATTCCACATTTCACCAGTTTATTTGGGACATAATGGAAGAAGTTACAGCATCCTCTAAATGGTTGTAACTTTTCATCCACAGTTATGAATTCGATCACACTCTAACTGTTTTTGCAGTTTCCAATAAATTCGTCAAGAATTGTTCTAATAGCAGCTAACTTGTCCATTTCTTGTCTTGATTGTCGTGTTCTTTTATCATCAAACCTGAGACACTGTAATAGGAACAGAAAATGCTTGGAGCCCATCACAGCTCTAAGTATCTGCACACCTAATCCATCAGTTGTCCAAAGTTCATTCACATTTGTATGGTTAGCCTCCTTCATTCCTAAGATGTAGATCAATCCAAATGACGTCATTATTTCATCTCTCACCGTGTCTTTGGCATCATTTTCATTCACATAATTTACACTAGTCTTTTTATGTTGAATAGACCTCATCAATCATGTCAATGCTGATTATTTTAGTGAATGCACTTATATCATCCTTGTCATCCCTGGCTATGGCTTTGGGTTGGGGAAGTATCTTGACAATATTCTTACTTTTTGTCTTTTTGAAACAGATTCGACATCACTTTCTTCGGCTTCAGAGGCACGTTCTTGCTCACTTGTTGAATCGTGGTCACTCTGTGTGATTACTTCTTCTTCTTCTTCTTCTTCTTCGTCCTCATCTTCACAATCATCAAACTCGAAATTTGATACCAGAAAAGATGGATCCTCATTGAGTAGCCACTCAACCTTATTGGCATCATTAAGGCATCTTTTAGTCCTATAAAAGGAAAAAAAATTACAAAATATGTAAAACAATTAAGTACTGTAATGTAAAGGTTTTGTACAGCACATAAAACAGAAATAAAATACTAACTGGTATTGGACATCGCAGGCACACGTTGCTTTTTTTGCGCCAACTACACACAGGCAGAAGAAATATGAAATACTCGTAACTCCATTTGTAAGAATCACAGACAGAAACAATTGTACAGAGTAGAAGTCAAGACACTCAGTGAAGGAATACACGAGAGAAGACCACAGTGGTACCAACTGATTATATTTCATAGAGAGTTTTTAACTAGTGACTCACTCAAGGGTTAAGACTGGAACATTGTGGAATATGAAAATTTTGAGTACAAATAACTTTCAGAATATTAAGTGTTTATTCCTTTAAATAAAATGTATCCCTTTGAACTAGGTACACTATTGTCATCAGTAGAATATAACTCATACCATGAATAATAAAATTTACTGAAATAGTAGATGAATAAGAAGTAAAAAATTTCATGTAGTACATACTAATGAAATGAGCCACAGTTAATAAAATGTTTCTGGCTGTTATGCCATGGTCAAATGAATTTCACCTTAAAATACAACTTTTTGTCCCCACCTGCGAAAGACATTTTGAAGGAGACTGTAGCTTCTTTGAATGTCCAATTCACACACTGGCTCGCTACTGACTCCAGCAAATTCTGCTTCCGCATGTTTCTGCACAGTGATGTGATATCACTTGTTTTGGATACGGGAGCGCATTTGGCTGCCGGTAGTTCTTGACTAGAAGAGTACGAGGGCAATTGCAGAAGAGTGGAGATCAACAGATCAGCTGTTGAGGAACATGCTTTGCAGCCAGGAGACCACCACATTCATTTTGACAGAACTCAAGTGGATACCATGAAAGGTTATACAGAGAGGACATAGATATTGTAAAATACCCAGGAACTTCAGTAGGAAGGAAGAGAACGAGAAATTAAATGACTTATGGATTCTGGTGCTGAAAATGATGTGTACCAGTCTTCCACCATGCGGTGATAGCAACAGCAGACGACAGCAGTTGACAGTGCACTCACATATTCAAAATATGTGACATTACGTCACTGCATGGAAGCAAGCAGAAGGGAATTTTGTTGTACTCAATAGCGAGCCAGGGCCTGAATCGGACATTCAAAGAAGCTATGGTCCTCCTTGAAGATGTCCTCCCCAGATGGGGATGAAACATTAGGTTTCAAGGTGGAATCCATTCGGCCATAGCATAATAGCCTGGAACATTTTATTAACTGTGACATTTCCGGTTGTGAAAGTTTACATTTTACAATTACTAATGAAAAGAGATGAAAAAAGAAAAAAAATTATTATCCTCTAGCATGGTATAAATACTAGTAGGATGATCTGACATTGCTCTATTACATGAGGTAACACATTTTATTAACATCACCACCTAAAAGTGAACTACTGTTGTCCCCCCCCCCCCCCCCGCCCCCTCCTTTCTTTCTTTCTTTCGAATAACCCATTTGGAGGGTACGATGAATCAACTTTGGCTACTCTTCATTGTATTAGATTTCTTCAGTTTCCAAATTTCCTTCATCCTTTTAGAGTGTTGTTCCCTTTCTTCTTGAGTGCACTTTCGTCTGGTTATTTTCTTTCTCTCCTGAAATTCTGCCTTTTTAACTGCCTTTCTGAAATTTGTTCTGTTTTCTATTGTGTCTATTGTAACTCCAGCATTTTCAATGTCCTTTTCAGTCTGTATGAACCATGCTGGCTTGGATTTGTAGCTATTGAGTAATGTGAATATCCGCTTTGTTAGTCTGTTGTTATCCATTCTTAATATATGTCCAAAAAACTGTAGTCTCCTCTTCCTCATTACATCAGTTAGTTTCTGTGTTTTCAGATATAGCTCTCTGTTTGGTCTTAACCTGTATTCGGCATTATCGTTTCTTTTAGCTCCCAGTATTTTCCTTAAAATTCTTCTTTCGACTTTCTCTAGTTTCTCAAGATCTCCATTTCTTGTTAGTTTAAGTGTTTCTGCCGCATAGAGAGCTTCAGGTCTGGCCACTGTTTGGTAGTGTCTTAATTTCGTGTTCCAGGACAAGGATTTTTTATTATAAACGTTTTTGGTCATATGAAACACTCTTTCCATTTTGTGCACTCTAGTTTCTATAGCTATCTTTTCTTTGGCATTGTATGTAATCCACTCCCACTCTCCTAGGTATTTAAAGGAATCTGTTTTGTGTATTGTGTTGTTGTCAACTGCAATATTTTGAGGAGCATCACAGATGTTTGTCATAAACTTTGTTTTTTCATAGGATATTTGTAGTCCTACTTTGGCTGCTTGTTTTTGTAGTTCTCTTATTTGTTCTTTGGCGTTGTCTAGTGAATCTGTAATCAATGCCATGTCATCTGCGAAGGCTAAACAGTCGACAGTGATCTTGTTTGGATTTCTCCCTAGTTGAATCCCTTTAGTATTGTTGGCCTTCCTCCATTCTCAAACTACCTTCTCCAAGACACAATTGAAAAGCAGAGGTGACAGACCATCTCCCTGTCGAACACCTGACTTTATTTCAAACGATTTTGAGAGCTCTCCCCTAAATTTTACTTTCGATTTTGTATTTGTCAAAGTACCTTTAATTATTGCAGTTGTTTTAGCATCGAGTCCCAATTCTTTTAAGATATCAAGCAGTGTATTTCTGTCAATTGAATCATAGGCTTTTAGGATGTAGTATCTATAAATTGTCAAGTACATGAAATACCATTTCAAAAATAATCACTCTGATCTCACTGATATTGTTCCACAGAAGATGATTGGTCATCTGATTCAAAACAGTGAATCAGTGTTGCCTGATTGTGTGTTATTACCTTTGCCATAGGGTAACATTTGATACCAGTTATCAATGTTACATCAGTTGGCCGTGTACGGAACAGTGTTTTACGAGTGCATAGTTTGCAAGGCTAGCTGGAAAGGTTGCAGCAAACACACAAACATTCATTGAATTTTCTCGCGTTGAGAAATCAAGAGCAGTGATCTGTTTTACTTGTTAAAAGCTTTCCCAAGCCAAGATCACATAAATATTTCTTCATTTACAACAGCTAGTTTCAACACACTTTGCTCTCGTCTTCAGGTACGTAATTAGTGCATAGACATGGAATATATCTCGTATAATAAGTTATGTCATAATAATTAATATAAAAGTTTCTTGTTTGGCATTACGAGAAACAGAAATGGAACTGTTGTAACTTATACGTTGGCTAAGGTGGATCTTCAATGATTATAACATGTCCAGCTGATGTAAAAGGATATGCTGTTGTGCATTTTATTATACTGCGATTTTTATGACATAACAATCATCTGTGAGTACTGCATATGTGCACATGGTCATGTACACAAGGACCGTTTTGATTTTAAATGTTTTATTTATGATAAACCTTTGTGTAATGTGCTACATTTTAGCTACTAGGTTTCAACTGAGAATGGACACATTTTATGATAAAAAGTATGTAAATATACAATTCCATTTCTGTTTCTTGTATTAATGCCAAACAAAAAGCTTTTATCTCAAATATTACATCATAACTTATGATATGAGATATATTCCACATCTATGCACTATTTTACAGATCTGAAGATGAAGCAAAGTCTGTCAAAACTGGTTGTTGTAAATAAAGAAATATTTATGTGATCTTGGCTTTAGAAAGCTTTTTCCCAAGAAACAGTTGTCACTTACCTTAAAATCGGGCAATTAGAGTTTTGTTCCTTCACTTCGCATTTTAAGCTGCTTACTGCCTATTATAGTTCCCATCTTTTCTGAGTCTTCCAGAGTACTGTTCTTCTTTTGGTTTATATTTCTTTGTTTTTATAGCTAATCTTTAGGGATCCAGTTATTGTAGATATTTGGTACACGTTTTATTATTTTCTACTATTTTTTCATGTATCTGCTCGTGTTCAGTTGATTTCTGATATAAAATTTCCAATTCTGTCTGCACTTTTACATCCTTAGATACTTCTTGGAAACTTCATGCCCATACTGTGGGTATGCATTTCTTGCTTCTTGTTAACTGCCCATATTTCACTTCCATATTGTAGTGTCGGTAGAACAACAGTCTTAGCAAATTGTCAAACATACACAATTAAGGTTTTATAATTGTTTTGCAAATGTTACTTGACTTATTTCCTTTATTTTGTATGTCTTTTGTCATAATAATACATTATAAGATCACAGCCAAGATAACTGAGGTGTTTGACATTTTTATAAAATTTTAGTGCAGAGATAAAAAACAATGGCTTTTACTAATAAATACCCAACTCTGACTGGTTGTTATCTGTCAGAGTTGGGTGTCTGCCTGTAAAAGTCATAGTTTTAGCTCTCTGCATTAAAATTTTCGGGTTATGTGTATACTATAACACACTTTATTCAATTCATGAACACCTATCAGACAGTTTTTTTTCTTTCTTTCCTGGAAATCAGTGAACGACCACCAGCATAATACTGAATGATGATTCAGCTGTATATCCCAGTGTTTAGTTTAACATGCAAAATGTGGATAGGGAAAAGTTTCTGGTTTTTATGTAGAACTATTTATTAATCTCATAGTCACAAACCTTAGTACTGAACACCCACTTCAACAACAGACTTGTTTTTTTCCATGAATATTGTGTCTCCATGGACATACAAAACTGCTGTCCAGTATTTGGCTTCTCCACCGTGTCACCAGTCTCGACAGCAGGAAAACCCTTAAACCCGGTCTCGACAGCAGGAAAACTCTTTAAGGGGACCACACCCTGCCTATCTAACCCGTGTTAATTTAGGCAAGTATTTGACCCATTTCTGAAAAAAGTATTTGATGCAGGACCTTAATATTTTTACTGTATGTTACATGATGCCAATAGAGTCAACTGTACTAAAATCTACTTTATCCATTTTATAGATTTTAAGAAATACTTTTTTAAATTTATTAACAAAAAATATTAAGTTTTTTCTGCAGAAAATATTTCTTGTGAACTTCCTGATGGGGGAATATTAATGAATGTAGTACCAGAGGGGGCTTTTTATGTTATGCAGAGTCTCTGAAAATTTCATTCATTTATCTATGATAGTTTCTGATATAATGGGGCATATGTACTGAAAATTTTAGTTTGCAGGAAATTGACTTTAAAGAAAAAACTTTTGAAATTTGTTACTTACAGTTAATTAAAACTGTCCTGCTGCCTATGATGGCCCTTCTTTGGCCTCTAGCAGGCCTTCCAGCTCCTTTTTCACCTTCATGGATGTTTGTCTTGCTTTCTTGGCCATATTAGATGCATACCTGTCTGCATTGGCTATCCTCATTTTATCGCAGTGTTTCGGCCCAGTTATCATATTTTCACCAGGATTAATTCCCAGCTTTTTCAGTACCCAACACTTTCCAATATTACCACAATTGAATGTAATAACAGCATCATGAACTCCTAGTTTCATTGTGTGCATGCCTGCAAATACGGTTTTAGGAAGGCGGTTCCAAATTATGCTGTTGAAACATTCATTTGGGTTCTGTCTCTTCCCATGCAGACATTTCCTTAGTAGGTCAAGATGAGCCAAGTCTCTGAAAATAGGTTTAATTGCTCTAATAGCAGCAGCAGGAAGAGAATACTGGTGAGAATAACATTCTCCAGTTGCCTGAGCCTTATTGTATTTGCACCATGAATTTTCTCCTGATGGGCACAATCCACTGACATGGCTTATCATCAGTAGAGGACTTATGGAAGAATATGGCCCAAACATCTCTCTTCATTGCCTCCAGATTTTCTTTATTTCTCCTAATTGCCTGCCCATAGTATACCTGCAAGTTTTCTATTTCAGTTTTAGTTAACCGACCCTGTCGGGTCAACAATTTTCCATCTTCTAAATTTTTTCCTCTCATATCAACAGTTAGTTTTCTCAGCCTTGTTCCCAAACGTTTTTGAACATGACCTACACATTCTATTTTGATAATAATTGCATCTCCATATGGCTTAGAGTTCACCACATTGTTGTACGCATTACGGTATACCGTAAGCCTCTTGTTTCTATGGAGTGATGAAATATTTGTTGTACTCTATGAAATTCCATACCACCGCTTGTTCCTCTAAAATTAGCCACACAGTTGTGTTCTTTATGTTCATTGACTTTACAACATTTGCAATATTTAGACATTATCTCCACATCTAACACTGTACCGGTGTCTACACTCGTGGCAGTCACTACTCCATTCAGAGAAGTATGTCCTCTTTTCTGCCAACTTCCATCAAGTGCAACTGCAATATCCGAACACCCATCATTTTCTTCCACTGCTTCCCTAGCAGCCAGTTTCATGCTTTCCTCACTGACCTCACATACATCTTTCTCTAGTATTGCAGTCCGTTTTTCAAATTTATTTGGTGGTTGATGTAAGTTCATCACTAAACAAAATGTTCTCCCTGCAGCCATGCCCTTGCCAAGGGATCGTAAGACATAAACTAATCTAGTATTGGTTTCATAAGGGCCACTTGCATCCAGTTTTGAAGAACTCATAAATGAAATCACAGCTGAGCATTTATTTATTTATTTATTTATTTATTTATTTACAACCACATTGGAGCACTAAAATCAAACATAATACAACAGAGTCTACAATAATTAAGTTTAGGTCTTAGCAGTCAGCAATTTCTTCATTTCCCAAAACTTCTTCATTCGCTTTGATCTGGCTACTTGTTCTTTTGCAGATATGACATACTTCTTCCGTTCTGATGGTTTGAATGTCAGCTGTATGTATTTGTTCTTCAGAAGCAGTTTCTCTTCTCTTTGTTGAATTTGGTGTGTGGTGATGTTCAGTTCATCCAGATCACTTTGTACTTCTTTAAACCAGATGTTTTTGGTTTTACTGTTCCAGTAGTAGTCAAAAAGTTGCTTCACGATTCTAGTATTTGGTAGGTGAGATATGAGGCCGAAAAATGCAATACTTCTTTTCCACATTGTATCAATAATGGCTTCACTTTCTTTACACACTACTGAATTGGGCAAAAGTCTCCACTGCCCATTAACTTGGTCTTTCTTACTGATAATTGTTCGGAGTATTCTTCTTTCAACTTTCTGCAGTTTTTCAGTTGTTGCTTGAGTATTTAGTCTGAATAGTGTTTCACTTGCATTTGTTTCTTCCGGTTTAATAACACAGGAGTAATGTTGAAATTTAGCATTTATTGAGAGAGATTGTTTTTTTGTAGATTGGCCATGTGGTTCTCTGCGCTCGCTGAAGTTTTAATCTTCTATTATCTATTGATGCTCTTTCATTAACATTGCAGGTAATAATCTCACCAAGCTATTTTAAACTTTTTTATTACCTTGATTTTTTGATGATTATGGAGTATGATATGGGATGTGTCAACTGGGAAGCTGGGCATCATTTCTGTTTTCTCAAATGAAATTTGCAATCCGACCTTTGCCACTAATTGCTCTAGTTGTTCTGTCTGAACCTTCGCTTCATCAATATTGTTTGCTAACAGTGCTAAATCATCTGCAAATGCAAGGCAGTTAAATTGAATCTTTCTTCCAATCTTAACAGATGGTTGCATATCTTGTTCCATTCATGCATGATTTTCTCCAGCACACAATTGAACAATAATGGAGACAATCCATCGCCTTGTGGAAGGCCAGTTGTTGTTGTTGTGGTCTTCAGTCCTGAGACTGTTTTGATGCAGCTCTCCATGATACTCTATCCTGTGCAAGCTTCTTCATCTCCCAGTACCTACTGCAACCTACATCCTTCTGAATCTGCTTAGTGTATTCATCTCTTGGTCTCCCCCTACGATTTTTACCCTCCACTCTGCCCTTCAATACTAAATTGGTGATCCCTTGATGCCTCAGAACATGTCCTACCAACCGATCCCTTCTTCTGGTCAAGTTGTGCCACAAACTTCTCTTCTCCCCAATCCTATTCAATACTTCCTAATTAGTTATGTGATCTACCCATCTAATCTTCAGCATTCTTCTGTAGCACCACATTTCGAAAGCTTCTATTCTCTTCTTGTCCAAACTATTTACCGTCCATGTTTCACTTCCATACATGGCTACACTCCATACAAATACTTTCAGAAATGACTTCCTGACACTTAAATCTATACTCGATGTTAACAAATTTCTCTTCTTCAGAAATGCTTTCCTTGCCATTGCCAATCTACATTTGATATCCTCTCTACTTCGACCATCATCAGTTATTTTGCTCCCCAAATAGCAAAACTCCTTTACTACTTTAAGTGTCTCATTTCCTAATCTAATTCCCTCAGCATCACCCGACTTAATTCGACTACATTCCATTATCCTTGTTTTGCTTTTGTTGATGTTCATCTTATATCCTCCTTTCAAGACACTGTCCATTCCATTCAACTGTTCTTCCAAGTCCTTTGCTGTCTCTGACAGAATTACAATGTCATCGGCGAACCTCAAAGTTTTTATTTCTTCTCCATGGATTTTAATACCTACTCCGAAATTTTCTTTTGTTTCCTTTACTGCTTGCTCAATATACAGATTGAATAACATCGGGGAGAGGCTACAACCCTGTCTTACTCCCTTCCCAACCACTGCTTCCCTTTCATGTCCCTCGACTCTTATAACTGCCATCTGGTTTCTGTACAAATTGTAAATAGCCTTTCGCTCCCTGTATTTTACCCCTGCCACCTTTAGAATTTGAAAGAGAGTATTCCAGTCAACATTGTCAAAAGCTTTCTCTAAGTCTACAAATGCTAGAAACGTAGGTTTGTCTTTCCTTAATCTTTCTTCTAAGATAAGTCGTAAGGTCAGTATTGCCTCACGTGTTCCAGTATTTCTACGGAATCCAAACTGATCTTTCCCGAGATCGACTTCAACTGGTTTTTCCATTCGTCTGTAAAGAATTCGTGTTAGTATTTTGCAACTGTGGCGTATTAAACTGATTGTTCGGTAATTTTCACATCTGTCAACACCTACTTTCTTTGGGATTGGAATTATTATATTCTTCTTGAAGTCGGAGGGTATTTCGCCTGTTTCATACATCTTGCTCACCAGATGGTAGAGTTTTGTCAAGACTGGCTCTCCCAAGGCCGTCAGTAGTTCCAATGGAATGTTGTCTACTCCGGGGGCCTTGTTTCAACTTAGGTCTTTCAGTGCTCTGTCAAACTCTTCACGCAGGCCAGTATGAATCTCAAAAGGTTCAGATAATTCTTTTCTGAACCTTACTCTAGCTTTAGTATTTTGAAGGGTGACTGCAGTGAGGTTGACAAGTTTCTGATGTAAACCAAATTCTTTAAGAACTGACAATAGAGATTCACGATGGATACTATCGTAGGCTTTTTTGAAATCGACAAACGTTGTCACTAGTTTCTTGTCCCTGACCCTTTGATGTTTCATTATCCATTTGAGACTCATAATTTGATCAGGACAGCTTCATCCTGGATGAAAGCCTCCCTGATATTCGCCTAGTTCACCATCAAGCTGTTCACGAATTCTGAAATACAGAACCTTGGAAAAAATTTTATACGTAATATCCAGCAGGGATATACCCCTATAATTATATGGATCCAATCGATCTTTTTTATGTAGTGGATGGATTACACTGTTCTACAAAAAAAAAAAAAAAAAACTTTTTTCTATTTCCGATAAAAAATATTGTGATCCTAATGATATTTTGAGTGCTGAATTGAAAACTGTTTTTGGTTTTCTTCTGTCAGGGATAGTTTATGAGTAATCACAATTTTATTTCTCTTTTCAGTTTCTGATACAGTGCAGCAAACGTGAGGTGAAATTCGACAAACAAATGCACATCTTTATGATGTTATAAGTTCATCACATTAATGGAGGGTGGGATCTAACATATAACACAGTAACCTTTGTGTATACACTTTGAAGCATTTATTTGACATGAGAAATTACAGAAAATTGACAAAGAATGAGCCACTGCCTTGTAATGCCCATCACTTTTTTCTCTTATACTGTGAATCTTGCTTCTCTCGAATGATATTCCAGCAATAATCTGCTAACATAGAAGGTACCCACTTCCCTTCATAGCGCCTTTCTATGGTAGAAATGTCTTTATGGAATCTTTCCCCATGTTCATCCGATACGTCACTACAACTCTCTGTGAAGTAGTCCAGATGAGAGTCCATCATATGTACCTTCAAAGACATATTGCACCCCAAATCCTGATACGCTTTGATCATATCCTTCACCATTGCTTTGTAGTTAGTAGCTCTTCTTCCGAGGAAGTTTTCCGACACCATCTTGAAACAGTCCCATGCAGTTTTTTCTTTATCAGTTAAACATGCTTAAAAATTTGGATCTTTCTGCAGCTCCCGGCCCACAAATACACCTTCCTTAATTTTTGCAGCTGAAAGACGGGGGAATTTGGTAGCTAGATATGCAAACCCACAGCCTGTTGGATCCATGGCCTTCACGAACTGTTTCATCAGGCCAAGTTTGATGTGAAGCGGTGGAAGTAGTATATATTCAGGAGCTACCAGATTTCCACGTTGTACATTCTTTTCGCCAACTTTCCATCTTCGCCTAGGCCATTTCTTTTTCACGTAGTGAGAATTTCGGTCTCGACTATCCCACTCGCAAAGAAAACGGGCATACTTTGTGTAGCCTTGTTGCATTCCCAGTACCATAGCAATTACCTTGAAATCTGCACATGTTTTCCATTTGTCTTCATTGTATTTTAATGAATTTAGCATCTTTTGTATGAATTCGTAATTCTCTTTTGTCAAACTAGCGTAAGCTACTGGAACAGAGGGTATTTTATTTCCGTTATGGAGCAAAACAAAACATCCTTCAGACTTGTTTTCGATGCATCTATGAAAAGTCTCTACTGTAACATATAAGTGAAGTTCAGCACTTTCATCAGGCCAGCAACATTGCAAAATGTCAGTGCTGTGTCAGTTGAAAAATAAAAAATAAAGGCATGTTCTCTGTGCCTGAACACACTGATTTTAGTACTTTGGTGCAGTAGATTATACTCTTGTAATCTTGAACCAAGCAGCTGCGCCTTTTGTTTACTTAGTCCTAGATCACGTACTAAATCATTTAAATCTGCCTGTGTTAACAAATATGGCGATGACTCACTTGTTGCAGTGATATAAAGAATCATTATCTGTGATTTCTTCAGTACTACTTATTTCACTGTCACTCAGAATTTGACCTCGAGCTCTTGAAGGTACTGGAAGGTTGTCGGAATGCTGCACTGGCATTCTCGCTGAAGGCAGATCTGGGTAAACAATGTGCCTCTTCGACTTTTTGTTTGTAAAACCCTGAATTTTTGTTAGACAGAAATAACAATCAGTAACATGGTCCTTAGGCTCCCTCCACACCAAGGGAACAGCAAACAACGCCACATTCTCTTTACCTTTCCACCACTCAATTAGTTTGCAGTAACATGTAGCACAACAGAAATGTGGTGCCCATTCTTTATCTTGGTCTTCTACCTCTACTCCAAAGTAATGTTTGTATGCTTTCTTTATGACTGAAGAAATTTTCTTCCTATTTCTGGCAAAAGGGAACTTCCCACAGATGTAGCAGAAGTTGTCCGGCTTATATCGACATCCACGACGACGTGGCATTTCTGCAAATTTAAAAATACCACTTTGGTAATACACCTGTATTAAATTAATAGTAGGGAACTAGAGGAACGCTGATGTGTAAAAACAAGCAGTCGCTTTACCTTCAGCACCAGGCTCAATCAGTTTACACACAGGAACTAAAAAATTCAACCGTGCTCGGAAATATGACAGACAGTTACTTGTCAGCCAAAACACCCACTCGTTAAGAGTGACACAAATTGCCGCTAACACCACTGTTGTAAACTCGATGCAGCTGCCCCTAGGAGGCGTGAAGCTTTACTGCCGAGGCAGCGGCCAGCTGTCGCCTTTTGAGTTAATGAGATGTTTCAGGTGGTCTTAATGACATAGGTGTGGCGGGGGATAATCTAATGATGTCTGATTCTTCCCACCTGCTGTTGCACAAGAAATTATCACGTTCTATCACTACTGGATGCGGCAGCGTGCCCGTATTTCTCTATAACATCTCTCTGTTTGCCATGAATTGTGAATATACATATATATACATATTACATAAAAAGTATCCCTGACAACGATATTTTGTTTACATATTTGAATTTCCCACAGTAAAATGGTCTAGAAGCACATACTTTAATATCAGAAATAGAACCCATGTCGAACAGTGTTATTGCAACATTCCATTCCTCTGGTAACTTCTCAGTATTCCAAATGTCAGTAAGATGTTTGTGTAAGTTCAGAATAATTTTTACATTTG
Organism: Schistocerca cancellata; assembly: GCF_023864275.1. Classification (NCBI taxonomy): domain Eukaryota; kingdom Metazoa; phylum Arthropoda; class Insecta; order Orthoptera; family Acrididae; genus Schistocerca; species Schistocerca cancellata. The sequence continues at coordinate 678,122,091 of NC_064631.1, forward strand.
CATATTTCCAAAGTTCTGCCACTAGTTGGTTCTTACCTGCTGCTTTATAATTCCAAGTGAGTTAATCGCTGCTTGTATTTCATCTGGATGTGGTGATATAACTTTTTCTAAATGTGTTTTGTTTCTTGGATAGGGATCAAATTCCAAATGATGTTCAGGTTCCGCACTATTTAGTAACTGTTTGAAATATTTAGCCAATATAATTGAATTGTCATAATTGTTATGTGCAACCTTTCCGTTTGTATCCTTCATCATAAGAGTAGGTGGAGTGTATTTTGACTGGTACTGTGTATTTTGACTGGTACTGTTGGAATGTCTGATAGTAATCTCTTGTCTTGTGGCAATTGAAAGCATCCTCGATAGATTTTAGTGAGTCCTTATGAAATTGCCTTTTGACCCTTTTAATTTCTTTGACGGTTGATTGTCAGGCATTTATTAATTCTCCCTGGAGCTTTCAGTCCTCTTTTGTTGGTAATTTAACCAGGCCTTATGTCTACGTTAAATCACTACATCACATTCCTCATTCCACCAAGTGTGTTTCTTGCGTTTCCATATAGGAGCTACTTCTTCAGCCAAGGCTTTTAATCGATTGACAGTGGCTTCTAGATTGTCACTTAAAGGTATTCTTGATCTTTCATAGTATATCTGATTATTAATAATATAACTAGGGTCTCTTTGTATCTAACTTTTATGGTTTGTTTTTTCTTTTAGATGTCAGTTTGATTTTAATTTTTGAAATGTAGTGGTCTGAATCAACATCGATGCCACGCAGCACTTTAACATTATAGATTTCCTTATGGAATTTCTGATCCATGGCCACTTGATATATATGGAACTCTCCTAGCGTGACGTTAGGACATTTCCATGTCATTAACTTATGTGATCTTCTCTTAAACCTGGTTGTCTTCAAAACCAATCCATTTGTAGTACAAAATTCAATTAACCGTTCCCCGTTCTTGTTTGTAAGTTTATGTGCTGGCCATCGCCCCACCACACCTCGAAATTTCTTCTCTCATCCTATCTTTGCATTGCAGTCTCCAAACAGAATTTTAATGTTAGTTTCCGGTATGGTCCTTACTAGTTAATAAAGTTCATCCCAGAATTTTTCCGTTCCATCCATGTCAGTTCTATTTTTAACATTAGTTGGAGCATGAATATTTATCAGTGTGTATCTTTTGTTTTCCACCTTAATTGTTAACAATGCCATTCTTGAGGAACTGGATGAAAAATTCTCAATGGAATCCAATATTCTATTGTGTACCAAGAAACCCACACCGAATTGGGGAAGATTTTCTATTACCCTTTCTCCTGGTGGTCCCCTTATAAAGTCAATATCCTCCTGATTCGATCGTGTCCTAGTCAGTATTGTGTAACTCTTGAAGGGCTGTGATAACTATGTTCTGTTGATCTAAGACATCTGTTAAATGATTCAATTTACCAACTTTCCTTAAAGAATTAATATTTACTGTTGCAAAATATGAAAATCTTCCTGGTTTGTTAAATTTTAGCACCTTCTTATATGGAATGTGTTGCATGTTTGTTTGTTCATTCAGTGTATCACTAGGCGCTCCGACTTGCCTTTGTCCTCTATGTGACACCCCACCATATCTGAATGGTGTCTTCGCCTGGATAATCTCATTGTGACTGTCCAAACTGGTGGATTCTTTCAATAGAAGACTCCTCATATTTGTTTGATTATCTGATCAATGATCAAGTGTCTGACCAAGGTCAGGGTTTACAATTCCAGATGTTATCTGGAAGGGTGAAAAATGAGATTGATGGGATGTGTGTGTGGTCTATGAGAGCTATTTTATTTTGCTCAAGTCCGCCAGCACGCTGGTGAGGACCCCACTATCCGCCATCTGGGATGCACCACGTAGGAGTATACCTCTCCTCCTATTACAACACCGTAACAGGTTTGTGGCACTGAGCATTTAGAGCAAATTAAATCCAAAGCAATTGCTAGGCCTTTTCTCCAACTGGCACTCTCACAAATTTTCACACATTGTGACTCACCGCACTGTCTACATTGTACATATTTAGAAATTACATCTGATAATATTCTCAAATTTATAATAATGTTACTGCACCCCTTGTCACTTACAGTAAATTCGTTGTAACTGTCTTGAAATGGCGAGAGCTTCTTTGATGATGCACTTGTTGAAGAATTACAATTAGAAACATTGTTGCCAGGCGACATAACCTCTTGTACAGAAAGCTTTCTGAACTTGTTTCCTCGAAATTGTTGTTTCTTGAAAAATGCCTTTACATTTAGTCATCTTCAATAAACGCAACAAAACACACATAATCAAGCACTGCAAACATAAGTAAAACAACTACTCGCAATCTCACTTGAACAAAACTAACTGCGTGTTTGAAAGCGTATTCTTTACAAACAGCAGAAACAAAAGAATACTGACCGTTGCGTTCCAAGGATAGCCAACACACTCAGGAGGGGAGGAGGAAAAAAAAAATCCCTAACGTGCAGTGTAGGGGTATAAAGATCTAAAATATATGCAGAAAAGTGGGCATGGCACATAAACACACGTGGTAGGGAAATGCTCTTTAAATGCTCAAAAAAAAAAAAAAAAAAAAATATTCAGCAAAATCCTTTTCAGAGTACTTAAATAAAGCCTTAATCTATCGAAATATGATGAAAACCGAAAATCGATTTTTTTCAACCTTAATCACAGTGTGGTCCCCTCTCATTGCCATGCAAGAGCTGTACACTCCCGCCCCTGCAAATCTATCAATAAACTGACTCATACTTAAAAACACAATTCAAGGCAAAAAAGAAGAATAATTCCCAAACTGCCCACCTTCCCCCTTGCAGGAAAGGACTGAAAATCACAATACATAAGTAAACAAAAATTGAAAATTACTGCCTTTAGCAGAAATTCCAGCTACTTTACATCATTCCCAGCAGTTACTACAAGTACTGCAATGCAAAACTGCTGTCCAATATTTGGTTTCTCAGCTATGTCACCAGTCTCGCCAGCAGGAAAACCCTTAAACCCCCCATCCAAATCACACATTAAATTGGTCATTATACTCCACAGTCTTTCCCTTGGCCACACAAAACTGCTGTCCAGTATTTGGCTTCTCCGTCATGTCACCAGTCTCGACAGCAGGAAAACCCTTAAACCCTCATCCAAATCGCACATTAAATTGGTCATTATACTCCACAGTCTTTCCCTTGAAACATTGTCAAAGGCTTTCTCAGAGTATATAAATTTAAAATGCATATCTACATCTATATCTATACTCCAGAAACCCCCTTATGATATATAGCAGAGGGTACTTTGTGTACCGCTGTTGCTTCTCCCCTTCCCTATTCCTGTTGCTAATTGTCTGCAGGAAGAAGAATTGTAGTTAAGCCTCTGTGTGAACTCGAATCTCTCTAATCTTACCAATCTTACCTTCATTATCTTTTTATGAGATGTATGCAGGAGGAAACAAGATATCAGTTGATTCCTCGTGGAACATAAAGTCTCGTAATATTTACACGAAATTACGCTGTGGTGCACTATACCTCAGTTTTAGTGTCTTGCTACTGAAGTTGGATGAGCATATCTATGCTGCTTTCACATTTACTGAATGAACCTGTGATGAAACTTACTGCTCTTCTTCGGGTCTTCTGTTTTCTCTTGTCAGTCAGGTAAGGACCCCACACTGATAATCAACATTAAGTATTTGTTGATGGAGGGTTTTGTAAGCTATTTTCTTCATGGATGAACTAGGATTCTTCCAACGAATCTGTCTTATCATCTACCGTACCTGTGATTAATTTTATGTGGTTTTTCCACATTAAATAGCTCTGTATGCATACATCACATATTTAATTGATGTGACAACTTCCAGTAGTTTTGTTCACAACACTCCCTTGGGGCGTGCCTCAGATTACATGTAAATCTAACTTTCTTAGTCAAACTCGCTGTTTTCATTAAGTTGTCATAAAATAAAGATACCATCAGTAGTTGAAAGTGCTTTCCTAAATCACATTTATTTTCAGTATATTAATATTAAGCTATCACTTAAAGTCTGTTACTCATAAACATGATATTACAGTTTGTGAGTCGTCAGGTAGGGTTACTCATTTGTAGTTGTGGCATACTGTTTTGTCACCATTCTTGGGCAATGATATTACTCTCAATTTCTTACAGTTTGGAGAGATTTGTCATGTGCTTCCAACACACATGAATAGATGTAGCACTCTACTCCCTCTGTACGTAATTGATTCCACATTACCTTTCATGCCAATACTTTCTGTGCTTACCCGTAACTTACTGGCAGTAGTTAACACAACTGGCTGGTACAGAAATGCAGCATTTTATTTAAACTGCTGCAGTGCAACAATTATTTCTTAAAATGTAACAAAATTTTTGGAAATTGTTAACAGTAACCTTTATCACGTTCAAAACCTATATGATCATATAAAATAAACTTCGAGTTTGGAAGCTCCAAGTTGGAATATTAACAATATCAGGAAAGGATAAATCAAACAATGGAAAATCCAGGATGGAATGTATCAATATTATGAGAAGGAAAGTTGCTACTCACCATATAGCAGAGATGCAGAGTCGCAGATAAGCACAACAAAAAGATTTTCACAGTTATAGCTTTCAGCCATTAAGGCCTTTGTCAACAACACACACACACACACACACACACACACACACACACACACACGACTGGAGAGAGAGAGAGAGAGAGAGAAAGTGTGTTTGTTTGTTTGTTTGTTTGTTTGTTTGTTGTTGTTGTTGTTGTTGTTGACAGAGGCCTTAACGGCCAAAAGCCTTTGCGACTCAGCATCTCCGCTATATGGTGAGTAGCAACTTTCCTTCACATGATATTGTTAGGAAAAGGATAGATTGCTACTCACCATAAATATGACCCTTTGAGTTGCAGACAGGCACAACGAAAAGACTTACACATTATAGATTTCGGCCAAAGCCTTCTCCAGCAAAGAAAACATAGACATACACACACACATTCACACACACCTCATGCACACATGACCACTACCATCAGCAGCTCCAACTGGAATGGACAGTCACATGAATAGCAATCTGAAATGATAAAGGGGGGATGTATAGCTGAATATGGGGGGGGGGGGGGGGGGGCTGGCAGAGTGCTGTCTGGTGGGGCATGCAGGGACTAGATGATGGCCTGATGAAACTGCCAGGCGCAGCATTGGCAGATGGTGTGTGGAGGGAAACAACGGGGAGTGGAAAAGGAGAGAGGAACAGGGAAGGGGAAAGGACAGGAGTATGCATTGGTAGAGACCAGCACACGATGAGAGTGAGGAGCGTGAAAAGGTGACAGGTTAGAGGGGGCGGAAACTGTTGGGTGAAGGGTGAGAGGACAGTAAGTCACTGTAGGTTGACGGCGGGATAATTTTGGGAGTGGAAAATGGGTGGCATGGGTAACTCCCATACACGCAGTTCACAAAAGCTGGGGGTGGAGGGGAGGATACAGATGGCCCAGGTTGTGAAGCAGCCATTGAAATCCAGCATGTTATGGTCAAATCATGTTGTGTCACAGGGTGGTCTACTTTGCTCTTCACCACAGTTTGGCAGTGGCCGTTCATCCTGATGGACAGCAGGTTGGTAGCCATACCAATATAAAAAGCTGTGAAAGGAACAGGCTGGCTGCTTTCACAGGTGGCCTGGCCTTGGATGGGGTAAGATAAGCTGGACCGCTTGTGAAAACAACCAGGGTTGTTTACCAGCTGTTTTGCAACCTAGACCACTCTGTGGCACTACATGCATCTGAACGTAGCATGTTTGATGTCAGCGGCAGCTTCACAACCTGGGCCATATGGATCCTCCCCTCCACCACCGGCTTTCATGAGCTATGTGTATGGGATTTATCCTTACAAAACATTCTCTGCTCCCGAGTTTCTCCCAACTTCAGTCTATGGTAACCAACTGTACCCACACCCTCCACAAAACAGTTTCTGCCCCATCTGTCTTACCATTCCTCCCTATTCATGTCTCCTCACCCTCATTATGTGTTTCCCTCTGCCAATACAGATACCTGTCCTTTCCGCTCCCCATTTTTTGCTGCACACCCCATGTCCTGGTGCTGCATCTGGCAGTCTTGTCAGGCCACCATTTAGTCCCTGCATGCTGTGCCAGACAGTGCTCTTATCTCCCCCCACCTGTACCCTGCCATCCCTCCCCCTTCCTGCCCCACTTCAGATTGCTATTCATGTAGTCACATTCTGGTTGGAGCTGCTGGTGGCAGTGATCATGTGTGCTTGCTTGTGTGGAAGTATGTGTGTGTGTGTGTGTGTGTGTGTGTGTGTGTGTGTGTGTGTGTGTGTTTATTTTGTCATGATCAAACCCTGAAATTTATACATCAACTTCCTTTGGCTTCTTAGTGGCTTGATAAACAACAAATGCTTTGTGAACTGTAATATTTAGAAGCCTTCTAAATATAGTTGCACACCACTTTACACGTTCTTTCTTTCCACAAAGACAGTTAGTAGTTTAATTTCTGCAGACTGACTCTCTGTCCAACAAAGATCTTATTGGTGTGTCAGTATGGATGTCCCCCCACATAGCCAACAAAGCAGTTTCACTTCTTAAATGATGGTAAAGCAATGCAGTTTTATGTGGGGGTCTGCAGCTGGTGAGTATGTGGTCATGTTACTGCCAGTGTGAACTCTTAAGGAAGTGTGAATATGTACTGTTGTTTCCAGGATGAAGGGTTAATTTGATCAGTACCAGTTCCCTACCCGCCTTTCCATCATTTAAGCCACCATCAATTCTATATCAGCATGAGCGAATCCTTACACTACTTTTTATTAATATGTTTGCATTAAAGTTCTTGTATAATTTCATCATACCAAAAGTCTTATAATGTGTTACCCAGTCCTGTTTTTGTTGTTATTTGACAGGACAGTTTCTCTTTCTCTCTTGTCTAATGCTGTAAGAGCTTTCTAAGCTATCATTTGATGTCCATGTATGCAATTTTATATGTTACTAATATATCACTCCCAAGTGTTTTGGTGGGGTCATAGATTATCATCTGTACAGTTGAAAGGTATTTTTTATAAGCTGCTTGTTTCTCTGAAATTGCCACTTTGATTTCCTCTGTCAAAATTTTTAGTCGTGGTTTTCTAGTATTTATTTTTCTTTTGTATTGGTTCATTTGCTGTCTTTTTAACTTTAGAGTTAAGTATTACAAAATTTGAAAAATGGAGATGAGGAGAACAGATGCAACAGGTCTCAATGAAACTGCGAAATCAAAGACCAGTAGGCATGAAAACAAACTGTTGTTGGCTCTCTTTCTAAGATCCTGTCTCAGCTTGTTTATTTGTGTTGGTTATTTTATTTTTTTGCTTTATTCTCTAATTTAACTTAGTGCTTGTTAGCTATTTCTCTGAGCAGCTGCTTTATATATAATGTAATTCTATTTGTTGACCGGAGATGGATCATTTAATATTTCATATACATAAAAATTATTTGTTGATTTGATTGGTTATGGGTAAATACATTAGAAGCAGTTACTGGGACAAAAAATCATATTGGCTGTAGTTCATAGTGCTTTGATAGCCACAAATTTCTTTATCATGTTCATTTTCAAATTAGGTGTGAAATGATTGTCGATGGATATCCGGGATGACCTCATATACTTTTCTGTGTGTTTGGGTTTTGCATCTGTGCGGCATATTATGTCTTCAGCATATCAGTCAATATATTATTTTGGTTTCCCTGTTGCAGCAAAAAATTTGTTCTTGATGGGATTGAGGAAGATATTGGCTAGAGTCCACTGATTGATGGTCTCATTGGGATTCTTTCCTGTTTTAGGTAGAAATCATTGTTGAAAATGAATTAATTTTTTGTTGTTGTTAGATTTAGCGATTATCAAACAGTTTATGTGTATCTGCTTCATTACTTATTATTTTATTATTCTCTGTGTTGGTTGTTACTCAAATTTCATTTGTTAGTGTGAGTGAACATAATGGCAAAGATTACCAGTGACCTACCTTTTTTTATTTTGTTGCACAAATTTTTACTATTTCTGCATGTATGAAGTTCTGTAGCAGTATGAGAGTATGTTTTGTGGTTTGATGGTGGATATATGATTCTGACAACATTGTTTTTAATATTAGACCTTGCTGAGTTTTACTAAGCTGTTTAATCCAGGTGTTCTTAGACTCGTTACATTTTGTCTTTTCATGTGTAAAGAAGTCAGGAATTACTGCATGCCCCTCCAGTAATTTTGGTTGTGTTGTTGGATAATTCAGTCATCTTTCTGTTTTCCAGGAAGGTCAATGTTTTTTGTTGTTGTAGTTTGTCACTGTCACATTACATTTCATTTCCTTTCCTTTGTGATGGCTGCTTTGTGGTGTTTACATTATTTACAAATATTTTTGAAATTATTTTATCATCAATGGGTTTCTTTTAAGTGCCTGCTTAAGTTTGTTTTCTGTATTCAAGTTTTGTTTATTATAGTGCCTGGTTAAATTGCACTGAAGTGAACACTACAGTCCCTGTTATCGTGCTGTACACACATTCACTAGTGATATATTCTTGTGGAATCTAATAGCGATGTTGTTGCTACTTTTGTGCTAAGTTTTGTATTTATAAAAACTATTTTTAAATTCAAATTATGACTGGTTATTATTAACTGAAATACATCACGTTTCTATACAGACCGTGTTCATATAAGACTGCTGACACAAAGGTTTCTGATTATGTCAAGCTAATGGAAGCTATTCAAGGTGTGAGCCCGCATCCAGACACTAGAGATCAGTGATTATCATTGTTTCCTGCTGTGTTCATAGTACCACTACTTTTGTGCCATGAGACATTTTTGGAGTTCATATGCCACTTGCAGTGACTGCATTTATAACAAACAGCAAATTAATTTTACAACCATCACCTGCCTCACTCACAATGTATAACAAAAGTCTTCTATTTTTTCTAACTTTACCTCTCTATGTTCTTAGTTTGGGTCAGTAGTACTACAGAAATTAAAATTATGTGATTGAGTATTAACATTTAATCATAATACATGGAGGTGTTATGATGGTTCTCTCGTATAAACCTCTCCTCCAAGGAATAAGCAAAGCAAAAGGGAACCTCTACATCTGAACAATTGCAGAAATGATGGTACAATTTACAAACAATATTCTCTCAACAGTACTAGATATGTTTATTTGGACTGGAATTTATAAGAAAAACATTTATGAGGCCTTATGTAAAAAGTTTCATTTACTTTTTTATTATTTTATTTCAGTTTGTTCACAGAAACAGTTGTTCTGTTTTTAGTTTCATGCTTGTCACCCTACCCTATCTTCTCCAAATGCATTGTAAACTCTCTTATAGTCTTATCTTGTGCAGATACATTATTTAAATAAATTATACAAGCTCATCCAGGGCCTTGTCTCCTCAGATATGCTGCCAGACTATCTTGTGCCAGACTATCTTGTGCTTATCTCTTTAGCTCTGTATAATGAACTAAGTGAGGCAGTGGAGTGGTAAGACATTGGAGTTGTATTTGGGATGTTGGTGGCCCAAATATCCATCTGGCCATCCAGATTTATATTTCCTGTAATGTCTCTGAATTGCTTAAGGTGAATGCTGAGATGGTTCCCACAAAAGGGCAAAGCCTATTTCTTTACCAACCTCAGGTTTAAGTTTTTTTCTAATGTGTAATGACATTGTCATGACTGGTGTGTTTAATCCTAATCTTCCTTTTTCTGTGTACCTTCATCTATATATCTACATCTATACCCAGCAAACCATTGGGAAGTTCATGGTAGAGGATACTTCCCATTGCACCAATTAGTAGGGCTTTCTCCTATTTAATTCACCTATGGTTCACAGGAAGAATGATTGCTTGAACTTCCAATTATTTAAACCTGCTTACTGCATTCAATTCTTTGTCTCTGCAATTTCCGCACTCCATACATCATCCATTGCCCAGTTTACTATTTCTTGATGTACCATTACTTGTCTTATCCATGTCTCTCTTCTTTTAGTCAAGTTGTGTTGTAGAGCTTGTCCCAATTCATTGCAGTGCGTTTTCATTGGATATATTGACCTGTAAGCCTTCTACTGTAACACCACACTTTAAAAGCTTATATTTTTCTTCTTATCTGTACTTTTAATCGTTCACTTCCCATATAAGGCTAAACTCCAGCCAAATCCTTTCAGAAAATAATTTTCGACACACAGATTTATATTTGATGCTAACATATTTCTATTCTTCAGGAAAGCTTTTGTTGCTATCCTACTGTACAGGGTCAAAATTTAAACATTACACACTTCCTCCAGCCGAGGCTAATTGACCAAATAAAGTTTTTTTTTTCATTAGGTGATGTCTAGGGTTGGCCTTAAGTGGTTTATAAAAGCACCTTTTGTTCATCAGCGCTTTGTGAAAAACATCAATAAACCCATGATTTTTGGGTGCCAAAAGTACCAATTGTGGTGATGGCCACTTCGATTTCCATACATGGCAAATTGCTGAAATTTTTAGCATATTTTCTTAAGGTTATGTTTTTGGAGGTCCATGGAACATTTTTCGATATCATTATGCATTACCTAGATCCAGAGGTTCAAAGATACCATACTTATGCATGTAGTATCCAGTCTGAGGTGTAAAAGTAGTTTTAGTTGATGTAAAGAACACATGGCGAGGGTTCTAGGGTTCATTGCAAAGGTTCTGAGGGCATCAAAGTATGTTTTCAGTTACCTTTGTTGTTTCACCAGTACAACTGTGATGCACTGTCTCTGTGTAATGGACACTTCACGCCTATACGGGCTGCCTTGACATGGAGATTATTCAATGATGCTGCCGGGCAGCATAAGAAAATTAAAAAAAATATTTTGTCATAAGAAATTGTACGTGTATGTGTACGTGTAACCTAAAACTGTTGTGTATTTTTATGTAAAGTAGGGTAAAGTGAACCTGCATTGGTTGGAAGACAATGTTGTGTTAATCTTATGAGTACTTATTTGTTGTTTATACATGTCAAAGTAAATAGATAAACTGTCAAAACATAACTGGTGTACTGACTTCATTTTATATAAGCAGTACACTCTCCTGTTACAGGGAAAACAAAGGAACCAGCTGAAAAAATGCTCCTGTTGGAGCACAAAAAGGTGAATATGCTCCTTACTAAAAGACTCTGACAGAAATGTGGGGAACCAGCTGCCTCAATTCTCATTCTGCCTTCCTCACCAAAAATTTTTGCATGCAAATATATTTACACTTCTATGTGCTGATAGAGAGTGACAGAGAGACAGTGGCAGTGGAAGAGAGAGGAGACAGTGCCAGTGTGTGTGTGTGTGTGTGTGTGTGTGTGTGAATTGCTATTCACCATACAGTGGAGGTGTTGAGTCACAGAAAGGCAAAACAAAAAGACTACTAAACATGTAAACGTTCGGCCAGAAGCCCTTCTTCTGAAGTAGACAAAACAAACACACACACACACACACACACACACACACACACACACACACACACACAATCATGCAAATGCAGCTCACACAAACATGACTACTGACTGCTGCTGGCCTCGGCATCCAGAGACAGTGGCCATGTTTGTGTGGGCTGCGCGCGCGCGCGCACACACACACACACACACACACACACACACACACACGGAGGTGTACTGAGTGTGGTCATGTGCATGTGTGCGCCTTATCTATTTCAGAAAAAGCCCTTGTAGTCAAAAACTTACGTGTTAAGTAGTCAAATGTTGTGCCTGTCTGTAACTCAACACCTCCGCTACATTGTGAATAGCAATCTATCCTTGTCAAAATATTGCCAGAAAGAGACATGGCTGAAGACAATAGCAGTAGAACCCAAAGAGAGAGGAGATAGTGATGGTCGTTGAGAGACAGTGACAGTAAAAGAGAAAGAGAAATGGATTGAGATAGTAGAAGTGAGAGCAAAGGAGAGTGGAGGTAGTGGAAATGAAAAATAGAGATGAGTGGAGACCATGCATAGGCTTGGGAGTCTCGACCACCCCAGATGGGTGAACTTTTAACATGAAGAAATTTGCTCTTTTTCCTCCATCCCCGACATCCACTTTTTAAAGTTTCCCAATCTAGGGCTCAGAACCCTGAGCAAACCATCCCAAGGACATGTGTGGAGAAGAGAGATTGGTGGCTGAAGAGAGAGACAGCAGACTGTATGTGAGAAAGAAAGAGACAGTGGTAATGGGAAGGAAGAAGAATGGGACGAACACAATGGCAGTGGGACAGAGAGGCAATGAAAGTGGCATAGGAGACCGTGGTAGGGTATAGTGAGAGAAATGGATGAAGACAGTGACAGTGGAAGGGAGAGAGACTGACACTGGAAAGTACCAATGAGATAAAAAGGAGATAGACTAGGTAGTGAGAGGGAGATGCTGAGTATGAAAACTTCACTACAAAGAGAGACTGGATAAAAGAGAATGTTCTGCATTAAAAGATCATGAATATGTTTGCATGCCGAAAGTTTTGATGAGGAAGATGGAATGAGGATTGATGCAGCTGGTTTCCCACTTCTCAGTCATTTAAAGAGGAACATATCCCTCTTTGTTGTGCTCCGTCAAGAGCATTTTTCAGCTGCCATTACTGATTCAGCTGTTTGTATTCCACAAAAGATCTCTTGTATTAACACTAATAATTTGTGCATGCCCATATGTTGTTTGTTTCCATCACATTTCTGCATATGTCGAGTTTTTTTAATAATTGCAATGCCAAATAACATAAGGAAGTTCTTAAATAGAATTAAATTGTTTCATAAATGTACGTTAGATACCAGGAATGCTTGTATTTAAAATAATTCCACAGAAAGGTAGTTATGATCAAACATCATAAAACTATATATTTTATTTTCTTTATGCAGTGGTCAGTGGTCCAAATGTTGGTGATATGTTTATTTGGATGCCGAAAGAGCACTTGTATGTGTTGGTCTACTTAGTCACTGTAATGCACAGTATGCAGGCGGGCTACATGGACAAGGCACAGAAATATACAGACAAGGCTCTGATGCAGATTGAAAAACTGAAGAGTAAGTAGTTTGATTATATATCTGGAATTATGTAGTAAAATGAGCATTAGCGTGGGTAAGTGACATACTAAAAGTCCAGTGATCTGAGGTTCAACCCCAGCCAGTCCCGGGATTTTTTTCCATCACTTATTGTTTCTTGCACCTCTGGAAATAATTTGTGAATGTGAAAACTGCTAAAGTGTACTTTGTTTTGAAGTCCATGTTAAAGTGTAGGTCCATCTGTCATCTGTAACTGGCTGGTTAAGTCAATTAAAAGGTTGGAGGAAAGCAAGGGCATACCACCATCAGTAGTACCATGCCTTATTATGATCACTAAGGTGTTCAGTCAGATAAACTTTTGGGTTGATGGCAGCTTTAATACTAAATGAGAATGAAGACTTACCTTATGAAATTTGAAACTGAGAAAGTTGATGGCCAAGGTGATATAAGTAGTCAGATGTTTGACCTTTTACACTGTATTTATTTATTTATTCCTCACACTATGTGTTTCGAAAGTTGTCTTCTACCTTCATGTGCATTTAAGGAAAATATTTACATCATTCCTGTGAATGCTTTGATGAGATATATCACCATTGACAGTATTTTAGAGCCACAGTGCATGACAACACATCACATTACTCATGTAAATCACCCTTCATGAAGTGGTCAAAAGAACAAAGTGCTGTCAAGTAAGGTTGCCTTTTCTTCTGATAGGCTGTTTGCACGAATATATTTTAGCAGTCATGCACTGTGGTCCCAAAATATTGACAGTGGTGACATTGCTTGTCCCTGCATACATAGGAATAATGTGAATATTTCATCTAAACACACCTGGAAATGTCTAAAGACTTGGACGAAAGTCCACTTGGTATAACAAATGGCACCTCTCCTTAATAGTGAATAATTTTTTAAAATTAAATTTATTTAATTTTTTGTGTGGTGTCACCAATATGATGGCTTTTGCAAATGTCAAATACATATAGGTTTTAGTATTGCAGGTAGCAATCACAATAATCAGCAACGCTTATCAAAGTACATTACAATTTTTACACGTACCAGTACAACAACAATCATTAGTTACCACATACCATAATTTCTATATTTTATAAAATTGTCTTCTTGGTTAATAAAAAACACTTTGTATGTCTAGCTTATGTATGTATAATGTTACAGTACACTATTGGTCTCTTAATGTTTACTGCTTTAAAATTCATTAAGTGAATACATTCAGATACCTTTCAATTAACATTTTTTGGCTTGGATTTCAACTATTTCAAGTATTTCTTGCTACTAATTTTCATTTACTCTGGCAGCTTATTATATTTATCAACCCATTAATATATGAGCTCTGGTCTGTTGTTTTTAGTTTAGCTCTTCGTCTGAAGTAGTTACCTATGGACCTGGCGTTGTGGTCATATATCTCATTACATTTACAGTTTTCTGGGAGACAAAACAATAATTAATTTGTAGAGGTACTAAGGACAAGTAGTGGAGTATTTGTGTTGTGTGAAAGCTTCACAGCACAAATCTTTGTAGTCCAGTCCATGCATAGTCATTAACCTTCTTTTTTGTAACAGTAGTATACATATGTAGCACAACTACAGATTTCCGTGCAGTAGTTAATACAGGGATAGAATGTCCTGCTATACCCAGTTTTCAGGGTGTGGGTGGGCATCATTTTGGACATTTGGTTAAGAAGATGCAGGTAATTACTTAGTTTAGAACACTCTACAACTATACTGGTTAATCCACCAAAGGTCTGAGTGCCGATGGACACGTAGGAATTTACAGATGTTTGTTTTCACCATAATTATCCTACATATGTTGCTTCTGCATGAGTGTTGTGAGTTAACAGTTGCAGATACTAGCATCTGGGGTTGATTTACATAGGTCTTTAGTCCTTGAGGAAATATTGATTCTAATGCCCCATTAGTTGCTGAAAATGCCACTTCCTCACTATCTTTGTCATACAATAAAACTGAAGCAACCTGAGCATAATGTACTATTTGTGGTGTGTGAGTTAGAGAGATGTACAGTGTCATTAATGTATAAATCAACTCACAAAGGGAGGCCATGACGTTCAGATCATGGATTTATTTCAAACTTTGCAGACTTCTAGTAGTCCATTAGGACACCATAATATCCAAGTAGTAAGACATACTATGTGAGCAGTTTCAGTAAAATGGGAATAGAAGTTTTATGCGTCAAATATACTGGTGCATTGCAACTCTGAGCACTTAGGTCGCAGTAGCCAAGTGGTTAGCATTGAAGCTCCATAATAGGAGCAGCACGGGATCGCGTTCTACTTATCCTTTCTCTTTTATTTGAATGTATATTTTTTTCAACATTGGTAAAATTCTTTACCCTGTTATTATTTCATATATATGACATTTAAAAGGTATTATAACAAAAAAAAAAAAAAACTTGCATTTGCATGAACTTTTATTGAATTTCCATGTTGTTTGGCTGTTTAGTTATTTTGACTACTGCAACAAATATTATATCCATAATTATTGGCAAGTACCATTGTACATTCAATCCAGTAACACACCAATTACAGAGCTTGAACACTAACCACATTACTGGCACCAGCTCATGCTCAGAGTTGCAATGCTCCGTTACATATTGACAATATTATGAAAAGAATAGATTGCTACTGACCATATAGTCCATAATTGCAGACAGGCACAAGAGAGAGACTGCTGAGCATGTAAGCTTTCGACTCAAAGGCCTCCTCCTGAATCCAACACACACACACACACACACACACACACACACACACACACACACACACACAAGCATGTGACCACTCCTGAAGCCAGACTGCGAGCTACAGCACATGATTGGGGAGAATCTGGGTGATGAGGGTAAGGGGGAGGCTGGGGTGGGAAGAGGGAGGGATAGCAGGATAGGAGTGAAGGACAGTAAAGAGCTTGTTGTGGGAGTATACAGGGATGAGGTGGAGAGAGGATAGAGCAGCTGGGTGCAATCAGAAGATTAGACATAAGGCACGGGGAGAGGGGGTTGCAAAGGGGGAGAAGTAAATAGACAGTGGACTGTGGGTGTATTGGTGGAATAGAAGGCTGTGTAGTGCTGACACGGGCACAGGGAAGAGGGTAGGTGGGTGATGGACAGTGACTAACAAAGGGGGAGGCAAACTTATAGGAAAGTAGGATATATTGCAGGCAAGGTTTCCACCTGCACAATTCAGAAAAATTGGTTTTGGGAGGAAGGATCCAGATAGTACAGGTTGTGAAGAAGCAGTCATTGGAATGAAGACTGTTTTGTTGGGTAGTGGCTGCAGCTGAGCTTGCAGATCACATGACTGGTGTCACAGTTAGCAATGCCTGCGATGGGATAGGTGATGTTTGTCATGGGAGGATGTATGGGACAAGTTTTGCATTTAGGTCTATTACAGGGATATGAACCATGAGGCAAGGGGTTGGGAGCATGGGTTGTGTAGGGATGGATGAGGATATTGTGTAGATTTGGTGGGTCGCAGAAGGGGTGGGAAGGATATTGGGTAGGACATTCCTCATTTCCCTGGTAGGGAATGTGATTCAGTTATTCCAGTCCTGGATGGTACTGAGTCACAAGGGAAATGCTCCTTTGTGGCCAGACAGTGGGGCTTTGGGAGATGGTGGGTGACTGAAGAGATAAGGCATGGGATATCTATTTCTGAACTCTGAACTGGGTTGGGAGGCTAATTATGGTTTGTCAAGACCTCAGTGAGACCCTTGTTATGTTTAGAGAGGGACAGCTTGTTACTACAGATACAGTTGCCTAGGCTGTATGGAAGGGACTTCCTTTTATGGCATGGAGGTGTTGCTGGTGATTGGAAGGTTTGATATGGATGGAGGTGCTGATCTAGGCATGTTTTAGGCGGAGGTCAACATTGAGGAAGGTGACTTGTTTGGTTGAGTATGACCAGGTAAAGCAAATTGGGGGAGCTGGGGGGGGGGGGGGGGGTGTTGAGGTTCTGGAGGAATGTGGATGGGGAGTCCCCTCACTCCTCACCCACAATTCAGATCACAAAGATGTCATCAGTAAATCTGAACCAGATGAGGAGATTGGGATTCTGGGTGGTTAAGAAAGATTCATCTAGATGGTCCATGAATAGATTGGCATAGGATGGTATCACATGGGTGCCCATTGCCATACCCTGGATTCAGTACCAAGAGGTCATTCGTTGCTGTTACATCTGTAATGATGAGCAGTACCTCTCGAAATATACCAATGGAGCCCTCTAGTCCACCTATGCACTCTGTCTTTCTACTTCTCTCCTTTTCTGATACACTACCCCCCCCCCCCCCTCCCACCAATGCCCTCCATCTATCCTCCCAACTGCACCTAGCCATCCTACCCTCTCCCCACCTCATCCCTGTGTGCTCCCTACCCTAACACACCATGTTCTCTCCACCCCAGCCTCCTCCTTACCTCACCACTCAGATTCCTTCCCCTACCATGCGCTGTAGCTCAGTTTGGCTTTGCCAGTAGCCATGTGGGTAGCAAACTACCCTTTTCACAATATTGTCATTTATTTTAGCGTATATATTGGATGCATAAAACTTCTCATGTAATTTTCTCGAACTGACCTAAGTAGTACCCCTTACTACTAGCACACTATGCTGTGGCAATGGACGAAAGTGTACAAAGTTTGAAGTAAATCTGAGGTCCGAATGTTGTGGGCTCCCCTTGTCAATGCAATATGATTGCACAATACTTCAAATTGATCAATTAAATTGAGCAAAAGATATGTTGTTAGAATCATTGTATCCAGTCTCAAATTATTTGAATCAGACAGTGGAAAATCCAAGAGGGAATAATGATTTGAGATACTTAATGACTTTACAATTATCAAAGCAGTAAATACCAAGCTTTAATTGGTAATGGCCTAATAGTTTTTCCTACGTGCATGTTCCAGTAATTTTTCATTGCTCAGTTGTTGTAGAAACATTCAGTAATTAAGTGAACTGAAACACACTACATTGTGGATGGATGGTAAGTTTGAATGGCATGCTTTCTCCTCCCTCCCCTCCCCTTCTGTATATTACTATATTTTTCTTCTGCGTAATTTAGATTTCGGCTCTTACACCATCATATCTGGTAAAGTCAGCCCAAAACAGGTAAACAATACTATCTCATGCCTTTGATGTCATTTTTATAGTTACATCGTAGAGAATGTAGACTCTAGAAGACCTGATACAACATGTTAATGGTCTAAGAACTTTTAGCATTTTACGTTGTGCTTTCAAGCCTGGGTGTGGTTTTTAGGCTGTTTCCCACATTGCTGTAGATGAAAACCGGGCTGGTACCCACATCCTTCCTCAGATACGTGATACTGAAATCTAGATTATACGGAAGAAAAATACAGTAATTTGCTGTCCTATGGCATTGTATTCTTTCAAAAAATGCTGTATGACTGTGGCTCAGCATCATCAAAAACTTTTTAGTGGTGAGCTAGGTTCTTATAGAAAGTCTGTGCAGGTTTTCATCTCAATCTACTGACTTCTGGCATTGGTTGATGTGGAATTTGCTTGTCTTCGGCCAGTGTTATGTGCATGATCCAAGCAAGATACTGCAGTAATTAAGGCACTGGCCTCATTCAGTAGGAATGAGCGTAAAATCTTCATCAGGTAATCCTGATTCGTAATCTTCATGATTTCCCTAAATTGCTTCAGGAGATGCTAAGATGAAGCCTTTGATAAGATCACTATCAATTCTTTCCTTCATTCTCCACCCTCCTCCATCTTAGCTACACAATATAATGGTGACCTTATTGATGGGACATTGAATACCATCTTCCTCCATTTTCATTTTATCTCATGTTTATCCTCTTATTTTTTTTCTTACTCTGCCTCCACTATTCATTCATGCTTTATGAAGCCTCTTTACACTTACAATTTCACTTTTATGAGTTGTAAATATTTGTTGAACGGTTGCATTGCCCAATTAGTGATCCCCTTAGCTTCCTTCATTGAAACCATCTAACAGAACTCCAGACATTTTGCAAAGGCAGTCTACATTTGCACTGGAGACAAAGCCCAGTTTATTCAACAAATTAAGTTATAGAATGCTTCTAAGAGCAGTGCAAGCTATCTTTAAGTAAGCAGTCTGACCAAAGTTCAGTTTGTGGAGTGTTAGAATCCAGTTAGTTGTTAACAGAGACTGAAGAGCAAATACTCTTAAACAAAGTCCATGGTGAAAACCGAACTAGTAGACTGACTGGTGCACACTTCCACTACATCAACACTGTGCAAGAATTACGTCTGGCTCAGGCCAGCCCTGGGCAGGCTTATATGCAGGATTCTGTTGGGCATGGCCTCACACCAAAAGTGATCATGTATCTCTTGCAAGATTACTTGCTGTATCAAGGAACATCATATACAGAAATGCTGGTTTTGCATAACTGGAGAGGGCCATGTGATGACAGTGAGAATGATGTCTGTAGAATTAGTGTGTTAGGCACAGTTATAACCTGCCTGAATAGCCGTGGGCACTAAAGCACCTGCTTTTGGCCCTGGGAGGCACATGTATTCACACTAGCTGGCCATTGGCTGAGCGATGGCCAGTTTGCACTGGACAGCAGCTCACTTCCAGCAGAGGCAGCTTGGCTCCACATGGTTTTTCATGGGCTGTGCATAACGTCAGTATCGGGTCTTCAAACCAGAATACTGATGACCTATTTTAAATTCCATATATGATCAGGTACAGAGTTTGCTGTCAACCAATTAAGGTCTGTATTTGTCTGTGCAAATCTTTAACTAAATCAACAATCTGCAACCCTGTGAACTTCTGTGGTTTAAGAAACATAGTTTATCAGTACTGTTATTTATCACTTTATTCCACTTGTAAATTGCCTGCGTGTGTGTCCGTAACAACTTGAATTTCTTTAGTTTTAACATCATTATACTTGTGCAATCTGCATTGGGGAGACAGTAACATTTTCCTTAAATTAATTTGGAATTTTAAAAGCATCAATTTGCATGGAGCAAAAATCATTTGTTTCAGTGTTTTTTACTAGAGTTTGTTGCACATTTTTGACGCTCCTGTTCTGAATAAACAATCTCATGGTAAATAACACAGTTGTCTGTACCTTCACTTTTACCTGGCCCTCATCTGGTAACAATCCATCACATAAAGGCAAGACTGTAGACTGTGTCAGACAGGAGTTTTGTAAGCGATATTTATAGACAAATTTAAATATTTTTCCTCTGAAGTTGAGTTTAACATTTGTTTTCGGAAGAGGGGGATAAAGATTTTTTTTTTAATTTGGTAATTTGGTAATTATGGTAGTTACATACTAGTGATGGTTGTCTATGAAGATGATATATTCAGTTCTCTCACATACGATCTTCAATTCAGTCAGATAATACAAGGAGAACACTAGGTAATTGAGGGATATCAAAGAACGGATGGTGATGGAGTGTAAGGTGCCAGGTGTCTCACCCTAAAGATATTCAACCTGATGAGATTTCATTCAGGAGGTGATACCCTCAGGAAGCACGTGAGATGAATTTACCACCCATTAAAATTATATCGGTTTTCATAATGGTGAGAAAGCAAGCATGTATGATGATAGTCTGGAATGCTTAGGATCTCAAGGCTTGCCACACATTGTGTAATACTTTTGTTTTTATCTATTTCAAAATGCATTTGTATATACAACTGAATATAAGGTGGAGGCAGTGACATTTTAGTTAGATTTTTTTATGGATGCAAAAGTAACATAAAAAACCAGTATTTCAGGATGTCAGTGATTTAAGTTTCCCTTAAATTCATTGAAAAACTAAATGCAAATGTGGTTAGGTGTCCTTCACACAGTATTCATGGATCAAGAATAATTTATGCTACTAACGTACCTATGATAATTTTTACACTAAAAATTGTGAACAATATCATCATAAATAAATCTGTACATGCAGAATGAAATTTTCACTCTGCAGCAGAGTGTGCACTGATATGAAACTTCCTGGCAGATTAAAACTGTGTGCTGGACCGAGACTCGAACTTGGGACCTTTGCCTTTCGCAGGCAAGTGCTCTACTGACTGAGCTACCCAAGCACAACTCATGACCTGTCCTCATAGCTTTAATTCTGCCAGTACCTTGTCTCCTACCGTGCAAACTTCACAGAAGCTCTCCTGCACACACTCTGTTGCAGAGTGAAAATTTCATTCAGGAAACATTCCCCAGGCTGTGGCTAAGCCATGTCTCTGCAGTATCCTTTCTTCCATGAGTACTAGTTCTGCAAGTTTCGGAAGAAAGCTTCTGTGAAGTTTGGAAGGTAGGAGGCACAGTTTTAACCTGCCAGGAAGTTTCAAATCTGTATATGTCTATGACATATTAAATACAAATTTAATTGTATTTTATTTCCTTATCAATTATTTTGTAGTCAACATAATGAAAGCAGTTATATATAAATAAAATCACAGAACAAAAACAAAACTTGCTTTGGACCAGAATTGAAGCCATGTCCCACAGCATAATATCATGGTAGATTATGTGCTCAGCTGTCCCAGTGTTTCAGAAGCCGACACCATTTTAATGGATTGTAAATTCATCTTGTTCACTGTTTGAGGATGATATCTCTTGAGTGAACACCTACAAAGGTAAATGGCTTTAGAGTGAGATATCTGGTACATTAAACTACATCATGCGAACTGCTTAACCTTGTGAATCACCAGCTCCCTCTCTGTCAGTCCAGGGGCAGACTACTACTTCCTAAAGGTTCAGTCACTTTAAATATTTATAAATAACAGTAATATAGTTACTGAAGACTAGTAAGAAACCTAATATCTACTAGATCGGTCATGGTGCCATTATGAAATCACATATCCAACTACTGATGATTAAGTTTTAATAAAATAGTTTATTGTTTCATTAATCTCTCACTAAGCTGTTTACTGGTGATCAACACAATTTATTATGCTGAACTGATAAAAGATCATTAGCTCCCAATATAGTGGATAGCAACTCGGTATACAAATTTTAAAAAATGAATAAATTAACTGGGAAACACCAGACAGTGTTCACAGCTATGAAATTACTGAACTATTCTCACCAATAAACTGACTAATTGGCAATTTTCTGTCCTAAATGCTGATTAATTCAAAAATTTAAATAAATTTCCCACACTTTATCCAAAACTAAGTTCAACTCTGCACAAAATAGTGAGAGTGCCAGGATATTTCTAAGTCCCACAGAATGCTAAATATTTCAAACACGTAACAAATGCAGCTGTGCAATGACTGATGCTGCCTCCTTCAACTTGCCCCAAACTTTGCCTGCCACTTCCCGTACTGAATGACCATGAGGAATGTGACCACCAACCTTCTAAAGATGGTGTAACCCCATCCAGAAAACTGTCACCCTTCTCCAACTCTCAGAACCCCCCACCTGTGATAAGTGTGCACATTGATGTCACATACGGGCCTCGAGTGATTTCCCATTCTCTTATACAACTTTTGATATATAAGTTCAGTTGAAATTCTGTTTGCACCATTAGCTGTGTGCTGAAATTCCCCACTATAAACATATAACAATAATAATAATAATAATAATAATAATAATAATAATAATAATAATAATAATAATAATAATAATAATAAAGAATAGGCCTCTGGTATGTTCTGCCAGTCGTAAAAGGCGACGAAAAGAACAAACCACTAATAGGGCTAACCCTCCTTTTAGTGTGATTAGTTGGTTCAGGACAGAACTAATGAAGCCTCGGACAAGCGCTGTCATGGTCGGGGATGACGCTTGAACCCTATGCCTGTCCACAATGGTAACGACACTGCTAGCCACACGGAAAATGATTTAAATCCAAATAGAGGTGTTTTGCAGGATATGCTTCCTGCAACCACTCTAGAAGGAAAACAAAGGCAGAGGATGAGATGGTCAGATGAAGTTAACTGACACCTCATGTTCTGTTATTACCAAGCAACAAAGTTAGGAACCAACACAACTGGATACAGATAACAAGTATACACAACATTTATTACCAGATACCCAGAATTAAAATTTTTAACAGAACAACGATTAGCTGATCAGATCCGTGTAATAATCAAAAATAACAGGATACCCCAGTCAGAATTAGAAAACATCAAACAACAAGCACAACAAATACTGGAACAAAATAATGTGCAATCAGAAGAAGAAGAAAATACAGTAATGGACTCAAACATCCCAGAGCAAACAAACAAAGAACAACACTCATCAATTAAACAATCAGACGAAAACGAAATCTTAAGACAGCCACCAGAACAAGCACAAATAGAACACGAAGTGACACACATGTTAGATACAGAAGAAAAATTTCAGCTGACGTATATAGAATACAAAGACACAAATACAGACATTAGACCATTCTTGCATAGACCACCAAATAACCCACAAGTCGAAACAACAACAACAACAACAACAACAACAACTATCAACACAATCACACACAACAAAATAAATGAAAATACAACTATGGAAGAGTTACAACTACTGGTTTATATAGGAGCACTCACTACACTAAATATACACACTAGGCAGAGATCAGAACCAACTAACACACAGAAGAAACCCACAAAACCAGCATGGCAACACAGGCTACAAATCAGAATAGAAAAACTGAGAAAAGACATCGGACAGCTAACACAATTTATAAGTCATGAAATATCGGACAAAAAAACGAAAAAGGTTAGGTAAAATCTCACAACAAGAAGCGATAGAGCAATTAGATGAAAAGAAGCAGAAATTACAAGCATTGGCCAAACGACTTAGAAGATACAAAAAAAGTGAAAATAGAAGAAAACAGAACCAAACATTCAACACAGACCAAAAGACATTTTACCAGACATTAGATAACATGGACATTAAAATAGACAATCCACCAAACATAACAGACATGGAGCACTTCTGGAGCAACATATGGTCAAACCCGGTACAACATAACAGGCATGCACGATGGATACAAGCAGAAACACACACATACAAGATGATACCACAAATGCCTGAAGTGATAATTTTGCAACAGGAAGTCACCCAAGCAATTAATTCTACTCACAATTGGAAAGCCCCTGGAAAAGATAAAATAGCAAATTTATGGCTAAAGTAGTTCACCTCAACAAATTCACATCTAACTAAATTATTTAACATATTTAAAAAGAAAGATGATGAGACTTACCAAACAAAAGCGCTGGCAGGTCGATAGACACACAAACAAACACAAACATACACACAAAATTCTAGCTTTCGCAACCAACGGTTGCCTCGTCAGGAAAGAGGGAAGGAGAGGGAAAGACAAAAGGATATGGGTTTTAAGGGAGAGGGTAAGGAGTCATTCCAATCCCGGGAGCACATTGCAGATCCACACACATTCCCTGATACACTTACACATGGAATAACTTATCTGAAACCTAAAGATCAAGCAGACACAGCAAACCCAGCTAAATATCGCCCCATAACATGCCTGCCAACAATATACTAAATATTAACTTCAGTTATTACACAGAAATTAATGACACATACAACACAGAACAAAATTATAAATGAAGAACAAAAAGGCTGTTGCAAAGGAGCACGAGGATGTAAAGAGCAACTGATAATAGATGCAGAGGTGACATATCAAGCTAAAACTAAACAAAGGTCGCTACACTACGCATACATTGATTACCAAAAAGCTTTTGATAGTGTACCCCACTCGTGGTTACTACAAATATTGGAAATATACAAAGTAGATCCTAAATTGATACAGATCCTAAACATAGTAATGAAAAATTGGAAAACCACACTTAATATCCAAACAAATTCAAATAATATGACATCACGACCAATACAGATTAAGTGTGGAATATACCAAGGAGACTCATTAAGTCTTTTCTGGTTCTGCCTTGCTCTGAACCCACTATCCAACATCCTAAATAATACAAATTATGGATACAATATTACTGGAACATACCAACACAAAATCACACATTTGCTATACATGGATGATCTAAAACTACTGGCAGCAACACATCAACAACTCAACCAATTACTAAAGATAACAGAAGTATTCAGCAATGATATAAATATGGCTTTTGGAACATACAAATGTAAGAAAAATAGCATAGTCAAGGGAAAACACACTAAACAAGAAGATTATATATTGGATAACCACAGCGACTGCATAGAAGCGATGGAAAAAACAGATGCCTGCAAATATCTAGGATACAGACAAAAAATAGGAATAGATAATACAAATATTAAACAAGAACTAAAAGAAAAATATAGACAAAGACTAACAAAAATACTGAAAACAGAATTGACAGCAAGAAACAAGACAAAAGCTATAAATACTTATGCTATACCAGTATTGACCTACTCATTTGGAGTAGTGAAATGGAGTAACACAGACCTAGAAGCACTCAATACACTTACACGATCACAATGCCACAAATATAGAATACATCACATACATTCAGCAACAGAAAGATTCACATTAAGGAGAAAGGAAGGAGGAAGGGGATTTATCGACATAAAAAACCTACATTATGGACAGGTAGACAATTTAAGAAAATTCTTTATAGAACAAGCAGAAACTAGCAAAATACACAAAGCAATCACTCATATAAATACATCGGCTACACCACTGCAATTTCATAACCACTTCTACAACCCTTTAGATCACATAACATCAACAGATACAAAGAAAGTAAATTGGAAAAAGAAAACACTACATGGCAAGCACCCGTATCATTTAACACAGCCACACATAGATCAAGACGCATCCAACACATGGCTAAGAAAAGGCAATATATACAGTGAGATGGAAGGATTCATGACTGCAATACAGGATCAAACAATAAACACCAGATATTACAGCAAGCATATTATTAAAGATCCCAATACCATAACAGATAAATGCAGACTTTGCAAACAACAAATAGAAACAGTAGATCACATCACAAGTGGATTTACAATACTAGCAAATACAGAATCCCCCAGAAGACACGACAATGTAGCAAAAATAATACATCAACAACTTGCCATACAACATAAACCAATAAAACAACACGTTCCCACATACAAGTATGCACCACAAAATGTACTGGAGAATGATGAATACTAATTATACTGGAACAGAACCATTATAACAGATAAAACACCACCACATAACAAACCTGACATCATACTTACCAATAAAAAGAAGAAATTAACACAACTAATCGAAATATCCATACCCAATACAACAAATATACAGAAGAAAACAGGAGAAAAAATTGAAAAATACATCCAACTGGCTGACGAAGTCAAGGACATGTGGCATCCGGATAAAGTTGACATTATACCAATTATACTATCAACTACAGGAGTCATATCACACAATATCCACCAGTACATCAACGCAATACAGCTACATCCAAACGTATATATACAACTACAGAAATCTGTAATTATTGATACATGTTCAATTACCCAAAAGTTCCTAAATGCAATGTAACATATACAACACAGTTAAGAGGAAGTCACGCTTGATCAAGGTCCGCGTCACTTTCCATTTCTAACCAGACATAATGACTGAGAAAATATAATAATAATAATAATAATAATAATAATAATAATAATAATAATAATAATAATAATTTTTAATGCCATAGTTTGTGTAAATACTATTCCAACTTTAGCCATATTACCTTTGGAATAGCTTCTGTGAAAATAAGTTGTCATTTTTTTTGTCCATGTCAACATACTATTTATCATATTATTAACAGTGTGATTGGTCATAGGGATGTTTGTTCATGCCAGGAGCATCGAAAATATGCTCAAAGACTATAGTGGCAAACATTAAAACATGTTTAACAAAATAGGTTTGATCATTTTATCACAATCTCATTCCATTTTTAGCTTGTTATCAATCTTACGAAACAAAACCTATTACACAGGTGTTTTTTATTTGTCAGACAGTGTGTACGGTATTTTTGGTATTTGTGAGTCACTCATATTTATCTGATGACTGACATCAAGTGACGGGGTTGTAGCTGGACCTGAGGCTTCACCTTGAAGTAACTCATAGCTGTGTGTAACAGAGGTTTGGAGGTGTGGCTTCTGCAGAGTACAACTTCCAAAGACTAAGTCGTGTTAGCCTAGCTGCCCAACATCACATCTATGACATGTCTGCGCCATGTGGAGAACTCGAGAGATACCATATTGAGTGTTGTCCTAATCACTGGAAACCCATAATTAGTTGGTTTTATATTGTAACTGATGTCCTACTGATAAATGCTATTTCAAAGCACTAGCACATTGAGGATCTCTCAGAACTGCAACATTATTATTGTAGTTGTAAGAAAATGGTAGGAAATATATTGGTGGGTAAAGAATTTTCAGCTTTCGTTGTTTCGATATAACTTGCGTGTTACGAAAGTATGCCATGTCAAGGCAATGGAACATTCAAGATGTATCAAAAATGCATTGTTCTTGGTACAATTTGTTATAATTAAATGTTAGTTAATGTCACATAAGTGATACTATAAGTCGGTGAAGAATGGAAGATTACAGCAATGTACTGGGTATAGCTGCAGATTGTGAAGTCATGGTGTCGAACTTCGTGAAAAGCAGTTTCTATTTATTTTTTTAAATTCACATTTGTGTTTTCTAAAAGATTCTAAGACTTTCTTGTTAATTTAGTAGAAGTATGTTCTGTAACACTAAATGTTATGTGTGTATAAGAGCTCTGTTTCACAGGAGTGAGTTTGTTCCATTATGTGCACATGGCAGAGAATATGAGCAGATGAACATTGTTTTCCTCATCACTGCTTGATTTGATATCAATTCAATATTTATTTATTTATTTATTCATACAAAAATCACATCACAGCTTAATACCCATGACATCACAGAAACATCACTGTTTCGTGCTTGAACTCTTGAAATCTATTGAAAATGAACAACATTAATCATGCAGTAAAGCTGATATAGACAGCATTAAATATCTCTCCAAAATGTGTCTTCTAATATGATTTGTAGTGGTGAAGTGACAGGAAATGTGATATTTGCGGATAAATATGCTATAGTGCCTGTAGATTTCATCTTGAAGTTATCTGCTGGTGTTATTTAGTAGTTGATTATGAAACGGATAAACTATTGGGTAGAGTGTAATATTGCCCCCACACACCATTAAATTTTAGTTTTGGTGACAGCCTGGGATCTAACTTAGGTACGATCGCTAAATGTCTCTACCTTACTCACACGCTTGCATTAGAACATTGTATTTGATCAACTCTTTTCAAAACACATACACTGTAGCTTTTTATAAATCTACCTGTTTCATCTGTGTATTACCAACTTTGGCAATCTGATTCTACTTTTATCCAAGTGAGTACTGTAAAGTGATATATGTTATAGTTTGATGGAAGCAGACATCATCTGTATTTGTATCTGATCAGAACAGTTGATGAGCAAATTGAACTTAGGATTACATTCATTACGTATGTTTCAGATAGAATAATTATTTCTGAAAAATATTGTTGTTAGTAGAGGACATAAAACAGTATGTCACATCGGGGATCTAGTAATGGATATTGGCTATCATAATGTAAAAGTTGATGACTGGCTCTGCATTAATACTGCACAAGTGAAGTATTGCTCCTACTTCTGCCACATCATGTATCTGCCTCATTGAAACATAAAAATGAAAACAAGTATCAGTAATCAGACGATAATATTACAATATGAGAAAATTGACATTTTGATTTTGTATCACCCCTTTAAAATGTTTGATGATTATTAACTTCACCTGTATTAACTAAGGGGAAGGATATGATCATAAACGTTCTTGACTCTGTAGTCCACCTTCCAGAGAACATACTTAGTCTGTACCATTCTGCTGATAAACTGAAGTCTATCATCTGTAATATAGTTATTTACATGTAGTTACTCTATTCTGTGCAAATTCATGGTACCACTCCTCAGTGTTTAATTATTCGCAAGGAATATATTGTCAGCAATGTGATTAAAAACTATCAATGTTGTAACATTTACTGAGCTGCTATTACAGTTATCTGCCAGATAAAACTTAAATGTCTCTGTCATGTTTCAGTCGTAGACAACAAACCGATCCTCTCAGTCTTCCAGATAATGCTGTTGGAGCACATTGCGATGTGCCGACTGGTGATGGGAAACAAGTGTCTAGCTTTGCAAGAAATTGCACAGGCGTGTATGCTCTGCCAGCAGCAACCACGGCTGCTACAGACCCACAGCTCACAGATGCATACGTTGCTTGGCCTTTATTCAATGAGCATGAACTGTTTGGAACAGGCTGAGGATCAGTTTATGGCTGCACTCAAGGTTAAGTCTGGGACCAACAGCAGTAGTGATGCTGCAACGCCGCCTCAGGTAAGCCTGATGTCACCTGTATAGTGTCAGCCAAAGCACATTATGTAGTTATTTACTGTTTCTACTCTTAATGTTTCTGCTCTTAATGTATTCTTGACACACTTCCTGTAGATATTTAAAGGTTATAGACTGAAGATAGGATAGCAAGGTGGAATGTTTTCAGCCCAGCAATGAAAACCTAACTTTTAGATAGAAAAAGCATTTTAGATCCTTTTAGGTCACAACGTTTTTCAGTGTTTTCCCAGTGAGTAAACTCCATTTCTGTAATGTGATTCGAAAACTTGAGAGAGATATCCATTGACAACTACTACATTTCATTTCATCGGACCTGAAATGCTTTACACTCAGAAACTGGATTACTGGTAGAAATACACTGACTTAGAGGCATTTTTTTGAAACCCCATAACTGCCTCCCACTATGATGTAGAAGTTCGAAATGTGGCTCAAAGGTGCCCACAACCATCCTCTGCAATGGTGGAAAAGTGTGGCACCCTGTGACATCACCCGTGTGTGTGTGTGTGTGTGTGTGTGTGTGTGTGTGTGTGTGTGAGGGGGGGGGGGGGGGGTCAGAGCTCATTAGGTCATCAGAAGTGTAAAGGGTTAATGATGTCACATTGGCACCAAATTTCACCATAATTCTGACCAACACCACTGTGGATGTGTCACAACGGAAAGGTTCTCACACTTCCTCTTTCCCACATTTCACCCCATCTTTTGACTCTATGGTATTCTGGATACGGATCGTAATAAACAGTTCCTAAGTTTTCTATATACACATATATTTTACCATAAAGACTGATACACATGAACACTGCATGAAGTACAAAGTCAGACTGAATGAAACATGGCCGGCCGTAGTGGCGGAGCGGTTCTAGGTGCTACAGTCTGGAGCCGTGCGACCGCTACGGTCGCAGGTTCGAATCCTGCCTTGGGCACGGATGTGTGTGATGTCCTTAGGTTAGTTAAGTTAAAGTAGTTCTAAGTTCTACGGGACTGATGACCTCAGAAGTTAAGTCCCATAGTGCTCAGAGCCATTTGAACAATTTTTTTTTTTTTTTAAATTAAACATGGTGTCTCATCAGAGCAATTAGTATTCCAAAGATTGTAATTTGTGTGGTCGATGTGACCTATCGAAGCCACACACCACCCCTCCCATAGTACGGAGTACAGCCTATGAGCCCTGAGGGGATCGTGTGGGTTTCAGCATCAGGGTGAGTTGTGCTAGGCAGCAGGTGCACTACTGGAAGCTCCATCGCCGTCGGGTCGGCATGCAGAGGGCGGCCGCCGGTCCATCTCATAGTCCAAAAACCAGCAGGGGAGGGAGTGATGCATCCGCCAACTTGGGAGTAGTGGTATGGGAGAGGAGGCGGTGTGTGAGTGTGCCTTCCCTGAATGCAGACTGAGCTGTCTGGAGAAATGAAAGCTCAAACACATGACGGGTCGCACTCTTGTGGGAGGGACAAGCTGTGCACTATCTTGACATTGAGTTCCTCGGTGAGGGTCTGGTCTGTGCTGTCGGTGAGCAGTACAAGCACACTATTATCTAACACCATTACCGACCCATCGTCGACGCGGTCAGGTGGGTATGTTGCAGTGGAAAAGGAAGGATGGGGCCTCCGTGTCTCTAATACCTGAAATGTCTTCAAAACCTGTGAATGGGGATGATGATGACATGCCTGATGACCCCGCGAACTGCGGTGGTGAATCGTTGGATGGAGAAAACCCAACCGTAGGTTTAACAGACTCGTTAGCAGGTTTGTCAAAAGAACATGTGCTCGGGCAGTCCGACTGGGACGGCAGAGAGGTACGGCAGAGAGGTGTCACAGTCTACAAAGGCAGGCTTGAGCCTGTATAGAGAAATAGTTTGCAGGCAATATTTTATCATAATGTTGAACATCGTCTCGCTCCTCCGGAGTACTTCGAAGGGGCCAAGGTAAGGGGGTTGTAAAGGTTGTCTGACAGAGTCGTCCCTGAGCATGACGTGTGAGAAAGAGCTGAGTGCGGTCGGCACGTAAGTGTCAGGTGGGGAACAGCTGACAGGTGGGTGTAGCCGGGTGTTTCTAAAGTGTGCACGCATCCTTCCGATAAAGTCTGGGACGGAGAGGGAATCCTCGGGATCTTGTTGGAGAATTAGTTCCCCAGGTAAAACTGGTTTTTAGCCAAAAACGAATTTGGAAATCGTCCCGTGTAAATCTGGTTTACATGTAGAACGTAGGCCCAGCAACACCCAAGGGAGTGCCTCAGACCAGAGACAGTTGTGGCAACTGAGTGCAGTTTTAAGGGTGTGGTGCCATCGTTCCACCAACCCGTTGCTTTGTGGATGGTAGGCTGTTGTCTGGATCTTTTTAGTACCGCAAAGATTACAGAGAATCGTAAAAAGTGCAGATTCGAACTGTCGACCCTGATCGGTTGTGATGGCGGACGGACCGCTGAACCTAGTGATCCAAGAAGAAACAAATCCTTTGGCCACAGTTTCTGCTGTGATGTTTGGTAAGGGGACGGTTTCCACCCAATGAGACATTCAGTCTATTGTGGACAGGATATACATGTGGCCCTCCAACGGAAACAGGGGATCGATAAGGTCAATATGTGCATGACGGAAATGTCCCTTAGGGATGTCAAACTTGCTGAGTGGTGGAGAAGTGTGACGTCCTATTTTGTTTCGTTGCCAGGAAATGAAGCTGCGTGCCCATGTTGGACAGTCCCGTTTCACATCTTTCCACACAAAACACTTGGTGACGAGGCGTCTGGTGGCTCGGACACTGGGGTGGGTGAGATTATGCAAGGCATCGAAAACCTGTCGGCGCAGCGTGGGCGGGAGCAAAGGCCGCAGAATGCCCATAGAAGAGTCACACCACACTTAGTCCAAAATGCCAGGGAACTTAGCCTTGGTAAACATGAGCAAAGACTGCGAGTCCGTGAGCAGAACCTGAGTGTCCTTGTCCAAAGCCTGTAGAGCAGCGAGGTCGGATAAATCAACGATACTTGAAACAACATTGATCCGCGAGAGGAAATCAGCGTATGTTCTCTGTGCCTTTGACATAGCGTACATCTGTAGTAAATTGAGAGACCACGTCAAAGTGGTGGAAATGTCGGGGGCGGGGATCCTCTGGTGGGTTGCAGAAGGCGTCTGCCAGCGGTTTGTGATCAGTAAGAATGAAGGAAGGACGGCCCTCGATGTCAGTGCGTAAATGTTTGACGGCCTCGTACACCACCAGAAGCTCTCTATCAAAAGCGGAATATTTCTTCTGTGCTGTAGACCATTTTTTGAAGAAGACATGAAGTGGTGATACTGTGTCACCTTTGCTCTGTTGTAATACTGCTCCGACTGCGATGTTGCTGGCGTCTGTAGTGATAAACAAATTGGCAGACGGATCAGGGTGGGTGAGTACGACTTCGTGAGCTAAAGCTGCTTTAAGAGCCCTGAAGCCTCTAGCATGGGTTCAGTCCAACAGACTGGTTTAACGCCCGAAGTTTGTTTGCCAGAGAGTGAGTCCATCAGCGGGGCCTGCACAGCGGTGGCAGAAGGTAGATGACGGCAGTAGTAATTTATAGTACCTAGGAAGCATTCGAGTTCTTTGTATGTAGCTGGGGGTGGCAATAATGTGACAGCCTGCACACAGGATTTGGGAGGCTGTATTCTGTCTATGAAGACAGTGTAACCCAGAAACGTCACAGAAGACTGACGCAATTGGAATTTTTCTTTGTTGACCTCAACACCGTTGGATGCCAAAGTCTGCAGGACCTGGGATAAATGATCTTCGTGGTCTTCAGTCAATTTGCTGAAAATGAGTATGTCATCCAGGTATGCGAAGCAGAACTCAAATCGTCGTAAGATTGAGTCAATGAAACATTGCCACATTTGTGCTGCATTCTTTAAACCAAATGGCATGTGAAGTTGTACTGGAACGAACCGAGTGGCGTGATGATCACAGTCTTTGGAATGTCTTCAGGTGCTACAGGTATCTGGTGATAAGCATGTTTGCAGTCAATCACACTGAAGATTGTGGCACCCAATAACATATGAGTTTATGTTTGGCACGGGGTAATTATCCATGACAGTGCGAGCATTTAAACATCTGTAATCACCACACATTCGAAAAGAATGACGAGGTGAATTGGTGAAGACCAATTGCTGACCAATGGCTGCAGAATGCCTTCCTCCAGTAGTTCGTTAATTTACTGCTAGGCCACACGCAACTGAGGACCGGCAGAGGTAATTATCTTGTGTGTCGTTCCGTCAGTGACGGAAGAGACTGAGAACTGCACACGAGGCTGAGTAACGTCCTGACGTGAAGCTTTGGGATGAGTGGGGCGCGAAGACGCGTAGCCATTAGTACGAGTGGCAAAGGGCAGCACGAAAGTCACATGCCTATTACGCGAGCGGTGTGTGCGCTCGTTTGTAGAGGTCGGCTGCACGCGCAGCACGGAGCGGAGTGGGGTGCACAGCAACTGTCTGTTGTAAACTTTGCCTTGGGTACCGACCCGGGTGAGAGAGGCGATGGCGTCGCGTGAGGGACAGTGATGGCCGCCGAGTTCCTTGGCTGGCATGCGGGAGTGGGGGAATGTTTATCAACAAGCGGGGCTGCTGCCTGCATAGTGGGTGTGGTCGTGCTGTGTGAGCGACTGTTATTAGAGACACTGTTTGAAAAACGAGGCACTGTGCGTAGTGGGCGCTTGGGTGGTGCAGAGGTCACTGAACGTGAATCATCACACGCAGTCAATGTTTTTGATCTAACCTGATGAGTGTTTGAACTGATGCGTGGTGATGAAGTTCGATTCGGTGAAGGAACAGCGGATTGCAGTTTCAACAGCAAGGTGCGGGCCGCAGCGAGCTCGTAAATGTGAGCAATGCATTGTTTCAGCTCGTCGTTTTCCTGGCGGAGGTGCACTGCTGAGTTGTATTCTGAAAGTAGGTTGGTGATGCAGGTCACAGTCTTGCCCACGAGGGCGGAACACACGTGAACTAAATCCCATGTTGCAGTGGAAACGGAATGTGGAGTATGGGTGCCGGAGCACAGTATCTGAGTATTAGACGGGTGGTGTAACACTGAACACTGGACTACGTTCAGGGAGAGCTTGTAACTTGGACAGAAAAGGAAACGCCAAGAAGGGGATAGGTGCACCATCACTTTCACAGGACCGACAGTTTTTAAAGTTGATGCATTGGCAGCTCGTAGGAGAGACTTCATCGGTGAAAATTTGGTAGGAGCCAACGATCAAGGTATGATAGACACGTCAGCGCCAGTGTCAATTAGGTAGACAAACTGTGATGAAATGTCTGTCACATATAAATGACCGCTCGACCAAGGCGACGAGTGGATGGAGTGCAATGTTAGAGGATGCATGTGAAGTTACCCGCAGGACACAGTGTCACTTAGTTCCTGTGGTCGGCGTTTGGGTGTTGGCAAGGTAACCTGCACTTCTTGGCCTCAGCCCAGTACGGATGAACCGGATGTGGCGGTGGCAGTGACTGTGATAGCGGGGGAGGCTTGTCCTCATTGGTCTGTTCTGGGACATAAACCTGGCGGCATAGAACGCGTGGAAGCGAAACGGGCCCTGCCCCTGCCTGCAGACGACCGATAAACAGGAGGTGTAGTGTGACTCAGTGATGGGGGATGAGCTGGGAGTTTCTGGCACAGGAGCATATACAGCTGATCTGCAATGTGTAGGCGAGAACCGATAGACTCGAAAAAGTGCAGCAGTAGGTGTATCTGTTGGCCGGTAGGTAACTTGGCAGACCATACCGCCCACAGAGTAACCTGAGGCGGCACCAAAGTTGTGATGGAGTGCAGTACCCCAGGTGCTCCTCGTACAGAATCTTATCAATTCCTGTGGCGAGCAGGCAGGTCGGTCCAATACAGTTTTCTTGGCGAACTCATACTTCAGTGGTGGTGGGGGTGAAAGTAGAAGCTCACAAATTAAATCAGAGTGGTCGTGAAGGTGTGTGACCAAACATAGGAACTTGGAGTTGTCATCAGTCACTTAACGCAGCTTGAAGAGGTGCTCCACCAGTGCGAGCCATGAAACTGGATTGTCCTCGTATTGGGAAGGTAGCTTGGGTAGGCGGCCTGGAGGTCTTACACAATACTCTCCATACCTCGGAAAAATATCCAGTGTTCAAAAACACAGATGTAACTTATACAGTGTGTGAACAGGAGATACATTAATGTTGTAAAGCACTCGCCCAGTGTGTGCTGCAGTTTCTTGTTTGGGTACTTCAACAGCCTTAGACACAGAATCAATGGATGGTGAAATATTACTGGAAACAGAAGTGTAGGGTGTTGGGGATCCATGAAAGAAACACGATACAAATACTACTGCTAGAAGAGCATGTAGGCCGACTGCAAGAGCCGGCAGAAGGGCACGGGGTCGTGTTCCAGCAGATGCTGGCCATGCTGCTGACAGCAGGGCTCTTGATGACAAAGCTGCCCCAATCAACGCCAGTGACCACCTCAGCCATGGCCATGCTGCTGCCCCTACCAGGCCCAGTGATAGTGGTACAAACACAGCGGTGGTTTCGGCGTGTCTTGGAAGGCCTGCGGTCCTGCTGCACAAGAGTTCATGCTGGGATCCGGCATCACCAGAGTGTAAATGTTACTAACACACACGTTCGGAACAACGGCTGGTTGTAATGTCTCTGAAGACGCCCAAAAACAAGACGCGGCAGGCACGGTCGGTACCATGGGAGCGAACAGGTGAGCGGCGCGTAATAAGGGCCCGTACACTGAACCAGAAATTTTGGGAATAGCACTGACATTGTCCAACTCGGAAATGAGATGGAAGGCTGGCACAGCAGACGCAGACGGCGCTGCGGAAGGAGTGAGCAGTTGTATGGTTGGAATCGAGGCCCCACGTTGGTGGGGTGGATGGGGGGAGGGGGGTCGTTGTCCTGGAGCTTAAAGTGGCAACAAAGAGAGTTTTCCGCGCACACTGGCCATGCACGCTTCGTGGTAGGACCACAAAACACTGGTGAAACCTGTTGACGGTCGCACTGTGGTAGTACAACATTGCTGGGTGAAGTGGCTATGTTGGGTGCATTCGTACTCACATGGTCGCGAAACTGGGCCGCCGCTCCAGTAGTTTACTCTGGCAAATTGAATGCATAAAAATGTCTGTTACTGATTTGTGAGGAAGGCGAGGCTGCCGTAGCTTGGTAATAGTTACCTGTGTGTGCATTTTGTACAAATGGCGGTGTTGCACACGGCACTACTGTAACTGATGTCGTGGCGCGTAGAGGATCAAAGCACGTGTGCGAATTTCGGTTCCTTTGAACATTGTACAAGTGGTCGATCGTCACACTATTTAGAAGATCGTCCACTTCACTTTTCACTTGTTGCTGTGCATAGTACGGCGAAACAAAGCCCAAGTCCATTGTTTGAGGTAACTGCGTAACACTCGGTCATTGTGGAGTTGCTAAAGTAGAGGTTATCCTCATTGAAGATCATAGATCATTGTCCATTAGCTGTGAAGTAACTGACGGTGGAGCGTTGTGTTGACCTGGTCGTAAGAGCTGGGCCTCCAGATCTTCATTAAGAATGTTCAGTGATGTAGGTACGGCATCGGACGTGAAACCTGTTGATTCTATACGACCGGCGCAGAAGTCGCGGAAGACTTAGAACTTTTTGTCCGGGGTCACCAATATGGGATTCTGGATATGGATCATAATATACGTAATAAACAGTTCCCAAGTTTTCTATATAAACATACATTTTACCATAAAGACTGATACACATGAACACTGCATGAAGTACAAAGGCAGACTGAATTAAACATGGCAGCTCGTCAGAGCAGTTAATATTCCAAAGATTGTAATTTGTGTGGTCGATGTGACCTATCGACGCCACAATTGTGATGCCCAGACTTGAAATGTTGTAGTTTCCTTGTGGGAGGCTGAGGGAAACATTTTAGACACAGTGCCCCTCAGAATCAACAGAAAAGGAATCAATGAAACCATTCTTACCTTGGGGTATTGATCCCCACACATTTTTCCATCAAAAAGACAGTTTGCTGTGCGATGAGTAACAGGACTGTGTCCTTGGCATAACACTGCTGATATCCCCCAGACGATTCAGCCCTTCTCTAAGGACACAGTGGTCTCTGCAATACCATTGAATGTGATCATACCCCTTTCAAATGCAGTTGAGTACAACTTTCGCTTAGTCCTACAGTTTGGAACCACTCGTGACCATTAGGTAAAATTTGAGCATGACCCAAAGCAACAAAAGGTGTTTATATGCTTTTTCAGCCCTCCAGTTTCTCACCCTCCTGTGTCGTGATCATGGGGGGAATGCGACATTAATAAAAGCATAAATAAAATGTCAAAAGTCATTCTAAGATGCCCCTCCACTTCATCAACACTGTCGGTGCCATCCACACACTTTTGTTAAGCACTTTAAAAATGTCACTGTACTGTACTGTGTGCCAGCATGACAGGCATCTCTTTCTTTCGATCCTCCTTAGGTATCACATGCGGCCAGCAAGTGCTAATTCAGGGATGTAGTGCCACTCAGCTGAGATGTGCCATAAGAGATGCCTGTCATGCTATCACCTAGAAATCAGTGGATGGCTATCTCTGTAAAAGGACATTGTAAAAGTGCCCAACAGAGGTGTGTGGCTAGTGCCCAGAGTGTTAACGAACTGGAGGGGTGGGGGTGGTATCTTAGAGTGACCCTTGCCATTTTATTCTCACAATTGTCAATGTTACACCTCCCAATGGTCACGCCATTGGCAGGTGCGAAACAGGAAAAAGCAAAAACACTCTTTTCTGCTTTGGATCAGTTTAAGATTTCATCAAATGTTGATGGTGTTAGGACAGCAACCAGCCATAAATTTACTTTCAGTTCCTTTATTCAAAGGCTACCGTTACCGGTTTCGAATTGTTGTGATTCATCCTCAGACTGTTTACATGCTTTCTTTATGACATGTGGTGTGTTTTTTACATATTAATTGTCCTAAAATATAAATAATACATAATTATAAACACACCACATATAGATGGTTGCGTTACAGATTTTCGTTGCATTTGACTTGCATGTGACTTACGTGTGGTCCCGCCCTGTATACCAGGGTAAACATTACGGTCACACTATGCTCCAGAGCGGTCAGAACATGTTCAGTGTAGTTCCAGCACCATGGCATGTTTAGAGTAGGGTTAAATCGTGTAGCGGTGTCAGCAATATCAAGCATTGTCAAGAACACTGTCCTGTCGCTCAACACACTGCACGCTGTCATTTTCAACTATAAAAAGTGTGGGAATCAACACCCCATGTGGGATGAATTTCTTGAATCACATAGCATTTGACTCTTGTTTAAAAAACTTAACACTTTGAGGACCAGCCACTTAGAAGAATTTTGAGCTCAGAAGACCAGACATTTACGTCATTATTTTAAATTTACTGGCACATTTGTGTGATGTATCTGAAAGTAAAACACAGGCAAAAAAATATCAATATTACATGTAAAAGCTTAGCTTCTCTTGTAGCTACAGTATGTATATTAATGTAAACAATTAACGTTTTCTCTTTGTGTGTTCATGCTACTTAACAGTGATCTTGCTATTCGCTGACTACAACACATGTGCTATGCTCTGAATATCTGCTGTCATCGGCTGGAGAGATCATGTGGCATGAGATATGATTGGCTTACAAAAGGGCATCCCAATCTCAATTTCAACACTCCGGAAAATGACATGCTGTGTTTGGTGGAACTCGAATTTATACTTTTGTAATATGAGAATATGCAGCATATATGTTGCTGTGAATCGAAGGGCTTTCCAACCCCCCCCCCCCCCCCTCTCTCTCCCCCCCCCCCCCTCCTTCCTTACCCCCATCAAAGGTCTTTCCAAAACTTCTCTCCCCTTTTTTTCCATAAAGTGCCAGGAAGTTCTATGCCATTGTATAAAATGTTACCAATTCAAAGGATTGACAAGTTTTACAGTTCCAAGGGGAAATCTACGGAAAACCTACTGTCACTTAGCATGGAAAAAGTGTACTTTTGCCCGGGAAAACGTATATTTTTTTTTACCAGGATATCTGGGAAAAATCCGGAAATTTTTTCCTTGTCCGTGTATACACCCTGATCCTGGATCTGTAATCATCACTGTTGACACCACTTCCCTATACAGCAACAGCCTTCATGGCCATGGTCTTGCTGCTGTTGAACACTACCTTTTCCAATGTCCTTCAGACTCTCATTCCTCACGCACCTTACTGACTTTATCCTAATCCACACTATTTCTCCTTTGAAGGGAAGGTATACAAAGAAATCAGTGGCACAACCATGGGCACTCACAAGACACACTCCTTTGCCAACCTGTTTATGCGCTGTTGGGATTGCAGGTGGATGGCATAGCTTATCTTCAATCAGAAAGATTCCAAACAATAAGTAATAAAATTATATTTATTAAATATGAAGAAATACTCAATTTAAATGATGCTTCTTCTTGTGAAATATCCAGCACAATAAGATATTTGAAATTATTAAAAGTCCCACAAAATATTTAAGTCCTGTCACTGTGTCTCTGAGTGATGCCTACATCGAGTCCAGAGCTGTCCTTTGATGCCTAAGGAGCGTAAGTCTCAGAGACAACTGATGAACGCTGCAGCTAGTAGACTCTGCAGTAACTGGAGACTGTACATGGTTCAGCACACTGAAGAGAACTGTCCACTGTAGCTCAGTGCTCTAGCATTTAACCAGGCATCAACCAATTGCTATCCACGCAGGTGATGCCCCATGGATTGGCAGATGTGGCCACTGGTGGATCTCGGTGTAGTTCATACTGCCAACCCATACAGCTGCTGCGTTGCAAGTGTTTCGAGCACAACTTATCAATTGTGATGCTGTACTCTCTGGAGTCATGAGTACCATCACCATATGGGTCATCTAGAGGAAACCGTCTTAGCCTACCAAAACAACAAACCCCTGGTCTAGTTCAGGTTCATTGATGATCTCCTCATGATCTGGACTCGGTGCCTAGGTAATGTATCCACCTTCTCTTCCATCTCCTTCACCTGTTCCTCCTCAGTGCAGTGTGCCACCTTCTTGGATGTTGCCCTCCACCTCTCGGATGACTCCATCCTCTCCTCTATCCATATTAAACCCATCAACCAGCAACAGTACTTGCATTTTGATAGCTGCCATTCCTTCTACACCAAAAAGTCCCTCCCATACAGACTAGCCATCTGGGAATAGCATATCTGCAGTAATAAGATCTCCCTTGCCCATCAAGGCCTTCTCACTAAGGCCTTCACAGATAGGCACTATCCCCTATACCTAGTCCGCAAACAGAACTCCTGTACCATTTCCCCATACACCCCCAGCCCTCCCATGACCCCACAAGAATCAACTACAAAGGAGTGCCCCCTTTGTCACGCAATACCACCCTGGACTGGAACAATTGTACCACATCCTTCATCGGGGCTTTGATTACCTATCATTATGCCCTGAAATGTGGACACCATACCCGAGATCCTTCCCACACCTCCTAGTGTTCTGTTGCACACCTAACCTCCGCAATGTCCTAGCACATCCCTATGCCACTCCCAACGCCAACCCTTGCCACAGGGATCATACCCCTGTGGAAGACACAGATGCAAGTCTTGCCCAGTCCACTCACCCAGCACTCCCTATTCCAATTGTCACAGGCTTGTCCTACCCCATCAGAGACCAGGCCACCAGTGAAAGCGGCTGTGTCACATACCAGCTCTGTTGCTGCAATCATTGTACAGCTTTTTATATGGGTATGACAACGAACCTGAATGGTCACCAGCAAACTGTGACCACCACATTGCACAACATGCAGCCGAACATAACAAGCTTGATTTCATTGGCTGCTTCATAAACCAAGCCATCTGGAGTTATCCTTACAACACATTCTTCACTTCCAAAATTTCCAGACCTCAACCTGTGGTAACCTACTGTCCTAACACCCTCCACCCAACTGTTTTTGTGGTGTCACCGCCAGACACCACACTTGCTAGGTGGTAGCTTAAATCGGCCGCGGTCCATTAGTACATGTTGGACCCGCGTGTCGCCACTGTCAGTACTTGCAGACCTAGCGCCACCACATGGCAGGTCTAGAAAGACGGACTAGCACTCACCCCAGTTGTACGGACGACATTGCTAGCGACTAGACGTACGAAGCCTTCCTCTCATTTGCCGAGAGACAGTTAGAATAGCCTTCAGCTAAGTCCATAGCTACGACCTAGCAAGGCGCCATTTGTAACATTGCATGTATCTTAATGAGTCTCACTTGTATCATCAAGATTGCTGTATACCAAAGGATGCATAAAAGTTAAGTGTTCTAGTAGCTACGTTCTTTTCTTTATCGCATTCACTAATTATCCCGTTCCAGAAATCACGCCAGTCGGCGTGTGTGTACGCGTGCCTTTCTATCGGTAACCTCACCCTGTGTCTCGACTCTTGTCTAGACACAACACAACAGTTTTCACCTCGTCTGTCCTGTCACCTCCTCCCTATTCACATCCTCTCACTCTCATTGTGTGCCACCCTCTTCCAACGCACCTGCCTGTCTTTCATCTGCCCTACACCTCTCCTTCTCCATCTTTTCCATGCGCCCCCCCCCCCCCCCCCCCCTCAATGCTGCACTTGATAGTCTTGTCATACTGCCTTCTGTAGTCCCTGCACATTCCACTAGACAGCACTCTTCTCTCTACTCACCTATACTGTGCTATCCCTGCCCCTCTCCATACTGCGGTTCAGCATGGCAGTTACATTCCGGTCCGAGCTGCAGGAGATTGCAGGTGTGCATGTTCGTTTCTTTTCTGCAGAAGATAAATCTATTCTTTCCTCAACATTGTTGATATTCCAACCTCGACTTTCCAGTAGTTTAGGGTGTATACACTCTGGGACAACGGAGATATTGTGAAAACGCCTGAAATCTTTTAGAATTTTGGGAAGTTTTCATTGTCTTAGTTACCAGTATTTTTTAATTATTATTTTTTTTATTTTTTTAAATTGTAAGAAGTGATTTTGTGACAAAGAATTTTACTGTAGCCTGCTGCTGTAGAAATAATACTGCAGCAATAGAACCTTAACACTAAAATAAAACTCAAGTCGCAAAGAAAACATGCAATTTACAAGAAGAAAACACAGCACACACACTAGCATCTGGCAACAGGAAAGTGTATCAAAGACTATGCGACACTTTGTAATAACAAACTTCTTTTGATGTGTCTTTCTTGTGGACCTTGTTTTGATGTGTGTGATTTCACAACTGCTTAACATTTCTAGCAGGTTGTGGGAAAATATTGCAAATGGTGGTTTGAGAAGCGTTATTTTCAAAGGTAAAATTTTTTATGCGAGATGAATTATGTTGCACAGGACAGTGTCCGATGAATTCCTTAAATCACGGAACGTTAGATTCTCATTCAAAATGTAACACTGAGGATCAACCACTTACAAAAATTTTGGGCCCAGAAGACCAACCATTTATGTCATTCAGAATGAGATTTTCACTCTGTGGCGGAGTGTGCGCTGATATGAAACTTCCTTGCAGATTAAAACTGTGCGCCGGATCGAGACTCGAACTCGGGATTAGGAGGCAAAATAAGCAGGTAGAAAGAACAGCCTTGTTTAAAACATTTTTGATTGTAAATTAAATGCCACTGTTAAACAATTTGTCCAACCATGCCATCACAGAAAGCTGGGATGGAGCCCATAGCACATGGAGGAAGATTTATCATTAGTTTACTTGATGAATTTGTGCAGAATTTCTCAAGCAGGTATCATTCACTCCTAGGCTGTGTGCCCAGAGCAAGGTTTTGATGGGTTTGAGCACTAGTTCTGGAGCAATTTTCGTTAAAATATTCTTTGAACATTATTTGCACTGTCCGGTCAGAAGTCTTGTCAGTATCTGATGCCCCAGCTTGAAGGTGTAGCATCCTAGGAAGACTCTTGGTTCAACCTTAGCCTCGTAATGCCTTTTTATTTCCATGAATGGTCACACAGTGGTGTAAGGAAAGCATTATTTCTATAATTGACGCTTAAAGAGAAGAGTCATGTTTATATGTGTTGACAACTTGCAATTAATATGATAAATGTCTGTGTGCTGAAACACTCACAAGTAATCAGACAGCCGTTTCTATCATGAAGCAAAATAAAACTTCTGTCCTATTTTAAGATGGTGTGTTACAATCTTTGTGAAGGTACTTGAACATCAAAATATATAGAAATGGGGTACTTATTAACATGATGCTTCAAATTGAAACAATAAGTTCTATTTGAATGCTAATTGCTATTTTCTATGAATCACAGAGAGCACTTCGGTAACAGACTGAAAGAAGTAGAACAGCCTTCAGAAATATTACGAGAGAGAAGCATTCTGTAGAGTTGTCTAGCCCATTGTATTTGAGCCATGGGGCATAGTTCAGGTCATTGCTCCAACTGTGATAGAGTTGAGGGAAGATGTTTTGCTTAATATGATAATCTAAAACACTCCCGCCCCCCCCCCCCTCCCCCAATATGTGTGTGTTGGGGGGGGGGGGGGATGCGTGCGTACATCTGTCTGTCTGTCTGTCCGTCCAGTGGTCCCTCATTCTCCCTGTGTCCAGGAATTTTTCCTTTTTTTCAGAATTTTGAAGTATTTTTCCAGTATTAGGCAATATATTTTCGTTCATGGATGATCTGCTCTCTGCGTACCAGTCCATTTTTGCTTGTGTGTTGACCAATTTTTCTTCTTTGGCTTGTGTTCTTTCTCTCTGAAGTGAGTGCCTAATGTAGAAACTGTAGGGTAACTTTAGAGGATGCCACATGAGTTTATGTTAGCAATACTGTGTTAGACTGTGGCCATGATGCTGCTACAATCGTAGTCCACCACACAAAATTATTATTTATCCATTATATGTAAATTCATAGACTGGAGTTCTCTTTAACAAATTAAATTCAGACTGAGTCACACAACATATGATACCTCTTGTGATACTATCATAAGAGAAGTCAGTCTAGAGACTTTAGAAAAGAAACTGCTTAAAATAAATATCCAAGCTCAGTGTTCTCTTCTTCAGCATTGTTCATTAGGGTTGAAGAAATCTTCTGTCTGTGTATTCCTTCAAACTGCAATTCTTGATGAGCCCTCTCTGCACTTGCTCTGACATCACATCATCAGCTGCTGCACCACATCATCACCCATAGCCCGACAAATACCTCAAACGGAATGTGCACAAAATGAAACAGAGACAAATATCTACAATACATAATGAAACTTGAA
This sequence comes from Schistocerca cancellata, assembly GCF_023864275.1. Lineage (NCBI taxonomy): Eukaryota > Metazoa > Arthropoda > Insecta > Orthoptera > Acrididae > Schistocerca > Schistocerca cancellata. The sequence continues at coordinate 678,166,685 of NC_064631.1, forward strand.
GAATAACATCATATGACATGAATTGATACAAGAATAATACTAAAACTACAGGTTTACTCATTCATATATGTCATCAATGGAGCAACAGAAATTTTAGTGTGATACATTCACATATATTCCAGGTTTTTATGTCTCAAAATTTCTATGCCCTTTCATCTGCTGCCTCTGTGAACCTGTAAATGTAACCAATTTCTATATTTCTAAAGTGACAGAAACAATTACATATATTATACATCTAGTTTTTTTTTTCGTATTGTATGTAACTCTTATTAGCTAGACCCACAACCTATTTAAAGAAATGGATCAAAGAATCCTCTTTTATTGTGACCTCAACATAAAATTGTTCTCTTTTCTTTATAACTGTAATTAATGTGCAACTTTATGTTCATCATAAACATATCCCTGTAATGTCTTACTGACTGAGTTAAGTTTATTGTATTAAATGAAGACATCTTTGTCAAAAGGTCAAGGCCATTTATTACAATCAACTAGTAAAGGGTTATTGATTCAAACATCCAGTGTCTCGCAAGAATCTGACAGCTATTTGTTATCTCAGATTGAGAAATTGTTTGTAGAAACCTTCAAGAGATTGTGAGGATGTTACACACCAACGATCCATAGAAATATATCATTTTTGTTAAAAATTGTGAGTAAACTTGCTGCTACTTTTGTCTTTTCACTTTTCACATACAGAATAGGAACATTATACGAATACACTTGATATTCACTAAATAGACCAGAAGTTATCTGAGGACACACTGCCCTACAAAAGTTACATAAAATATGCTTACTGTAAACTACCTTGTAGAGAAATACAAACCCTTGCCATTTCTACAAATTCAAGCAAATGTTCCCCTAAAAAACTTGTCGTGCTACAGTACAAAACTCAAAATTGTACACAAATTTTTAGTTCAGAAAGGGTACCTGAACTCTTGGCACCATTTTTGGGGAGAGCACTGTTGTCTCAGAATACGGCTTACATTGGAGAGAGACTTGGCAAGGATTTATGCTTCTTTGTATCTTGTTAGTAGCGACATTGATAATTTTCTCGATAGCATTGGGTGTCCCAAGTCATTATTGATAAAAACAAGAGTTCCTTGCCATAAGGGATACTTTCTATCTCTTATGCAAGTACACATTGATCTCTAGAATGTAAACAGTCTCTCTCTCAGATCTGTCACATCTACACATATCTTATACACAAACCATAAAACATCTCCATCAGAGCAAAACCCTTTTAAGGGTAACAAAATGATTTAGTTCCCTGACTGTCCTGAAACTGCATATTAACCATGAACCTCAAAACTCGCATACAGTATATCGCTCTTATTGCCACCCTGTAACTAGGGCACAAACACAGCATTCTCCTACCAGCAACATGTAACTGCATTAGAAATTAGGTGCAATACTGTCCCACTATGTGTAAGCCTATATTAGTGCATTCTCATCATCTCCAAAAATGTCGGATATGCATAGTTGTTACCTCTTAAAGCTACAAAAATGCATAAATATTATCTCTTCAGGTGTCCGGTATTTCTTTAGAAGTTGACATTTCCTGTACTGTAAATTTTTAAGTTTGTAAATCAATTTTAACTTTGATTTACTTGGGTATGAACAGCCTCATATTCTGAATACTGTAAATTCCTTTTTCCTTTCGTGAACTTATATCGGCAAGCACAGTCGCCTTAGGATGAGGCATACTTTTCGTAATGAATGGTCCCTCATGTAAAGGAAAGAACTTCTTTGTCACTTCACCTTTTTAAGACTTCAAACTTTGTGACTTCTTAGTAACACTTGTTCTCTTACATTGAATCATACTGGTGTTCCTATTTACCATCTTTTTCTTTTATTTCCATCCATACAGGTTGTAGCTTTCTTCATCAGATATAATGTTACTTTCTTAGATCAATATTTGATCACTACAAGAATGCATTTCATTCCTCCCTGCCCTCTAGGCACTGGACCAACATGAATCACAGCCACAAAATCCCAAAGAGCTTATCACTCGTATGACCATTATCACTATTCCAAGTTTTCTACTCCTGCAGTTGTTCCCACTTGAAAATCTGCCTCATACCCATAGCAGCTTACACCAGGCAGACCACTGGAAGATCCTTTAACATTGAAGGCAGAACAACGTATGGAACCACACAGGTGTTCAGCAACTAACATGTTTATTGCATGCATTTTTACGTAGGAATGACACTAATTAAATTGGCTGAGTGTATGAATGGACACTAAAAACTTTCCATTTCCTTTAGTTCTCAGTTGCACTAATCATTCCACTTTACGTTCCTCTTCCTCTTGTAATTCATTTTTCCTTCTCTATTCTGCCCTGCAAATATCTCTGGACTGAAGCTGGTACAATGCTTACTAATGTCCTATTTTGACTACCTCACTCTGACACCTACCTCTTCATCTTTGTCCCCTTATCCACGAGTGGCTCCCTCTCATTCTGGATTTTGAGGCTCCCTACCCCCTTTTACCTTTTCCAAACTTCTTCAACCTAGCCCTCCTTCCTTTCTGAGGAAAGAACAATAAAGTTTCAAAAGCTAGATATAGATTTTTTTTACCACTTCTAAGTGTTTCTGTTGGCAAGTATTTAGAATTTTGACTCCTGAATTTAAGTACTGGTGAGCCCTTCTGTCACCTACTTATTTTACAAAAGTTTCACATTATATTTTTGCTTTTCATAAGTTTAATAACAACCAAAAATATTTTATATTTTAAACCCTATTGGTAAAGTATTCACAATTCCTGTAGGTAAGTCTTTCTTCTACTGCTGTTCTCCCAGCTGGGAGCCTACAATTTTGTGGCATTTGAAATATTACATATCTTGAAAAAAAATGGATTCCAATAATAATGTTGAGAGAGAAATCAGGAAAGTTTTTATTTATTTAAACTATAAAGTTAGTAAACAGTAAACAAGGAAATCCAGAGATCCTCGTAGAGACATATAACAAACTCTCAAATCGTAAAAACTCTCTGGAAAAGTTTGAAGTATGGGATGATTCAAAATGAATGGGACAAAAAGAAAGCATTTCTGTGACTATAGTAATGACTTTATTTCAGAAATACACATTAAATTTCTGATTCACAGTGTCAGCCGAGAACCGCTAAGCCTACATCGAGAACCAGGGGCTCAAGGATGCAACAGTTTTGTCTATATAAGTAATGAATCTGGTAGGAAGGCTTCATTCTTTGTGCAGCTGCGCAAACAACAGCATTGGACCGATCACACAGAAGATGCCACAGTATTATAGGACCCCGAGCTAATTTGGCCCTCCTTCCTTTCCGGGCTGCATACCTTCCTTTTCCGCATCCTTCCCTCTCCCCCATCTTCTCCTCTCCTCCCCTCGCCTCTGGCTCTTTCCTTCCCTTTCTCCTTCCTTCCCTTTTTCCTTCCTTCCCTTTTTCCTTCCTTCCCTTTTTCCTTCCTTCCCTTTTTCCTTCCTTCCCTTTCTCCTTCCTTCCCTTTCTCCTTCCTTCCCTTTCTCCCCCTCTGGGAGTATGGTTTGTGCCTACGTCCGGAGACGAACGCTCGTAAATGTACCGCATTCTTTGCCTTCTCTGCTTGTATGTCTTCATCCTTCCTTTGTCCTTCTCTTTTCCTTACCTCTTCTCTTTACCCTTTTCTCCGCTGCGGCGTTTGAGACCTCTCTTCTTTCCTTTCCCTTTCTTTGTTTTTCCCTTTCTCTTTCTTCCTCCTTGTGCGTGTCTGAAGGCCGACCCACGCATTTTTGTGCGTAGCCGGTGACAGGGTAACGCGTAATTCCCCGCCCCGGGTAGACAGGTAGGACACGTACGTACCCCCTGGTAACGGCCAGGCCCAGGGAGGGGTGATTACCCGAGCTGATACCTTCCGAAAGTGCCGATTGGTCCCTCCGTCCGTTTGTCGGGAGGTGTGACCTGAGGTGTGAACAATCACCTAAGGCTGGAGTACCCTCAGAGAGGGTACCCCGCAAGGGAGGAGCGCGCCATCGGAGACGCCGGTAATCATGGGGGATTCTTCCGCAATGGTTTCCTCACCTTCCACTATGTCTGCTCACAAGCATAAGTTCACTGAGTCTCAGCCACAGACAGTTCTTCCATCGTTGCCACAGTTCCTTGTTGTTTCTCGGTCTGACGAAGGTCACGACTTCTCCACGGTCAACCCTTTCATTATTCAGAAAGGTGTCGACGCAATTGCAGGTCCTGTAAAGTCTTGTTCCAGATTACGGAATGGCACCCTGTTGTTAGAAACAGTCAGTGCCCTCCAGGCACAAAAATTGCTGCGTACTTCACTGCTCCACACCTTCCCTGTCCGGGTTGAAGTGCACCGCACTTTAAATTCCTCGCGTGGAGTCATTTATACATGCTCCCTCGATGGATTGTCTGACGAAGAAATTCAGCACTACCTGTCTGATCAGGGCGTAACGGCTGTTCATAGAGTTATGAAAAGGGTTGACATGAACATCATTCCAACCCACACTGTCTTCTTGACATTTGACAAAGTTCAACTCCCATCCAAAATCAAAGCAGGCTATGAGATAATTTCCGTTCGCCCTTACGTCCCAAACCCTACGCGTTGCTATCGGTGTCAGCGGTTCAATCACACCAGCCAGTCCTGTTCCAATCCAGCCAAATGTGTTACGTGTGGCAAGGATGCCCATGAGGGTGCTTGTCCACCTCCATCCCCTCGCTGCATCAACTGTATGGGTGACCACGCTGCTTCCTCTCGAGATTGCCCCGTTTTTAAGGACGAAAAGCTCATCCAGGAAATCAGAGTGAAGGAAAAGGTGTCGACCTTTGCTGCTCAAAAATTATTCGCCAGTCGACAGCCCACCGTGCCTCAGACAGGAAAATACAGCACTGTCCTTGCTTCTCCTCGGCCAACAAAGGAGGCGGCCACGCAGACTTGCGACCTCACCTTTAGTGCCACGGTCATCAGATCGGCCAGCGCAAAGATCGCCCGTTCAACCTCACCACTTTTGCCTGCCCACTCTCTGGCTCACCCTTCGTCAGCTTCTGCTAAATCTCGAGCCCAAAAGTCAGACACCAAGACTTCAAAAAAAGAGCATACTCGTGAAGATTTTTTACGTACCCCAACTTCACAACCATCGGTTCCTCCTTCATCTAAACATCATACTTCCAAGAAGGCTACAAAGAAATCCAGTTCATCTCCTTCTCCGCCAAGGCGTGTCCCATCTACAGCACCACCTGGCGGAAATCGCCCTCGGCCGTCTTCTGTGTCGCCGAGGCGCACTGCTGGCAGCCGATCAACCGGCCAATCGCTGGTGGCGGGAGCTGCTCCTGAACAACGTATGGATCAGGATCTTCTGCCTTCGGCTGAATGCCATTCCATGCTGTCGGTCGCAAGCTCTGAGCAGTCGTTGAGTTGACAGCAACCTTGGTCACATTCCTCCATTTTCTGTTCACCCTATGTCCATTATCCACTGGAATATCCGCGGCGTTCGAGCCAATCGGGATGAATTGTCGATCCCCTTATGATCCTACTCGCCGGCCATCTTCTGTCTTCAGGAAACAAAGCTGCGTCCCCATGACCGCTTTGTTCTCCCTCCGATATGATCTCCCCTCTGTTGAAGGCACTCCAGCCCATGGAGGACTCATGATTCTTCTCCATGATACTCTCCATTATCACCCAATCCACTTACACACTTCCTTCCAAGCTGTCGCTGTCCATCTTTCCCTTTCTGGATACACGTTCTCTCTTTGTACTGTATACATTCCATCGTCCACACCAATGGCACGAGCTGATCTCCTTCATCTTCTTGGTCAGCTTCCACCCCCCTATTTGCTGGTTGGGGACTTCAATGCCCACCACCCGCTTTGGGGATCTCCACATCCTTGTCCACGTGGCTCACTCTTGCTAGACGTCTTCCACCAAGCGGATCTAGTTTGCCTCAACACTGGGGTCCCTACATTTTTGTCTGCCTCCACGACAAATTTATCTCATTTGGACCTTGCGGTCGGTACTGCTCCGCTAGCTCGGCGCTTCGAATGGTTCGCTCTTGATGATACACACTCGAGTGACCACTTTCCATGTGTCCTTAGACTGCAGCCTCAACTGCCATATATGCGCCCGAGACGCTGGAAGTTTGCCCAGGCTGACTGGACACTTTTTTCGTCTCTAGCGACATTCGATGACCGTCACTTTCCCAGCGTCGACGATGAGGTCACACATATTACCGACGGTATTCTTACAGCTGCGGAACGTTCAATACCACGCACCTCCGAATTGCCCTGGCGCCCCCCAGTTCCTTGGTGGAACGAGGCATGCCGTGACGCAATACGTGAGCGGCGACGTGCTCTCCGTGTTTTCCGCCACCATCCTACTTTGGCCAACTGTATCCGCTATAAGCAGTTCCGAGCGCGATGCCGTCGTGTCATCCGCGATAGCAAGAAGGCAAGCTGGAAATTCTTTATTAGCTCATTTAACACCTTCGCTCCCTCCTCGGAAGTTTGGAGTCGGCTTCGACGGTTCTCAGGCGCGCCTAGTTTCTCCCCGGTCTCTGGGCTCACTGTCGCGCATGATACATTAGTGGACCCCGTTGCAATTTCTAACTCATTGGGTCAGCATTTTGCTGAGATTTCGAGCTCTTCAAATTACCCGCCAGCGTTTCTCCCGAAGAAACGTGCAGCCGAAGTGCGACCTCTTGCTTTCTCCTCTCAAAATCGCGAAAGCTACAATACTGTTATCTCCATGCGGGAACTCCAACATGCACTCTCTTCTTCTCGCTCCTCCACCCCAGGACCGGATGGTATCCACGTCCAAATGTTGCTGCATTTATCAACCCATAGTCTGCGTTACCTCCTTCGCCTATATAATCGAATTTGGACCGACAGTACTTTTCCCAGACAATGGCGGGAAGCTATCGTCGTTCCTGTTCCGAAACCTGGAAAGGACAAACATCTCCCCTCTAGCTATCGCCCCATTTCTCTCACGAGTAGTGTCTGTAAGGTTTTGGAGCGTATGGTGAATTACCGTTTAGCTTGGTGGCTGGAATCCCGCAGTCTTTTAACACCTGCCCAATGCGGATTCCGAAAGCATCGTTCTGCAGTTGACCATCTTGTTGCTCTCTCCACTTATATCATGAATAATTTTGTCCGGAAACGCCAAAGAGTAGCAATATTTTTTGATCTGGAGAGAGCATACGATACCTGTTGGAGGACAGGTATCCTCCGCACACTGTTCTCTTGGGGCTTTCGAGGTCGGCTGCCCCTTCTTCTTCGCGAATTTATGGCAGAGCGCACATTTAGGGTGCGGGTGAACACCACTCTCTCCCGTACTTTCTCCCAAGAAAACGGGGTACCCCAGGGCTCCGTGCTGAGTGTTGTACTGTTTGCCATTGCCATCAATCCAATTATGGATTGTCTCCTTCCTGATGTCTCGGGCTCCCTCTTTGTGGACGATTTTGCGATCTACTACAGCTCTCAACGGACCAGCCTTCTTGAACGACGTCTTCAGGGATGTCTCGATCACCTCCACTCTTGGAGCATCGACTCCGGCATCCGTTTTTCTCCCAGTAAGACCGTTTGTGTTAATTTTTGGCGACGTAAGGAGCTTCTTCCGCCCTCCTTACATCTAGGTCCTTTCAACCTTCTGTTTTCAGACATCGCTAAATTCTTGGGTCTTATGTTTGACAGAAAACTGTGCTGGTCCTCCCACGTTTCCTATCTTTCGGCTCGCTGTCTGTGATCCCTCAACACCCTCCATGTCCTGCATGGTACCTCCTGGGGAGCAGACCGAGTGGTCCTTCTCCGCCTCTATCGTGCCTTAGTGCGCTGGAAATTGGACTATGGAAGCATAGTTTACTCCTCTGCTCGGCCGTCTATTCTTCGGCGTCTCGACTCTATCCACCACCGTGGATTACGTTTAGTGTCTGGAGCTTTTTACACCAGCCCTGTGGAAAGCCTTTATGCTGAGACTGCTGAACCTCCGCTGTCCAATCGGCGAGCAGTCCTTCTGAGTCGTTATGCTAGCCATCTGTCTTCCATGCCTGCTAATCCAGCCCATGACATTTTTTTCGACGCCTCCTTTGATGTAGGGTATGCAGGCCGCCCCTCCTCCCTACTACTACCGGGGTCCGCTTCCGTCAACTGCTCCATTCTCTTTCCTTCCACTTTCCTAAAACCTTCTTGACAACTTGGGGTACAGCACCGCCTTGGCTCCGTCCCCGGATCTGCCTGCTCCGAGACCTTTGTCGATTTCCCAAGGATGGTACCCCTTCACTTATTTATCGTCGGGCATTTGCTGCTCTATGTGCACAAATGACGGACGCCACATTTATTTACACCAATGGCTCGAAAACATCATTAGGTGTAGGGAGTGTCTATATTGTTGGCGACACCCCAAATCACTTTCGGCTTCCCGACCAGTGTTCGGTTTATACTGCGGAGCTTTACGCTGTTCTCCAGGCTGTCCACTACATCCACCGCCATCGGCGGATACAGTATGTTATCTGCTCAGATTCTCTCAACTCTCTCCTCAGTCTCCAAGCTCTTTACCCTGTGCACCCTCTGGTCCACCGGATTCAGGACTGTCTGCGCTTGCTCCACCTGGGGGGCGTCTCAGTGGCATTCCTCTGGCTCCCGGGACACGTTGGTATCTGCGGAAATGAGGCGGCCGATATTGCAGCCAAGGCTGCAGTCTCTCTTCTTCGACCAGCTATTCAATCGATTCCCTTCGCCGATCTACGGAGCGTTTTATGTCATCGTGTTGTTCATTTATGGCACGCGCATTGGTCGACACTTCCCCAAAATAAATTGCGGGACGTGAAAACTCTTCCTTGTGCTTGGACCTCTTCCTCCCGAACGCGTCGTCGGGAGGAGGTAATTTTAACTAGACTCCAGATAGGGCACTGTCTTTTTAGCCATCGACATATATTAAGCGACGATCCTCCCCCACTTTGGCCCCACTGCTCTCAGCTGTGGACGGTAAGACACCTTTTAATTGAGTGCCCCTATTTTAATCCGTTACGCGCCCGTCTACAGCTGTCGCCTGATATATCGTCAATTTTAACAGATGACACGGGCTCGGCCGATCGCGTTCTAGAGTTCATTAGTGCCAGTGAAATGACGTCAGTCATTTGTAGCTTTTTTTGGGGACAACCAACCCCTTTCTGTAGTGGATTTTTAAGCCTTCCTTCTGCTTTTAGTTTCTCCAATTTTATGACTTTCGTTCCCATTGCTGCTGGTTTCCATTTTCGGTTTTTTACTGTTTCCTAAGTCACAGACCGGGCACTAATGACCATAGCAGTTTTGCGCCCTAAAACCAAAACAAAAAAGTATTATAGAAGGAGAAGGCGTACTCGCCTTACAGTTTATAAAGCAATAGACAATATTGCTATTAATACCGAGAACTGTCAGTGCACAAGTCATCCTGCATGGTCCTTCAGTGTTATGTGGTGGAGTTCTGAACTTTACTATTAGCAACAGTGATACCTTGCAGCATGGTAATGACTGGGTAACTGTAGCCCTCATCCATGGACCTAAAGTCGACGAAGTTCCAGGGCTAGAAAGTTTTGACGTCATGCCTATCAGACGTTTCACATCACAGAGGTCTACAATAGAGATATGGGCACATCATATTACTGGTCGGCCATGCCTTTCGTTCTCAGGACCAGGAATCATCGTAAAATAAATGAATCGGAATCAGTGTCACTGTGGGTTAAAGGTGCTGACGATTGTAAAAAAATTAAACTCGTTGGTGATCTCACCCATTGTTACAGAAATTAAATAAATTCTTTCCCTTCCCTTTTCCTTATGAAAAAAATCAAACAAACAAAAATAATTATAATTAATGGACTGAAAGATTGACTCTCACAGTTTAGGTTGACTAGAATAAAACATTGCTTGCATTAGTATTCAAAATGGTGGCATCTGTCATAGAAGAGCATATTGTATCATAGAAGATGCAAAATAGTCATCAGTAATCATTGATCAAAGACATTTTCAGACCAATTTTGGCACCACACTGCTACATGGGCAAAGCAGTTTCAGGACACAGGATGCATGTGCATGAAGAAAACCACTGGACAGTCATCCATTGAGAACGAAGTGGTGGAAAGCATTCATATGGTCAAGAAAAGAAACCATATAAAATTCACGTCATGCGAACAGCGAAGTGAATGTGTCGCAATCAGTAGTGTGGCATGTATTGCACAAGCATCTGCAGTTCAGGGCTTACAGAACTCAAATGTTGCAGGCACTGAAACCAGCTGATAAACCAAAATGGAGACAATTACGCATTGATTTTCAAGCACTGATGGAGGTGGATGATTTCACAGATGGACTTGAGTTCTCTGATGTGGCCACTTTTCACTTAAGTGGAAAAGTGAACAAGCATAATTTTGGAATATGGGAGGGATACACAAAACTCACATGCTCCTCTGGAACTTGTATGTGATTCTCCAGAACTTAATGTTTTCTGTGGCATAACCAACCACAGAGTCTTTGGTCCTTTCTTCTTTGCAGAATCTACCATTACAGGCATAACCTGCCTCGATATGCTTCTCTCTGGTTGTTGCCTCAGTTGACAGAACAGGTACAAACATCTGTCACAGTGCTGGATTGGTTGTGCGTGCCATCAATGTTGTGGCCTCCCAAGTCACCTGGCCTTGCATAAATGTGTGTGTGTGTTGGGCGGGGGGGGGGGGGGGGGGGGGGTGAAAGATATGGTTTATGTATCCCCATTTCCACAGGACTTAACAGCAGGTAAGACACCAGATAGAGGCATGGTTAACTCCATTGGTCAGTCTATGTTCAGATGTGTCCGGCTGGAAATGCAATACTGAATGGACATCTGCAGTATCACAAATGAAGTGCACATCAAACATCAGTGAACGTCCATTGGAACAGTGAGAGTTAAACTTTGCGAAACAAAGTCGTTACTGTAGTCACAAGAATACTTCCTTTTTGCCCCATTCATTTTGAATAACCCTGTAAATATGGACACACTCAGTTTAACCACTGCCAATCTAATAATCCCTCCAACCATCAGTCTGATAGAACTCTCAACCAGGCAATTAAAAAATTAAAAAGTATGTGGCAAAGACTTAACCTGTGGAGAAATCAGAAAAAAATACAGTGAAACCCACAGTCACAAATAACAGCTAACATCTACATCTACATATACATCTACATCCATACTCCGCAAGCCACCTGACGGTGTGTGGCGGAGGGTACCTTGGGTACCTCTATCGGTTCTCCCTTCTATTCCAGTCTCATGTTGTTCCTGGAAAGAAGGATTGTTGGTATGCCTCTGTGGGCTCTGATCTCTCTGATTTTATCCTCATGGTCTCTTCGCGAGATATACGTAGGAGGGAGCAATGTACTGCTCGACTCCTCAGTGAAGGTATGTTCTCGAAACTTCAACAAAAGCCCGTACCGAGCTACTGAGCGTCTCTCCTGCGGAGTCTTCCACTGGAGTTTATCTATCATCTCCGTAATGCTTTCGCGATTATTAAATGATCCTGTAGTGAAGCGTGCTGCTCTCCGTTGGATCTTCTCTATCTCTTCTATGAACCCTATCTGGTATGGATCCCACACTGCTGAGCAGTATTCAAGCAGTGGGCGAACAAGTGTACTGCAACCTACTTCCTTTGTTTTCGGATTGCATTTCCTTAGGATTCTTCCAATGAATCTCAGTCTGGCATCTGCTTTATCGATGATCAGCTTTATATGATCATTCCATTTTAAATCACTTCTAATGCATACTCCCAGATAATTTATGGAATTAACTGCTTCCAGTTGCTGACCTGCTATAGTGTAACTAAATGATAAGGGATCTTTCTTTCTATGTATTCGCAGCACATTACACTTGTCTACATTGAGATTCAATTGCCATTCCCTGCACCATGTGTCAATTTGCTGCAGATCCTCCTGCATTTCAGTACAATTTTCCATTGTTACAACCTCTCGATATACCACATTGTGAATAGCAACGGTTCTACGACACTCCCCTGCGGCACACCTGAAATCACTCTTACTTCAGAAGACTTCTCTCAATTGAGAATGACATGCTGCGTTCTGTTATCTAGGAACTCTTCAGTCCAATCACACACTTGGTCTGATAATCCATATGCTCTTACTTTGTTCAGTTCTAGTCAAAATGTAAGCCACAGAAAATTCCAGAGCACAGGACCACAGGTGTAATTCAGCCACTACTTAAAGAACTACATAAACCAACCTAGATAATTATAAAGGAATAATCATTCTAGATTGCACACAAAAAAAATCCTGTAAAATTTATGATAAGATCAAAAAGTTCTGGAACTACAACTTGGAGAATTCCCAGGAGGTTGTCAACCATGCAGAAGCTGCCCAGGCCAAATTCTCAGCCTGAAGTAATATGGACTATTACAATTACAGAAATAAACAGCTCTTTACTTCATTCATAGACTTAAAAAAGAAGTGGACCCACACTTTTAAATTTGCCACATCATACAGTCTTCGTCCCATATTACTAAAAATTATCAAACTAAAACAAATTCAAAGGTAAAACTTCAAGGAAGAAATTCCAAAAGCTTTCACAATAAAAACCAGTCTTAGACAAAGTGTTGTACTACCCTAACTGCTTCTCAGTGTAGCCCTCAGTTACATTGCCGAGATTTTTTTTGGAGGGCCAGTGTAGGGATGTTAGTTGGAGCAAAACCCACAATAAGAACAAACTACCTGGGATTTGCAAATGGTTGGGTCTCTTAGCTCTTGAAATGGGAGTAGTTTTGTATCCAGATCACCAGTCTCCAATAAACTACCTTAAAATAGGATTACAAGTATCCTTTGTGAAAACTGGGATCATATTCATGAAATCTGTGTTATAAGCGTTCATAAAAAACTAACAGTTGAAATGTGTTGGAGAAACCATCAAGCATAACATAAGTGAGAAAGAAACATAGATAAATGGAAAAAGTTTGATTTCTAACCTGGTCAAAGTATGATATTATCATTAATAGACACTAAACTACAATGCTATAAAACCATGTCTCAAAAGCCACTTACACCTGTGAAACCCTGCTCCAAATTACAAATTAAAGAACAACTAATCAGTTCCTCAAAACTGAATGACTGGTTACATAAACAACTTACAAAGTTACTAAAGAGTGGAAATTGCAGATCGGAATGTCATCAGTGTAAAGAAAAAGATGGCGTGCTACTCACCATAAACATGTCATGTTTAGTTGCAAACAAGCCATTGAAAAGACTGTTACACATTTAGCTTCCAGCCAAAGCCTTCTTCAGAAAAGGAACACACACACACACACACACACACACACAGAGCCATGTGAACAGTAGCAGCAGTTTGGAGAGTATGGGGAAGGGCAAAAGATAGCAAGGTATGGGTATGTGGAGAGAAGAGTTTAACTGGCAGTGTGTTGCAGGGACTAGATGGAGGCATGATAAGACTGTCACCAGGCACAGCCTCAAGAGGCAGAGGGGTGGGGGGGGGCAGGCAAGGGGATGGAGGGGAATTGGTAGTGGATAAGGAGAGGAGCAGAGAAGGGGAAAAGACTGGTGGATATGTTAGCAGATGGCAGCATACATTGAGGATGACAGGATGTGAACAGGGAGGAGGTGATTGGACAAAGGGGATGGAAAATGTTGGGTGGAGGGTGTGGGGACAGTAATTTACCATAGGTTGAGGCTGGAATAATTTCGGGAGTGGTAAATGTGTCATAAGAATAACTCCATCTATGCAGTTCAGGAAAGCTGATTTTGGAGGGGAGGATACAGATGGCCTGGGTTGTGAATCGGCCATTGAAATGAAGCATGTTGTGTTCAGCTGCATGTTGTGCCACATTGTGGTCTACTTTGCTTTTTGCCACAGTTTGGTGGTGGCTGTTCGTCCTGGTGTACAGCTGGTTAATAGTCGTAACAATATAAGAACCTGTGCAATGATTGCAGCAGAGGAGGTGTCTTGGGCCCGAGTCCAGATCGTGAAGATATCATAAATGAACCTGAGTCAGACTAGAAGTGTGGTGTTTTGGAAGGATAGGAAGGTCTCCTCTAGATATCTCATAAATAGGTTGGCATAAGAGGGTGCCATGTGGGTGGCAGGCTGAACCAAGGGCCAAGATACCCTATCCTAATACCTTCACAACCTCATCGCCTTCTCTCCCTTCTGCATCACCCGGTCCAGCTCAACCCAGCATTCCACCTTACTTGGAAGTTGACCATCTCCTCCCTAATGGCTCCATCCAAACCTGTGAATGCTATTGAAGTAGTCAACAGTTATGTATCCAAAATTACATGTTCTGATTGTGACAAGTTTTACATTGGTCAGTGAGGCAGAGACATAGCAACTAGGCTGGCTGAAAATAATGCAGTTGGAGATAGCAGAATTCTGATTCCGCATTTGCTGAGCATGCACTGAGTGAGGGTCACAACTACCAGCCAAAGTGCCTTGTTCTTCACTTAGAAAACGAAGGCCTAAGCTCAGTCTGCTGGAAGTCTTGGAAATTAACAAACGTCTGGTTCACAATCCAAATTTGATCTAAATAACAAGACACAGTTTAATACTTCCCCTCTTCCAAACTTCATATGATCCTCTCAGCTTTCATTACTTCCCACACTGTCTTCCCTCATATTCCCCCATTTTTCGTATTTTATTGAAATTGTGTATGTAATCCATATAGTCTGTAGTTATAGTTGTTAAGTCTTTCTTTTAATCAGTACTTGTATTAATTTCCATGTTTAATGCCTCTTGAAGTTCTCTCTTCATGTACCTTTATTATTTTATTTGGTTCATTTCTTTAATGCAAACTGTTGTCTTGGCACAGTTTTTGAGTGTAGTGTTAATGTTTTCCAGTTTGTTCCCTTTATATTTGTGTTTTGTTCAACTTCTTACTTTTTAAAATGCAGTATCCACATACTCTGAGATGGCATTTACTGTATGTTCTCTCACATTCTTCCATTTTCCTTCATTTATTCATTTCTGTTATTTTACTGATATTGCTTAAGTTTTTCATATATTCTGTAGTTACAACTGATAATTCTTTCTTTTAATTGGTTTGTGTATCATTCTCCGTGTTTTATACCTCTTGAAGTAACCTTATCAAGTCTGTGACGGATGCATATGGGGGGTGTGCACGGGGCGCGCGCTCCCCCTCTTACGGGGTTGCCTGCGTTGCCGCCCCCGCCAGTCAACCCGCACGCTATTTGTTCATTTCTTTTGTCAGTTGACTCAACTGAAGTGAGTTGTTGTATTTTCCTATGTAGCATGCGCATCCGCATCATCATATTTTATATGTTTCTGTCTGATATATGGATAGCTAACGCATACCTACAAGAAAAGTCATGTCCGTTCTAGTGATCTCGATACGTTATTGTGTCTGGCATTTGTTCAAGAAAAGTCGTGAATATTCTACTGTTTTCTTGTACAGAGAACCTTTAATATGTAGCATTATGAATACGGACTATTCATTGAATAGGATGCTAGTTTACATTCAGAAGCAGAAATATTAAAACTGAAGAATGAATAAGTAGAAAGTCCTAGTTGTAGCGAATGCAAGTGTGAAGAGTGAGAGTGATCAGTTGATTGTGAAGTATTAACAATAGTAATTCATAGTAACTTCTCAGTAAAAATATTGTTACGAGTTTCGTACGTTTTGTTACGAAACTCGTAACAATATTTTTACTAGTAACATAACAATAGTTTCCCATACCTAACTCATACTAACAAGCAAATGAGCATAAATGCCCTTAATGATCGCGATTCTGTTATGCAAGCGTTGTCTGTCTGTGCTAGATCTGACTATCCTACTTTGCACACGCTGTACAAAATATGTCCTTGTCTACCTGCATCTATTGCTACAGTAGAAAGAAGTTTTTCAACATTGCAGTATACAAAGACATGGCTGCGGTTGGCAATGGAGGAGGATCGACTTATGGCCTAGCTCTGTTGAACAGTCACCCTGACATTGTCTTATTGACAGTGAAATTAACGAATTTGCCAGGAAGAATAGGCACATACAATTCATCATTTAAGGAAGAGAACCACAATTGTAACGTTTTTATATCATAAGATGGCATTGTCTTGTATATGTGTATAATCAGTTTAAATAAAACTTTCTTAAACTTTGCATCTGACTTGATTATTTTTTACTACGGTAAAAGTAAAGGTAGTTCAAGATATCTTTAGTGCCCCCTCCTTGAGGTTTTTCTGTATCCCCACTGTGTCAAATACTAATTTTATGTTGTTTTATTGGTTTTGTTTATTAATATAAACTGTTATGTAGGCATGCTGTCCCAGTTTTGTATTAAAGATTTTTCCTGGTTACTCCCTTTACATGTATATTTTTTATTGTTCAACTTTTTACTTTACCTTACCACCACACTTTTCTGCCGCAGCGAGGGCCATACTCAGTTTTTCAGTAACCATTCCAAAATGCTTGTTAAAAATATTGCGACATGCACACATTTGTTAGCAGTGTATTATTTGCTGCTTCTCATTCCTCATTCTACCAGTCTCCTCCACTGTATCCCATATTTTATTTATTTTGATACTTTATGTACATTTTTATCCTCACAAAAGTCATTTGCTTCAGTATCTGTCTTACTTACTTTCTCTATTTTGCAGTTTTCCTTGTAATGTACTAAGGCATCATTATCAGAGCTGCCTCTAACTTAGTTTTTATCTTACAAGATACGTTAAATCCTTTGTACTGAATTACTTGTAGAAGAAAGTAAGTTTTCAAATATGGGAGGACTTTGTTAACAAAGTGTTATTTTTCATTCACGTAATGAGTACTATGTACACCATTGCAATTCATTTCTGTATACATCATTCCAATTCATGTCTTTGAAGAGTTTCCAAAAATATCAGTTTTTGGTTTACCAACTATTCTCCTGAACTCAAATTTAATACTTTTTGAATCTTAAATAACTATTAATATTTAACTTAAAGAAATGCATGTCATGCTCTGAGAGGCCGTTGAATATTTTTTTGTAATATATTGTTTTTTTGTTAGACCTTTCTATAAGAACACTGATAATCTTGACTAAAAGCCAAAAAAACACACACCACTGCACATAATCATTTACTTTTTGTTGCATGAGCTTCTACACCAAAGTAAATGATCTGAAGGAAAATAATAATTTATGGTGAATGTTACATAAATAAGTATGAAAATATCTAGCTTGGCAGTTTCAGAAGTTTAGCACTGGGAATATTCCATTCAGTGGGAAATCCCAGACCTTTTCTTCTTTTGTCATTAGGCAATTGTTGTACGATTGCTAAAACTCCACAACTGATGCCAGCTTGTCTCTTTCATTCGAATACCCCCCCCCCCCCCCCTTCCTCCTCCAATCATAAAAAACCCTGAGATGGTCGTTTGAACTCGGGAGCCACGCGCGCATTTTTTAAGTCATATGCTACAGCGAAGTTTTCTTTCATGTTGTAGGAAACCTCATACAGTGCAGCATATATTTTTTTAACTAAAACTATAGCTGTTATAAACTGTGTTGCTGAATGACATTTCTGAAACTATTGCATTCTTGTTGTGTGCGTGGTAGTATCACAAATACTGGCTGTGGATATTTGCATGTTCCATTTTGTGTGTACAGGCTTTGTTTCTCCCTGTTAGCCGTCCTCTTGAAAATGCACGAAATTTTGATGCCAGATAGTAAGATGGCTCCCAATAGAAACTGTGTACCAAATAAATGCTTTATGCATCACCTTTATGTATGTTGATGTAATATACATAGAAGTACCAACCTTATGCATTAGTTGCATTTTACTTTTCAGACATCTCAGGACCGCGAGCTATGGACTTTCGCGAATTTAAACTTGGCTATAGTATATCTGCGAGCGAAACGAGAAAAGGAGCTTACTGCTCTGTTGGAACGAATAAATCCAGAGAACTTACCAACACATTCCCACAGCCTTCGAGCAGCAGCTTATTATGTGCAGGGTCTTCAGTCCTTCTTCCAGGCCAGGTACAACGAGGCAAAGTAAGTACATCAGTTGTGTAACGTACTGAACTAAGATATGAAAAGGCAGTACAAGACTACAGTCTTGGCCTGCACAAGGCATGTAATTGAGCCCCTCTCAGTATTTATCATATCTTACTGTGATGGAAATTATACTTCACTGTCAATATTTAATTTGTTATTTTTGAATGCTAATGACAGAAATGAAGACTTACTTATAGCAGTAGTGCACAGCCACTTTGTACTTAATTGTCGTGACATAAAATTTAGTAAGAGTTTCCTGACATGATGTGAAGGAATATTAAAACTCTTAGGAATGTTGCTAAATTAATTCTTCACTTACAGGAGATATCTCCGTGAGACACTGAAGATGGCAAATGCTGAAGATTTGAATCGTTTAACATCATGTTCATTAGTTTTGTTGGGCCACATATTTCTTTCTTTGGGAAATAGTCGCGAAAGTATGAATATGGTTACCCCCGCCATGCAGCTAGCGAGCAAGATACCGGATGTCCATGTTCAACTCTGGGCTTCAGCTATCCTGAGAGGTGAGTCTGATCTGTAATTAACTCTTCTCTAAACTCTTAGTCCAGTTTACTTCTATTTGGGAACAGTAGTGTAAAACAATCTGAAAAAATTGTTTTTTGATAAAATGAATGTTGTGTTTTTTTAGTGGATGGTAACAATGCTAAGATGTGTAACGAGTTTTCTCCATTGGAGGCTAGAAAAATAAAATAATGCACTTGGTAAAAAGATACATGGAGATTGCCATAACATGTCATGTTTAATTAGTTACCATGTTAATTAAAAATTATGTTTTACATAAAAACTCATGACTGAATGTTGTTTGTACTGCTTTTGATTACAAATCAATGTGTTTTTAATTTGGATCTTAAGTCAATTGTAGGGCTTATTACTGTCACATAACATGACTAACAAAATCAAGCAGGCAGTAAAAAATGGAAAATGGCAAATTATGTGCACATACTGAACTTCAAAGAAAAGTAATTGGTAATAAAAAACCATGTGTAAACAAGTTAGGCACTCAAAACAGTATGTCACTTTCATCGAAAAGCAACAGCATGTACCTTGTTGATGTAGGTGAAACCTGTTTCTGTCTTTCAGCTTTTGGGCCTTGAACTTTGTGCCTCGCATTCCTTGAGAACATCCACACTTTTTTCAGGATCACAGCATTCCCTATAGTTTGTTCAGAAAATGATACTTTGCAAATGTACTGCTCATTTGCAACCAAAAACCTCAAATGATAAGTGTAGGAAAATGAATAATCTAAGAACTGTAAAGCAAATACAAAAAGGAATCGAAAACATAGGTATAAGCAATTGCTGAGAGGTAACTCTGCCCCCAGTGACGTATAAAACCCTTCCAAACGCTTTGCAAAATAGATCATCAGATGACTGAATAACAAAAGTGTTGAGTCAGCAACAGACAGACTCAAAAGAGAAAGAAAACAGCTTTCAGGACAAATCCATTGCTGAGCTAGAGTAAGCAAGTGCATATATATGTACGTCTGCCCATACACTGTGTCACGTGGACACACATTACTGGGACTGAGTTGCGTCAGGTGGACTAGGGTGTGGTGGTGGTGGTGGTGGTCTCAGGTGAGAGGAGGGACGGGGGTAGAGGTAAAGGAAGAGGGGTTGTGGAGGGGTAGCTAGCAGCTCAGAGGGAGGAAGCAGGTTTGCTGGATAGGACTGCAGCGTGTCAGGTGCACAGATTAGGCATGTGATACATGGGTTTCGGAACTGATGGGGTGCAACGTACAATGAAGGTGATGTGGAGACATGCTTTGCAAGGAGTCACAGAACAGAGAAAGGGGAAACAGTTGCATAGCTGCTAGGGGAACAGTGGTTAGTGGAGTTTGAGGCCAGGAGAGTTACGGAAAGTAAGGATGTGTTTCAAGGACAACTCTCGTGTGCATGGTTCAGAAAAGATGATGCAGGAGGCAATGTTCCAGATGGCTTAGGCTATGGAGCAGTGGTTGAACTCTGAGTATATTGTGTTCATCTGCATGTTGCCACCATGTGGACAACTTCGTACATGGTCATTGTTTGACAGTGTCCTTTCATTCTGGTGGACAGCTGGTTTATTGTCATACTGACATAAAAAGCTATGCAGTGATTTTTGAGATACACTTTTACGTGAAATATGAAAATCATTTGAAATTAAAACAACTGTGAGGCATGGGGATGGACAGAAGAAAAGGGGATAACTGACGTGGTCTTGGAAGAGATAGAGAGTACTTAATAATTGACTGCTTGGCTTTTGCTGATGATTTAGCGATTTTAACAGAGAACTTAAAAGATGCAACAAAATAGACAAACATCTTCCCAGAGGTAGCAGAAAAAAACTGGATTACAAATTTGGATTGAAAAACAGTACACATGACCAACATTAAATGTGCATCAAAGTGTATTTCTTCAAAATATGGGAAAATACTGGAAGTTTCAGAATTTGAATATGTGGAAAAATTTCAGAATTTAAATAACTGGAAGCAATAATCAAATCAAATGTTCAGCACAAAGCAGCTAACATAAAAAGAGCCAGAAAATGGAAATGAAAATTGAGGCACTAAAATGTGGTGATTAAAATTGAGTCGTCTTATGCCTCAGAATTCCTCACCATAAACACAGCTGAACAGTTAAATAACATGCAGAAGAGTGAAAAATAATTTTAAAAATTTTGGGTCCAAAGTATAAAAATGGGATTTGGAAACAGAATCAATGTGGTGGTGAATGAAAAAACTGAGAATGAAATAGATACAACGAGAAAATGGAGGATTAGATTTTATGGCCACATAAAAATGATAGAACACAAGAGGCCAGCAAAATAATATTCAACTTGTTTGTCAAAAGTACAAAACACTAATTTTGTGGTTCATAGATGAAGGCATATCTACAAGCATTAGGAATAACAAATATGCAGAAAAACATAATTTGAGGAGAGAGGTACAAAAAGTCTTGGGTTTCAAGAAGAAGATATAAAGCAAGAGAAGAGGAACATGGGCAGAAGAAAGAGGAGATAAGCGGAGAGCAAGAATGAAGTAGTACATGGAAGAAAAAGAATTGTTGTTGTTGACGTCGACGTTGTCGTCGCCGTCTTCAGTCCTGAGAGTGGTTTGATGATGCTCTCCATGCTACTCTATCCTGTGCAAGCTTCTTCATCTCCCAGTACGTACTGCAACCTACATCCCCCTAAATCTGCTTAGTGTATTCATCTCTTGGTCTCCCTCTACGATTTTTACCCTCCATGCTGCCCTCCAGTACTAAATTGGTGATCCCTTGATACCTCAGAATATGCCCTACCAACTGATCCCTTCTTCTAGTCAAGTTGTGCCACAAATTTCTCTTCTCCCCTATTCTATTCAATACCTCCTCATTAGTTTTGTGATCTACCCATTTAATCTGTAGCATTCTTCTGTACCACCACATTTCGAAAGCTTCTATTCTCTTCTTGTCCAAACTATTTATCAACCATGTTTCACTTCTATACATGGCTACACTCCATACAAATACTTTCAGAAATGGCTTCCTCACACTTAAATCTATAATTGATGTTAACAAATTTCTCTTCTTCAGAAACACTTTCCTTGCCATTGCCAGTTTACATTTTATATCCTCTCTACTTCGACCATCATCAGTTATTTTGCTCCCCAAATAGCAAAACTCCTTTACTACTTTAAGTGTCTCATTTCCTAATCTAATTCCTTCAGCATCACTCGTCTTAATTTGACTACATTCCATTATCCTAGTTTTGCTTTTGTTGATGTTAATCTTATATCCTCCGTTCAACTGCTGTTCCAAGTCATTTGCTGTCTCTGACAGAATTACAATGTCATTGGCAAACCTCAAAGTTTTTATTTCTTCCCCATGGATTTTAATTCCTACTCCGAATTTTTCTTTTGTTTCCTTTACTGCTTGCTCAATATACAGATTGAATAACATCGGGGATAGGCTACAACCCTGTCTCACTCCCTTCCCAACCACTGCTTCCCTTTCATGCCTCTCGACTCTTCTGTCATCTGGTTTCTGTACAAATTGTAAATAGCCTTTCGCTCCCTGTATTTTACCCCTGCCACCTTCAGAATTTGAAAGAGAGTAATTCAGTCAATATTGTCAAAAGCTTTCTCTAAGTCTACAAATGCTAGAAATGTAGGTTTGCCTTTCCTTAATCTATCTTCTAAGATAAGTCATAGGGTCAGTATTGCCTCAAGTGTTCCAATATTTCTACAGAATCCAAACTGATCTTCCCCGAGGTCGGCTTCTACCAGTTTTTCCATTCGTCTGTAAAGAATTCGCATTATTATTTTGCAGCTGTGACTTATTAAACTGATAGTTCGGTAATTTTCACATCTGTCAACACCTGCTTTCTTTGGGATTGGAATTATTATATTCTTCTTGAAGTGTGAGGGTATTTCGCCTGTCTCTACATCTTGCTCACCAGATGGTAGAGTTTTGTCAGGACTGGCTCTCCCACGGCTGTCAGTAGTTCTAATGGAATGTTGTCTACTCCCAGGGCCTTGTTTCGACTCAGGTCTTTCAGTGCTCTGTCAAACTCTTCACGCAGTATCGTATCTCCTATTTCATCTTCATCTACATCCTCTTCCATTTCCATAATATTGTCCTCAAGTACATCGCCCTTGTATAGACCTTCTATATACTCCTTCCACCTTTCTGCTTTCCCTTCTTCGCTTAGAACTGGGTTTCCATCTCAGCTCTTGGTATTGATACAAGTGGTTCTGTTTTCTCTAAAGGTCTCTTTAATTTTCCTGTAGGCGGTATCTACCTTACCCCTAGTGAGATAAGCCTCTACATCCTTACATTTGTCCTCTAGCAATCCGTGCTTAGCCATTTTGCACTTCCTGTCGATTTCATTTTTGAGATGTTTGTATTCCTTTTTGCCTACTTCATTTATTGCATTTTTATATTTTCTCCTTTCATCAATTAAATTCAATATTTCTTCTGTTACCCAAGAATTTCTACTAGACCTTGTCTTTTTACCTACTTGATCCTCTGCTACCTTCACTACTTCATCCCTCAAAGCTACCCATTCTTCTTCTACTGTATTTCTTTCCCCCATTCCTGTCAATTGTTTCCTTGTGCTCTCCCTGAAACTCTGTACAACCTCTGGTTCTTTCAGTTTATCCAGGTCCCATCTCCTTAAATTCCCACCTTTTTGCAGTTTCTTCAGCTTTAATCTATAGTTCATAAGCAATAGATTGTGGTCAGAGTCCACATCTGCCCCTGGAAATTTAAAACCTGGTTTCTAAATCTCTGTCTTACCATTATATAATCTGTCAGATACTTTCTAGTATCTCCAGGCTTTTTCCATGTATACAATGTTCTTTCATGATTCTTGAACCAAGTGTTACCTATGATTAAGTTATGCTCTGTGCAAAATTCCACCAGAATCATCATCATCGTCAATAATGGTGGTGGTGGTGGTGGTGGTGGTGATGGTGATGGTGGTGGTGATGATGATGATGATGATGATTATGTGAGAACAGTTATTGAGATGTCACTAACTCTGCTGGGTTAGCTACAGTTACCAGGATAAGCTACATATGAAATAAGACACACTCCATTTTATGAAAAAAAAAAATCTTTTTTATTTTGATATGATTATTGTCAAATTAGCACAATGTGCCTTGAGACTAGATTAGATGGGTAGATCACGTAACTAATGATGAGGTATTGAATAGAATTGAGGAGAAGAGGAATTTGTGGCACAACTTGACTAGAAGTGACCAGTTGGTAGGACTTCTTCTGAGGCATCAGGGGATCACCAATTTAGTATTGGAGGGCAGTGTGGAGGGTAAAAATCATAGAGGGAGACCAAGAGATGAAATACTAAGCAGATTTGGATGGCTTTAGGCTGCAGTAGTTACTTGGAGATGAAGCAGTTTGCGCAGGATGGAGTAGCATGGAGGGCTGCATCAAACCAGTCTCTGGGCTGAAGACCACAGTGTAGTGCACCATTAGACATTCATTTGTGGTCCATAGATTCCATCATGAAGTACATTCAGAAAATGTGGAATGGCTCAGGTTAAAAGAGAATTGGGTACTAGAAAATGTATGAATATTTGTGCTTGCTTAGGCTAAATTTAACATGGGAAAATCAGCAGCATGCTGCTGCTTGTCATTTACTTTATTCTCTCTCTCCTAATCCTGCCTTAATAGCTACATGATTACATTGTTATTTCTCATCTAACTAACAAAAATCTACAATGCTTGAATAATCAGATATATAGAATGAATAACTAGTCAGATAAACCTTTGATTTTCTTTTGAAATGATGTGAATTCTCAGTTCCTTGGTTTACGTAGATAGATCAAGACTACACAACCCTACATGTATAGTGTTCTGTTTTGGCTAAAATCAAATCTACAGTTAAGATTAAAGGAACATAAAGAACGATGGGCATTTGTCTAAGTCATAAAGCTTCAAAAGGTAATACATCAAAAAATTAAAAAGTTTTTAAAACTCTCTTTTTAAATTTAGAATTCGCAAAACAAGGTTCAGTGTCAGCATGCAAAATGTATGCCTAATTGGAGCATCAACTGTCAACTTGATTCAAAAAATTGTACAAAAATGGAAGTTGTAGCCGACAGGTGGTATTAGTGTGGGGGATACTGACTTAAATTTTTTTCCATATTTATAAAGAGACAGACAGTTTTGTGATTAAAAACATTCATACTCAAGTTATAAAACATGATGTAAATTACTGTAGTTGAACTGGATAGGTAAAAAATCTACTCACCAAGTGGCGGCAGTACACACACATAAAAGTATGTTGTAATTAGACAAGCTTTTGGAACCAGTGGCTCCTCCTTCAGGCAGAAGGGTTGAAGTTGGGTGAAGGAAAATGACTGGAGAGGTCTAGGAAGAGGGGTAGATTTCGAGAAAGTCACCCAGAAAATGTGGGTCGAGGGAGACTTACTGCATGGGATGAGAAGGAAAGGTTTTTCCTTCTTATCCTGTGTGGTAACTCTCCTCTGACCTGCAGTCCTGGGTGACCTTCCCAAAATCTACACCTTTTCTTAGACCTCTCCAGCCCTTTCCCTTCAACCCTTCTGCCTGAAAAAAAGAGCCACTGGCTCCAAAACCTTGCCTAATTACAACCTCCTTTTAGTGTGTGTTCTGCCACGGCTTGGTTAGTAGAGTTTTTATCTATCCAGTTAAATTATTTTGTCAAAAATTGATTCTTTTCATTGTTAAATTAGTATAGTTGCATATTCATAAGCTTAGCTTTTCAAATGGTCGCAGGTAGCTCATGTGGAGTTCACCTGAACTTATCAACAAATATTTATTGAATCGGCTACACAGTAATATCTGTACAATAGCCATATAAACTTAAGTGTTAAATATATTTTGCATTAATATGATTGTGTGATTATGAAAGTAGTATTAGCTATTATAATTATGTGTCGCTGAAAAATTAATAGTCATGTCCTATGTACTAAAACGTAGCCAATGTACTAAAATTTATACACATATAAAACAGATTAAAAAAGTCTTATTATTAACTGAAATATTTTGGAAGGTAGCTCCATATTGTGGGAGAACTTGCTCCCTGAGGCACATAAGTTGCTGCGTAACCAGCGACAGTTCCACCAGCACAGAGTACGTGAAGCGAAGTGTACTCGGTGAACACCATGAGAGCACACTGTAATCGGCACACATCACACCAGCAATTCTCAAAACATTTCAAAAACCATTTAAGGCTAAATTCACTGCAATCGTTCAGTATTGTTTGTGAAGCTCTGTTTTTGTGGGTAGTTTGTATGTCTGCCACTATGTTTAAGGCTTGTCCATTTGGGGCTCTGTGCAGCACTTTGATGCTTTCATTTATCTTACATAGCTTATGCTTCCGTGCTTTTTAGTGTGTTGTCAATGCACCACAGTTCCTGTGATAGGAGTGCTCCCTAAAACTTGCTTGAATTTATTCCAGTTTGCCCTGTATAAAATTTTTCACAGTTGCTGCAGTTTATTTTATGCATCTGTTGGCTAAAGGATCCACCTCTGTATAATTTTCTGAATAAGTTTACAGTGGACATCCCAGTTAGGCATAGGCTTTTGACCCTGACACTGAACTTTGTTTTCCAAGTTCTAACATTTGGTGAGAGACCGTTTTAAAAAATTTTAATTTTTCATCTTGTGTAACTTAATGTTGTAAACCTGTCACTAATCATGTTGCTTTACTTAATTACAGATCTGGTGATGTAGCCAAAATAGCATTATAAATAAAGAAAGATATTACATGATGTAGGCAGTTTTTTTTTTCACAAAATCAATATTTTTACATCTTAGTTTCATTGAATGAGTGTTGCATTTATTTTTGCCACATTGTATAAGAACACAATTCCAAGAGACATCAGTTAGTGAAACTGTATGTGCTCAGGTAAATGCAACAATAGACACATCTAAGTCATTCCAAAATTAGTTTTTTTGCAAGTATAGCTGTATTCATCTATTCTAGCTGGACCATAAGAAATTTTACAGGTGTTTCAAATAGCATTTACCCATTAATGTCTTTCTCTTGTGTTGTCAGGTTATTTTCACTTGACTGAAACTGCAAATGAGTCTCTCTGAGACTAAATATTTAAACTAAAATAATCAGTTTTTGAAAATATAATAAAATCTACTCACCAAGCAGTGGCAGGGGAAAATACAAATAAAGGTTTAAGAATTGTGCAGTCTTTGAAAGCCTCCTCCTGGCGGAAGAGTTGAAGGGAAAGGGAGAGGATCAAGAAAAGGACTGTCGGAAGTTTAGGAAATGAGGAGTATTCGGAAAAGTCGCCCAGAACCCCAAGTCAGGGGAGACTTATCAGAAGGGATGAGAAGCAGACTTCCCCTTCAACCCTCCTGCCAGAAGAAAGAGCCACTGGCTTTGAAAGCTTGCATATTTCTTTAACCTTTATATATTTTTTCGCATACCACTGCGTGGTGAGCAGATTTTTTTATCTGTCTAATTACATCAAAGAGTGTTTACTATGAACCAGTTGTAGTTATTGTCTTTGTCTAGTATGGTAAATTTTGATCCTGTGATTAGTTTTCTTATATATTTTGCAGTCACTATTGTTTTTGAATAGTACTGAAAAGCGATCAAGATCCATTTACGTAGATTAACAACAGCAGTGGAACCATTAGTTACTCCATAATTTTTATGATCTATCATTCTGAGTGTAGCTTTTATCCCTGTCATGCAGTTTGTCAGTGTGACATTGCACTCTGTTATCAGAGTACTGCTTCAACCGTGTAAGATAAATGCCATTAATACCATTGAATTTTGTAATACAATCAATTGAGAGCCTTGACAAGGTCAATGAGAATACCAATAGTTAGTTTTGTTAATACTTAATTTGTGAAAATCCATTACAGAAGCCAGATTGAAGGAACAGTTAGAAAGTTATGTCATTGAGGATTCTATCAAGTAAATATAAGATTTTAGTGCCCTGTTAGAAATGTTGTCATAACCTCAAGTAGTGCTTCCAGAAGAATTATTCATTTCTAGCAACATAATGATCTGTGGTGTAAGCAGTTCTGAATGCAGTTGTATCTCGTTGTTTTGTACAAGGTGGAATCTTTTCTGTCACTGTGTACTGTATTAGTGTTTTGACTCCAATTATCCATTCACTACAAGTTCTTCAATTGCTTTAGTGCAATTTCTGTAATTGGGAAAATCTTCTCTTCTGTGACCATTAGCCAGATCAAACTCCTGTGTTAGAATAACCATTGGCCTAGAAGAGTGACCAGCCTGAACGGTGGTCCTTCCTAAACCCAGAATAGGTGAGTGCCATGATTTACCAGCCCCAAAAATGTAGAAATAACATGCACATGAAATGCAGGAGAGACCTACATATCATTCGGATGGGCCCTCCTAATGCTGTTTTATAATGTTGAAAGTACAAACTCTCACTCATTGAGATTCCAAGTGCTGCCCACACTGTGGTGTATAGACTTCTCTTTTCTAGTTATATTTTATGTCTCTCTCTTCATAGTTACATCCACATAATACATCAAATTTTCTTAGTATCAGTGTGTCTTCAGTCAGCTTTAAATCATTCTCTCCTGTTAATTCATTTGTCATCAGTGTTCATCAAGAATATACTCAAAAATATCTTCAATGTATGTCGGCACAGACTGCTTAAAATAAACGTTAAATACCAGCACTACATGATGAAGGTGGGGCTTGGCAGTCTGTGGACTGGGTGGGAACTTTCCATTTACCCCCATTTTCTCCCGTTAATGATAAGGAGCAGTTAAACACATAGTACTTGCATCACAGTCCATATTTAACCCTTTACTGTTTTGATATACAATAATGATAATATTATTTAACTTGTAAAATATGTTAAAGAGGACGATTTTTATCATACTGAGAGACTGGAAATGCATTTTTCAGTGAAGGTAGGGAAACAGAAGATAGTGGGAGAGTTGAGTTTTGGCAAGCAATATGACAGGGGAGAAAGATTTATAGAATTCTGCATTAGGCAGTTAGATGTTGTGAATACACTTTTCGAAATTCTTGGACGAAGAAGATGCCAGGAATCAGAGAAGATCTCAAGAATTCATGAAGTAAAAGACATGCAGGTGAAATGTTGAGACTGAGAAAAGTTAAAGAAACCTCGGACATGCTTTGAAAGAACATGTGACAAAATAACTAACATTTGAAATAGTGAAAAGATCAAACAGATCAAATGACTTTAAGAGAAATGTAGTAAATACAGCAGAAATGTACTAGGTTTGAAAATGGCAGCCATGGATAACAAATGAGATACTGCAATTAATAAAGAAATGACAGAAATATGGTATGTGGCAGCAGCAATATAGGGCACTCAGGAATGTCATCAGGAGATTTAGAAAAGTTAAATGAGAAAGGAGGGAGGAAAAATGTCATGAGATATATGCAATATCAAAACAGGGTAACATACTGGCCACACACTTGATATTTAATAATCACTCTATTGCTCACTAGCGATGAGAGCAAACAAATGAAAACAGTCGACCCATTTGGTTGTAGTTTTATGCATTGGTTGAAGTATCCATCCTTCTTTTGGATGATACCAGTCTATGGGACAGCTAATTGAAAGCAGTTGTTAGTTGTTACAGTTTTATGTGTCAATTGGTGGACTGTTATTAATAATTCTTTCTTTAGAGTGGAACCACTCTGTGAAAGCAACTGAAAACAACCAACATAGTCACTTGTAGTTTTACAAATGCATTATTCATTTTTCTTTTCAAGTGGAATTAGTCTGTTGGTTGGACCCTGTATTCATTCTATCAACTAAAACCGCATTTTAGTGTTTTAGTTGCTGAGATGTCCATTCATTCTTCTGAGTGAAACCAGTCAGTTTGAACTAAAGCAGTCGTATACAACTGGGTATGCTACCTCCGGAAAGGACCACTATCCCTGGAGGTATGTGATAACATCTCTGGGGATACACGAATGTTAAAATAAGCATTATACATCTAATTATGTACTGAATAGATTTATCTTCATTTTTTCATTTGAAGCTGATTAATATATTGCTGTGGAGTAAGTTGGTCCAAGTGCAGTTAACAAGTAACTGATGAAGGTAATGTATCATTAGGGGTACAAAGTTGAGTATAAAAGTCCCCTCCATGTGGCTTACATCTCTTTTGTATGTGCTTGCCCACCATGAGGCCTCACTCCTCGCAGTGCTACTTCCTTTTCCGTGCTGCAAGTCTGTCTTTCTCCTATCCCCCCTCCTATCCTAGCCAGCATTCCTCATGATCCCTATAGTCCCACTCTCCCCCCCCCCCCCCTCCTCCCCTTCCCACACACCACCACCCGCCTTAATTTGGGAAAAAAAGTTATGGACGGTGTATCTTCACAACCAGTGGCAGCAGGCAGCACTGAGGCATGACCTGCTTCCTTGGTCCCTTCATGCACAGGATACTGATAGCATGAGCCACCAGTGAAAATGTAGCAGATTTTCCGCCAGTTGGCCGAGCTACGACATCTTTTGTGTGCTTCCTTTGTTTTTTGCATCACCCTCCAGGAATATTTCCCAGCAGTGAGGACCCTACCCTCTGTGGCGGGCTATTTTAAGACTTTCACTGACTACAGAAGAGCGTTAGGTGGCGTTTTCTCACACGTTCTGCATTCTGCCTACAGCAAACACGTGCTATTCAGTATGACTTTGGAGACTGTGGCTATTTGTGTGAAGGCATCTCTGGAATTTACCATATGCAATGTGTATCTCCCTCCCAATGATGGAGTGTCCCAGAATGTGTGGTCTGCACTGTTTTCTCAGCTCCCCCCACCCTTTCAAATATTGGGTGACTTCAATGCGTGCAACCATTTGTGGGGTGGAACTATGACCACAGGCCGCTGTAAAGCTGTTGAAAACTTGCTCGCAGAGCTCATCCTTTGTCTCTTGAATACTGATGTTCTCACACACTTCAGTGTGGCATATTGGTGCTATTCAGCCATTGACATTTCCATTTACAGCCCAGGTCTTCTCCCATTGGAGAATTCATGAGGACCTGTGTGATAGTGACAATTTTTTGATCATTTTGGCCCTCCCTCGGCATCACTTAAGTGGGCATCCGTCCAGATGGGCTATCTCCAAGGCTTATTGGGATGCTTTCACAACTGCCGTCAACCTTTGCAGCCCGCCACATGGAGGTATTGATGCGGTTGTTCGGTGCACAACAGCATCCATTCTATCAGGAGCTTACTCAGCTATCCCCTCTTCCTCGGAATCCCCCCACTAGAAGACCTTGGAGGACCCTCAAAATTGCCATGGCCATTAGAGATCACGAATGGGCTCTCCAGTGCTGTAAGAAACATCTGTTGATGGAGCAAATCATTGCCTTTAAACAGCTCCTTGCCCAGGTCTGCCATCTCATGAAATGATAGAAACAAACATGCTAGGAGTTGTATGTTGCTACCATTGGATCACTTAGCCCTTCTTTGCAAGTTTGGGCAAAGATTCGACACCTTATGGACACCAGTACCCCATGGGTGTACTAGGTGTCTGTGTGAATGGTGATGTGTATGCTGATCCACATCCTATTGCTGAACATTCTGCTTTTCATTATGCTCAAGCCTCTGCATCTGAGATTTATCTGCCTGCGTTTCATGTCCTCAAACAGTGGGTAGATCGACTTCCTTTGCCATTTATTACACATCACCTGAAACCTTACAGTGGTTTGCCAGCATCATTTCCTTGCCATTTTCAACCATATCTGGAATAAGGGCGAGTTCCCATCCCATGGCGAAAAAGTGTGATCGCCCCAGTACTGAAACCAGGTAAACACCCACTGGAAATGGACACCTATTGTTCAGTTAGCCTCTCTGATGTTCTCTACGAGTTGCTGAAATGTATGGTGAGCTGACGACTGTGTTGGTTCCCCGAGTCTTGATGTCTTTTTTCCAGAGCAGTTTTTGCCAAGGGTGTTCTACTGCTGACAATTTGGTCAACCAAGAGTCTGCTTTTTGGCCAGCTTTTGCGTGATGTCAACGTATTATTGCTGTCGTCTTCAATTTGCATAGGACTTATGACATCACATGCCATCAAAGTTACCCTCCATGAATGGGGTCTCAAGGACCAACACCTAATTTTTTTTCTGGAACTTCTCACCTCACTGAACTTTACAATTCAAGTTGCTGCTGTCATAGTACTCCTCATATATAAAAGAATGGGGTCCCACAGGATTCTGTAGTGAGTGTCCCGCTTTTCTAGTGACTATTAATGGTCTAACTGCAGCTGTCAGGTCTACAGTTTCACACTCCCTGTATGCTGATGACTTTTGTATCTAATGAATGCTGACTGCAGGGTGCCATATGAAAGGTTCAGTCCTGGGCTCTCACCCATGGCTTCCAGCTTTACACCACCAAGACACATTTAGTGCACTTCTTTCATCTTCGTACTGTTCATCCCCAACCAGAACTCTGCCGCAGTGATCAAATACTCAGTTTGATGATGTCTAATCATATTTTAGGATTGGTCTTCAGTGCCCAGTTGATGTGGCTTCCCCATCTTAAGTGAACTTCCTGGTTACACTTAACACTCTATGATGTCTTAGTAACAGCAGCTGGGGTGCAGACCACGCTACAGTTTTGCAGCTCTATGAATCTTTGATCCTGCTGTGTCTTGATTATGGGGGCTTGGCATACGGCTCAGCTTCGCCTGCAGCATTGTGGATTCTAGAACCAATACACCATTGTGGGTCCCCTTTTGTGACAGGTGCCTTTTGTACAATCCCTGTGAACAGCCTGCTCATAAAGGCTGGCATTCCTTCCCTACATATTGGGTACCAACAACTGCTGTTTATCTATGCAGTACATATTTGCAGCTCTCCTATGCATCTGAACTACCATGCCATTTTTCCTAGTAGGAAGATGTACCGCCCACAATAAAGGCCAAGGTCTGGTGTCACGATTGCAGTTTGCAGAAGAGTCTCTGCTGTGAACTCCATCTTTTCCCGCTGTCGCCTCTTGTCCTGGGAGAAATCCTGTGCATTCCCATGGTGTGTACCCATTCATTGGATCTGGCTTGACCTCTCCTTTGGGTCAAAAGTCTGAGTAAACCCTATGGATTTTCTCCGACTTCCTGGACATGCTTGACACATTTCCGGGGTCTCTACAGTCAACAGTCACACTGGTTTTGTTGGCACACATGCAAGATGCTGTGAGCTATGCTCTCTACGAAACAGATGTAGTGTATTCACAGCGGAATTGGTGGCTGTAGCTCGAGTCCCCCTCAGCCACCTGTGTTTTTGCACTGGAGAGTTGTTCTTAATCCGCAATGACTCCTTGAGTAGTCTTCAGGCTGTCGACCAGTGCTACCCTCCACACCCATTAGTTGTGACTAGCCAGGATATCCTGCATGACTTTCACCACACTCAACAGTCAGTGATCTTTGTATGGACCCCTTTTTCTCTGAGTAAACTGTGAACTGTAAAGGAGACAACAACCATGTGGTAGTCTTCCCTTCGTGCTTCTCACAGGGAATCTACTGCCCTCTGTCGGCTTCATATTGGCCAGACTTTACTGACCCAGGGTCACATACTCTGATGTGCGGATCCAGCGACTGTTGATGAGGTGCCTGTCTCTGAAGACTCCTGCTATAAGGAGTCGCCCTTATTCTGCCAACGGCTTTGTCAAAGACAGCAGGAAGCGGACAGAGATTCATGGTGATCTCTTCGGCTTGGAGTGTGAAACTCCCCCTAAAAGGCAGAAGAATCAACAATGATCAGTTGCTTGACAGTGCAGAAGGCAATGAAAAAAATGAAATGATCGTATGGCATTGTTGGCCAGGAGGTCCCATTCGGGTTTGGTGCCAAGTGCAAGTCTTATTTCAGTTGGCGCCTAATTGGGTGACTTGCAGCCGATGATGAAATGATGATGAGGACAACACAACACAACACCCAGTCCACGAGCGGAGAAAATCTCTCCAACCTGGCCGGGAATCAAACCCGGGCCAGCTGCATGGGAGGCAAGCACATTACCTCCCGGCCAAGCAGGCAGATAGAAGGCAATGGAAACCACTGCATTAAACACATGATGTAAAATACCGGTAGAATCGAAAAAAATCACCAACATTGTCTTCACCTTCAACTGTCTTTGCTGTGCTTTTCTCGGTCTTGGTGAACCTGGAGTCTTCCACTGTGAGGACTGCACTCTGGTTTCAGGATCATATCCATATACCCACGATTCGTCACCTATAATTACCCTATTTAACAAATCTGGGTCATTTTTAGTCCGATTAATCAGTTCTTGGCGAACTTTGAATCGGTATTGTCTCTGGTCACTTGACAACACTTTTGGAATGAATTTTGCGCACACTCGACGCATGTTCAGATCTTAAGTTAAAATTGACTGAACTGCATAGAAACTTAAGTTCATCAGCCACCTCCCTAATTGTAAGTCTACAATCAGAATGCACTAAGTTGCAAACTTTCACAACATTTTCATTTGTTTTTGAGGTGGAAGGACGGCCGTACCATGGTTCATTTTCAAATGATTCGCGGCCATTTTTAAAGATGTTGTACCGGACAAAAACATTTGTCTGGCCCAAACAATTATCTCCAAAAACTCGTTGCTCTGTTTTTACGCCCATTTTCTTGCGGACAAAATCTGGCAACAAGCCCTAACAGACCCACACTCAACCAGCTGCCACAACGAACTGTATAAAGGAAACACAGCGTCCTGTCAGAGGGCGTTCAAGGACAAGGCAGTGACTCACTCCTCACTTTCTGTGTACTTGCCTGCCAAACCAGTAAGCAGTAGCGTATCCATTCTTAAAACTTTCCAATCACACCTTGTACGTATTGCAACTGTGCAGTTAAAATGCCTCCTTGAAGCTATTTGACGACCGCAGGTGAAAAAACAGACAATCGGGGGGATATGTGTTAAGATATCAGGGAATAACTTCTGTGGTCTTAGAGGGAGCTGTAGACAGTAAAAACTGTAGGGGAAGATAGAAATTGGAATACACTGAAAAAATAAAAGATTTAGTGATGATAGTGCAGCAGTCATGAAAAGTGAACACACATTGAGTCAGGTGTTCTTTAAAATGAAACGAAACATGACTGGTGATTTATATAACATGCACACAAAATAATTGTTTTTGTAGGGGGAGGGTGGAGGGGGGTGCTACTGGATGGTGAAACTCAACTACAGTAAGTGAGTGAGGTCAGAGGTGGACATTTTTTTTAATCTCATCAGAAGGAAAATGCAAGTGAGACAGACATTATAACAGCTGCTGAAAGCAAAACAGTTTTTTTTATGAAAAGAAACAGCTACCATCCAAAACTATAGGCCAGGAAAAAAAAATGAACTGTATTTGATGTGCAACTCTGCTATGGGCATGAAATACAGATAAAGAGGAAGACAGACGAACAGTTAGGAATGTGGTGTTCCAGGAGACTTTGAAATCAGAACAAAAATGAAGACTCCCAGCAACAATCTAGTGGGAGATAACATCTAATAAAAAACATAGTGAAATGAAGACAGAATGATTAGATGCATATTCTCACATGATTGCTGAAAACTGTAGCTAAAGGAATGAAGGATGGAAAGGATCACTGGGGCATGCTTAATATAAGTACAGGGCTATTATAAATGATTGAAGCGATTTCATAAATTCACTGTAGCTCCATTCATTGACATATGGTCACGACACACTACAGATACGTAGAAAAACTCATAAAGTTTTGTTCGGCTGAAGCCGCACTTCAGATTTCTGCTGCCAGAGCGCTCGAGAGCGCAGTGAGACAAAATGGCGACAGGAGCCGAGAAAGCGTATGTCGTGCTTGAAATGCACTCACATCAGTCAGTCATAACAGTGCAACGACACTTCAGGACGAAGTTCAACAAAGATCCACCAACTGCTAACTCCATTCGGCGATGGTATGCGCAGTTTAAAGCTTCTGGATGCCTCTGTAAGGGGAAATCAACGGGTTGGCCTGCAGTGAGCGAAGAAACGGTTGAAAGCGTGCGGGCAAGTTTCACGCGTAGCCCGCAGAAGTCGACGAATAAAGCAAGCAGGGAGCTAAATGTACCACAGCCGACGGTTTGGAAATTCTTACGGAAAAGGCTAAAGCAGGAGCCTTACCGTTTAAAGTTGCTACAAGCCCTGACACCTGATGACAACGTCAAACACTTTGAATTTTCGGCGCGGTTGCAACAGCTCATGGAAGAGGATGCGTTCAGTGCGAAACTTGTTTTCAGTGATGAAGCAACATTTTTTCTTAATGGTGAAGTGAACAGACACAATGTGCGAATCTGGGTGGTAGAGAATCCTCACGCATTCGTGCAGCAAATTCGCAATTCACCAAAAGTTAATGTGTTTTGTGCAGTCTCACGGTTTAAAGTTTACGGCCCCTTTTTCTTCTGCGAAAAAAACATTACAGGACGCGTATATCTGGACATGCTGGAAAACTGGCTCATGCCACAACTGGAGACCGACAGCGCCAACTTCATCTTTTAACAGGATGGTGCTCCACCGCACTTCCATCATGATGTTCGGCATTTCTTAAACAGGAGATTGGAAAACCGATGGATCGGTCGTGGTGGAGATCATAATCAGCAATTCATGTCATGGCCTCCACGCTCTCCCGACTTAACCCCATGCGATTTCTTTCTGTGGGGTTATGTGAAAGATTCAGTGTTTAAACCTCCTCTACCAAGAAACATGCCAGAACTGCGAGCTCGCATCAACGATGCTTTCGAACTCATTGATGGGGACATGCTGCGCCGAGTGTGGGAGGAACTTGATTATCGGCTTGATGTCTGCCGAATCACTAAAGGGGCACATATCGAACATTTGTGAATGCCTAAAAAAACTTTTTGAGTTTTTGTATGTGTGTGCAAAGCATTGTGAAAATATCTCAAATAATAAAGTTATTGTAGAGCTGTGAAATCGCTTCAATCATTTGTAATAACCCTATATATAAGGCAGAGCTCGGTTACCCTTACAGAATATATAAACGGTACTTTCCCATTGTAGCAAATGTCTGTGATAACATAATTGACACACATAGGTAACAAATGCTTAAATGATGTGGGTTAGCAAAATTTAAACTGAAACTGTCTTATATAATGGCTTGTTCAATGATAATACTACATTATCTACAGCCATTATTTGGATAAAAGCCGACTCCAGACTTTTCCAAGTATTACAGAGTGTTTGGGGTATATGTGCAGATAATTCTATTGATGGCCGAGGACAGTGTACTGACTAACATTGCATCAGTATTTACTTCATTTGCAGACTAATAATTATAGCTTTCATAGGTATTTGTTCTTTAGGTTGGTTAGGACATCCAGGTACACATATCACAGTAAGCCATTAATTTTTTATTTTCCCCTGGACAGCAGGTCAAGTATTCAAGTGTGGGCACTAAATAGTTAGTATATACTGATAGTCGTAGCCCATGCCACCGTGCATTTACAACGGTGAAGAAACATAAGGTAGTCAATTATGTGAATGTTTGCAGGGAGATTGTTAGATACAGAAGGAAAAAAACCTATGTATTAAGGTACCAATGATCACAATATCTGTAACTATATCCCTAACACCCTGTATGTACCCCTCTTGCTCTTGCATGATTTTCAAAGTCACCTACCTGCCTGCTATCGTCGTTGTCTCAGTGGTTTCATCTTCTCTTGGAATCCAGTAAAAAACTTCTTGGGCCCAGGTGCCATCCACACATTTAACTACGTCTCGTCCACCTATCTGTTTCACGATCCACTCACTTGTTTTCATGTGTCTACTGGCAATTCCTAATATTCAACTTTCCATTACTCACTGTGCAACCCTAGACTATTAGATGATTTTCACATTTAAAGTGTTTATATCACTACCATATTCAAAGCTTGTAAAACACGTATTACAATCATCTTTTCAGACATGCCAGATGTTAATTTGGAAAACTTTAAAAGTACTATAGACAGTTTTTCCTCTTCATCTAGGTCTTGTCTTAAATCCAGACTGGTTCTTTGACTTTGTTAATTTGTGCGAATCAGTGAAATAACATTCAAGAAATTGCACTTACAATATCACTGCACAAAATGTTATTTGATATCCAATGTTAGCAGTGATGAAACACAAATAACTAGTGAGTCCAGACACAAATTGCATACATAGTATGCCACAAAATACTCCCTTCAGGACCAAGAAGGTAAGTTTTACACTTTTGTCAGCCAGTGAAGATGACAATACTGAGTAGAAACATGAAAGGAAGTGCCAGTATGCCTCATAACTGTCATAGGGCTCATATCAGCATGTGAAGAGGGTAAAGTGTGCAGAATGATCAGGTTTCCATAACATGGCTTCAGTCTTTACAATAATTGCTACACTGTAAGTAGTGTTTATGTGGACCAAGTGGATATGAGAGACTCGTATGCAGCACACCGTATTGTGATCACAGCATGTAATGACTGCCAGCTGAACACAAGGTCATAACAGACAGTTCAGTATTCTTCGACAACATTGTGGTACTGTAAAGGATTTGGAACTTTCTGCACTGATTCAGATTTGTCTGCTGGGAGATGAATGGATCTTATACATACAATGGTCAGCTTCCATTGTTCAGAAACTTTGAAGTGCTACAGACTGCAGTAGACATACTAACAATGTCACTTGTATGTTGAGTGACAAAATGTCGCCGCCACCCTCTCCCAGTGTAGTCCCACTACAATATGTGCTGTAGTGGAGACTGCATGAATATGAACTTTTGTAGCACGTGAGGTATTGCAGCTCCACACATAATATTTCAGCAGAATAATGCCCATTCAGTTCTGTTGAGTGTTGCATCACAAGAATTCAAAGAATGAAAGGTACTGAACTGTAGCCTGCATATCACCAGTTGAATATGTCTGGGCTACAGCTGAGTGTCAGTTTTTGTTACTTCATAGCACTTCATCATGCCACTGTAGATGCTTGTGAACTCACATGTAAACCAAATGGAGAGAAATATCCAGGTCAGCTTTGATACCAAGTTATGAGGTATGGAGGCTCTGACCACAGTGTGTAGGGGCTTCATTTCATGCTGAATTGTTAGACATTGTGTAGAGTTTTATAAACAATTTAAAGTTTACCACATTGATTTGTTGTTTTCTCAGCTTAAATATGAATTACCACTTGCTTTGTGATGTATTTGAAAGTGTTTCATTTTTGGTGCCAGTATCTCAACATTAACAAGAAAATACACAGGAGCCTCTACATTTTTTGGCTGTAAACAATGATTTTGATATCTTTGTTTGGTTACAAAGTATGAAAGAGTCAAACTTACCAATAGTTTTTGGATGAAGGATTGTAGTTTTAAAACAAATATTTTTCACTGAATTTGTTAGATATCCCTTTCATATGTTCTGCCTTATTTTTGAACATTTATATGCAGTTTGTTTTAGTACTGAAAATTATACATATGGCTTTGCAGCACCATAACATTCTTTACTGTTTTATTATTGTAATTTAATGTAGACAAAAAAAATGCATATTTGAAGGGAGACCTTTCTTCTAAGTAACTTACCTGAAAGTAATTGTACTTAAAGGTACTTCCTTATATTGCATACTGAACTGTTTTGTCATGTCATGTGAATTCAGACTTTTGATATCCAAAAAGTATCCTGACATCAAACTTTGTGAGGCATAGTCCTGTAAAACGACTCAGGACTATGCCTCACAGTGATAGTACGCATCAAGATTTTGTATATATTTTTGTGGTAGCTAAGTGAAGAGTTTCATACTGAGGGGAACAGCAAGAAGTGTCACCATCTCCTCCTCCGATGGTTTTCCATACAGGAAAACAATCATCAGCTGAAAATGGAAAAATATCAGGCAGCAATTATATGTATGTTTTACATTAACTCAGCACTGGTGTGTTATTTTCTCAAAATTCTGACTGCAATTTTCCCTCCTTTTATTTTTTTAGATCTGTACAGGCTTTGTGGTGATCCTGTAAGGGAGAATGAAGCATTCCAGATGCATTGTAATTACTCACAGATGCTTCTGAAGGACCATTTCCAGTCATCGCAATTGCCAGAACATGTTTTAATAACGTGGAAAGAGGGAAATGTTCCTGTGATTACAGGTAACCCAGCTAGTACATCAAGTTCGTTACTAGTATGAAGGTGACAACTAGTTCCAACACTGGTGATGTGTTGCGTTCAAGACAGTTTGGTTACACCCCAGGAAAACTGAAGAAGATTTAATATCGACTGTTGCCACTGCGAGAAAAAGACGTGTACAGTAACTTCTTGTGTGTACAGTGCAATCATAATGGTTACGGGTGTGTGTGAATAACATTGCAAGCAGATTCCAGATAACACAAATAAAATTATAGACTGCACAGAGAGGATTTATCAAGGGAATCTCCATTGTATTACTGACTGAAGCATCACAGGAAGTTGATTATATGTGCTGTTGTTGATATTTATATCTTTCTTCACTTACTGCATAACGCTTATTCCTGCCAAGGACAATGTGAGCAGTATTATTAATTCATGTTTAAAATGTGAGCTGTTAAGAAGTACCATGACATCTCAGTTTCAGATTCTTAAATGTCAGCATCATATCTGTAATTTCAAAACATCGAGCCTGCACTGTTGTGTGGCTGTATACAAAGTGGCCTTAATTTTTTTAAAGAAATGAACTATGCTAGATATAAGAACTGACTGGTATGGTTTGTGTAAATATTTCCTATTTATATAAAAAGATCGGTTAAAGAACTCGTTTTGGAGATACTCTGGTGATGTGAGTTTTATTATGTCCTACTTATTTTAAATCTCTCTCTCTCTCTCTCTCTCTCATCCCCTCCCTCTCCCCACCTATTAAAAATGTTTATATGAAGCAAATGTTCCACATTGAAACAGTTTTCCTTACTATGATGGTTTTCATATTTTGCCTTTCTTTTCTGAAAGGCATCCTCAGTCCCCTGAAATACAAATTTATGTGGATACTATTTTGTTTTACATATTACACAGTACATTGAGGTTAATAATAGCTCTAGCACTTCCTGATTTCTTGTTAAAGTAACAATAGTTGAAATTTCTACTTACAGGGTTTGTAGATACAGCTCTGCAGGTGTTGTTCTGCTTTGTGTCATTCAAATTTTCATTTGTACAGCACTAAGAATATAAACACTAGTTTACTTGAATTGTAGATAGGTGTATATATGAGACTGCCAGTGGAGTAATGGCATAATCTCCGTTTTTGGAGAAAATAGCTTAGCTTAACATTGTTAAAAGTGTCCAAGCTGCAACAGGGTCCATGGAAGCCTGCTGATAACACAAACGGATGCTTGTGTGCTTATCAGTTTGTTGTGTCATAGAATGCAATACTGGCCTAAGTTTTGCATAGGCTGCTTATGTATTGTGTGTGCGGATGTAGATGTGTTAATGATGCACATGATAGAGGCACTATAAATGAAGTGACAGATGTATGGTTGACCAAGTATTTGCACCATACCACACCATGAGATAAGTTGGAGGCAGACAATCTGAGCAGCCGTCTTTCATTGTGTAGTAGAATCATCAGAAGATCAAAACAAATTGCAAAATCATTTAGAAAAGATATCTGTATAGTGCAAAAATTGGAAATTGACCCTAAGTAATGAAAAGTATGAGGTCATTCACATTAGTGCTAAAAGGAATCAGTTAAACTACACAATAAATCAGTCAAAAATCAAACAATGGAAACTCCAGACTGGAATATAACAGTATTATGAGAAGGAAAGTTGCTACTCACCATATGGTGGAGATACCAAGTCGCAGATAAGCACAACAAAAAGACACTCACTATTATAGCTTTCACCCATTAAGGCCTTCATCATCAATAGACAGACATATGCACACACATTCACGCAAACTGGTGTCGTGTGTGTGTGTGTGTGTGTGTGTGTTGTTGACGAAGGCCTTAATGGCCAAAAGCTATAAATGTGAGACTCTTTGTAGTGCCAACCTGTGACTCTGGCAACTCAATAATATTGATAAATCAGTCAAATCTAAAGGATGTAAATTCAGCTTAACACCTAGGAATTACGATTAACAACTTAAATTGGATAGAACACATAGAAAATGTTTTGGGGAAGGTGAACTAAAGACTGTGTTTTATTGGTGGAACGCAATAGATCTACTGGAGAGACTGCCCACACTACGCTTGTCCGTCCCCTTTTGGAGTACTGCTGCCTGCTGTGGGATCCTTGCCAGATAGAATTAACAGAATACATCGAAAAAGTTCAAAGAGGGGCACCACATTTTGTATTATTGAGAAATAGGGGAGAAAGTGTCACGGGCATTACACAGAATTTGGGGTGAAAATCATTAAAATAAAGACTTTTTTAAATGTGGGCGGGATCTTCTCCACCAATCACCAACTTTCTTCTCCAAATGCGGAAGTATATGGGTGATGCCGACCTACATGGGAGAAACGATTGTCATAATAAGGGAAATCAAAAGTTCATGCAGAAGGTATAGGTTTCTTCCGCATGCAGTTAGGGAGTGGATTAGTGGAGAATTAGTGTTAAGGAGGTTCGATGAACCCTCTGCCAGGCAATTAAATGTGATGATTGTATACTCACAGCCTGTGATATGTTTTGCTGATAAGAAACATGTTAAGGATATATAAATATGTACCACGTCTTCAGATGATGACAGTCCACCTTATCCAGACAGACAAGAGTTCAACAATTACCATTTTATCTGCTGACAATTAGACTACTAGGACTGATATTAGACAGGCACTGCAAATAAAATTATTCACCGATTCCCACCTCAGGCTAACAGGGGCAAATGCCATAAATAGAAAGAGACATGAAGACAAAAATTTATACAGTTTCCAACATATTAGTTGCATTATGAAAGACATAAATCTGGAAATGTTAATATTTGTCACTGTATCTGAGTCTTACGGCACTCATACCATCTGTATCAAGAACTAGTGTCCTGGTATCCTATTATATGTCTTCTAATACTTTCAATAAAAGCTTTAATCTCTCTTATTTCATCACTCCCTGCCGGAAAGTTGA
The DNA here is from genome assembly GCF_023864275.1 of Schistocerca cancellata. Taxonomy (NCBI): domain Eukaryota; kingdom Metazoa; phylum Arthropoda; class Insecta; order Orthoptera; family Acrididae; genus Schistocerca; species Schistocerca cancellata. The sequence goes on from NC_064631.1 coordinate 678,209,140, forward strand.
AATCTTTCAGATGAAAATTGCTGCAGCTGACAGCCGTGAAGAGCAGACTAATTGTGAATGCACAACAAAAAGTCAATAGTGCTCATATCAGAATACAACAGGATTCAGGAGGGAAATATGCAGATATCTGTTACTACAAGAGGCAGCTGTAGACTTACTGCCTAAGGGTACATAACACAGGAAAAAACTAACCCACCATGTATTTGTGCAGTGAGTGCGATGCTTGTAGAGGACCACAGAAGCTAAGAATCATAACAAACTCTGATCAGTGTGGTGTTCACAATCAAAAAATCTTTACTGTGCCAGTATATAGCTGATTATGGAGACTTTATAGTTCCTAGTGAGCGGACATTTGTAGATAGCTTGCGAGCAGGCATTTCGTGTCGTAAGTAAAAACTACTTTCGCCCCTTAACTTTTATGCAACTACCGACCAGGTATCTGTTATTACTACTGCAAGAGGAAAAAATGTTTACCTTTGTCTTCATGACAAAGAATTTCTTTTCGACGCTACATTTAAAGAAGAACATTAATGAGTTGTTTAATTCTAATGGATGCACTATTAGTAAACTGAAGAAGAAAATATTTAAAATTAAAAAGGAAAACACTTCCTAATGTTCTGCAAATTTTGCAGAACGTTAAGAAGTGTTTTCTTTTTCAATATTATCATGTTCTTCCAAGCAGCGACGGAAAATTCAGTTAATGTTAAATTAATTTCCTTGTTAGAGTTCATACCTCTCTCCTATATTCCTACCACCAAAACATGCATACATATCTAATCCACTTTCCTAATACCATTCTACTTAATGATGATAAACGTCAATGCCGTAGTGGTCTAAACAACAAAAAATTGTTCAATATGCCAATTTTGAAATTGTTACGAATGTTCAGTTATTTTATGAAACAAATACAATGTACCCCAAAATCATGTCAATGTAAAACACAGGAACTGCTGTTTCTAATGCCAAGAGCTTTCCAGTGCCATTTCTTCATAGCAGGAGGGTTAAGCCATTAATTTGCTGATAGCCTCACATATGCATATGTTGTTATTTCAATTCATTTCTCATATCAGGTGTTCATTTGTGTGTGTCTGGTCACTTGTCACCTGTTGGTTCTATCCAATAGTTTTTCTGCATTAATGGTGCTTCAAGTGCTCTGGGAATGTTTAGTAAACCCCACATGAGTGGAAGAAAGGGATGAAACATTGCACCAACAGCAGGTTAAAATAAGCAATACACAGAAAATCTAATAGTGCAAACTGAACACAGCCTTGCAGATGAAGAACAACAGAACTAAACTGAAATAGATTAAGGGGTGACAAGAGAATTGGAAATAAAGAGCATAATAAAACACACACGGCAGAAACAATCATATGGAGGCAGCCACTATGAAAACAGTGAAACAAAAGTTAATAGCATTATAATAACTAAAGCAGACAGGCCTCAGCTGCTCGCATGTGGTAATGCATTCGCATTGCTCAAGGTAGAGGGCTAACGTGGAGACTGGCTGTCTGTCTGTGAACAGGTGGCTGCTCCTTCAACAGTGTCCGAGAAAGGCAATGGGGTTTACTATTTATTGGGAGCTCTAATGCTAGGTGCATTATGGAGCCACTTAGGCAGACAGCATTCAGGACTGGAAAGAAAGCCAAAGTGCACTCTGTATGTCTGCAGATATAGAGCGTGCAGGATGCAGACAACTGTAAATTGTGGCTCATTCAGCACCAACAACACCTATCACATGCATTCTGAGGCCATCCTCAGTTCATACAGGTGGCTGGTGGAGATGGGCCATACTGATTTAGGTTTTCCGTGATTTCCGTAAATCGCTACAGGCAAATACCGGGATGGTTCCTTTGAAAGGGCACGGCCGACATCCTTCCCTAATGCGATGAAACCGATGACCTCGCTGTCTGGTCTCCTTCCCCAAACAACCCAACCCCAATGATCTTAGCTACAGATTTCTACACCTTTGTTATCTTCTGGAGATTTGTAGTACTCTAGGACTCCCTCAATTAGTCAGTGGTGCACTACTCGGGTAACAGAGTACTTGTGATGTGCACATAATGTTTTTTAGGCTAGGCAGTAGTTTGAGGTACTCTGATGAACACTCGCCAGTTGGTATGCAGCAAGGGAAGTTGTACTGCACTCAGAGTAGACACACTTTTGGTCAAAATTTTAACAGTCAACTGTTGAAGTATTCATAAGTAACTCCCCAGGAAAGTTCTTGGAACCGAGAGCCGATGAAACCCAAAATAGAAAGCTCTGAGATATTTAGGGAGTCTTGGAACGTATATTGAAGAGACAGATTAGAGACCATAGGAGGATGTGTGTTCATTGCAATAGAGTTGGATGTCTATGGATTAGTTGTGTGGGGGGGGGGGGGGGGTTTGTACAGACAGACAGTTGACAAAATACTTTTGAACATGTTTTCGAAAACTATCTCAAACAGCCAGCTCGACATTTTAGACCTTGCGGCTACAAATAATCCGTGGATTAGCGATCATGATGTCATTGTAACAACTATTGCTATGAAAGTAATAAATCAGCCAAGAAGGCTAGGAGAGAGTTTTTGCTACATAGAACAGATAAGCAGTTCTTAGCATCTCACTTAGAGAGTGAATTGATGTTCAAGCAGATTGTAAATCACAGTTTGGAGACTTATCCAGCTACTAAGTGGATAAGGAATGGAAAAGACCCACTATGGTTTAATAATAAAATCTGGAAGATATGAAGCAGTGGCTATTGCACTCTATGCTCAAAAGAAAACACACAAAATGATGACAAGGAAAGGTTAGTAGAGATTCACCCATCTGTCAAATGATCTATACATGAAGCATACAACAACTGCCACCATCATCCCTTAGAAAAAGATCTGGCAGAAAACCCGAAAAAATTCTAGTCCTATGTAAAATCGCTAAGCGGGTCAAAGGCTCTGATTCAGTCCCGCATGGAAGCTGAAGATAGCAAAACAAAAGCTGAAGTTTTAAATTCTGCTAACAAGAAATTGTTCACCCTCATACAAACATATGTCATTTGACCATCAGATAGACTCCCATTTGGATGACGTAGTAATAAGGACCCCTGGTGCGTAGAAACAACTGAAAGATTTGAAAGCACATAAGTCACAGGTCCGGATAGAATCCCAATTCAATTTTACAATGAGAACTCTACAACACTGGCCCATTATCTAGCTTGCATTAATCAAGAAAATCTCTCACCCAGCACTAAGTCCCAGATGACAGGGAAAAGGCGCAGGTGACTCATGTATATAAGAAGGGTAAAACAACAGAGCTGCAAAATTACTTCTTCAGTTTGCTGCAGAACCCTTGAACATACTCCCAGTTTCGAATATAATAAACTTTCTTGAGACAGAAGCGTATCTCCATGAATCAGCATGGTTTTAGAAAGCATCGCTCGTGCAAAAAAACTAAGCTGGTGAATGTCCATCAGAGACACAGTTATCATTGGGAGTGCCACAGGGAAGTGTGACAGGACCACTGTTCTCAATATACATAAATGATTTGTGGCAGACAGGGTTGGCAGAAATCTGTGTGCAGTGGGGTACTGAAGTTGAGCGACTGTTATAAGATACAAGATGACTTAGACAAAATTTCTAGTTATTTTGATGAATCGCAGCTAGCTCTAAATGTGGAAAAATAATATGTTGATGCAGATGAGTAGGAAAAACAAACCTGTAATGTTCAGAGTATTCTGTCTGACACAATCATGTCATCTGGGCATAACGTTGTAAAGCGATATGAAATGGAATGAGCATGTGAGAACTGCAGGGAAGGCGAATAGTCAACTTCAGTTTATCGGAAGAATTTTAGCAAAGTGTGACTCATCTGTAAAGGAGACCACATATAGGATACTGATGCAACATATTCTTGAGTACTGCTCGAGTGGGATCTGTATCAGGTTGTATTAAAGGATGACATAATAGCAATTCAGAGGAAGACTGCTAAATTTGTTAGTGGTAGGTTTGAACAACATGTAAGTGTTAAGAGATGCTTCGGGAACCCCTGCAGGGAAGGCAATGTTCTTCTCGAGGAACATTATGGAGAAAATTTAGACGACCAGGATTTGATGCTGAATGCCGAATGTTTCTACTGCCGCCAACATACACTGCACGTAAGGAACAGAATGATAAGATACAATAAATTAGGGCTCATATGGAGGCATATAGACAGTTCTTCCCTGTTTTCCGTTTTTCTATTTGCGAGTGGAACAGGAAAGGAAATGAGTAGTAGTGGTACAGTGTACCCTCCACCATGCACAGTATGCTGGCTTGTTGGATATCTATGTAGATGCAGAAATGTAACAGCACTCGAAAGAACAATACTTTGTGTCAACACCACACAACTGCATGAAAATGTGAAAATTACCCTTAAGAAATACTACATAATACAGAACTCACAAGCACCATCACACTGCAACCAATCCACCCAAAATACATATTCACAACATATACGAGACCAGTTATATAAATTTCAGGAAACCCAGACCCACCACATGGCCAAACGTGTATATATAAAAAAGGGTATCACTGATCTCATTCGACATGGAAAACATGTACATCCATCCCCATCACAGGAATAATAGAAATAATGTGTGTGCTAGAATGGATCAATGAACAAAACTGCTTCCAGTTTCAGGATGAATATTAACTGCAAAGTGAAGAACTACCCCTGGGATTCCCACTACCAGGAACCTTAGCCAACATTTTAAAATCATATACTGGCACAGAAAATAGTTAAATTCACCCTTGAAGAAGAAAAAGACCCACTAAATTTTCTTGGGATACAAATAATAAAGGAAAGCGACAAACATTCTTTCAAAATATACAGAAAACAAACATCCACAGGCACCTCCAACCACCCCAGCAACCAAAAGCTAGCTGCTCTAAGGCACATCTTACGCAGTATAAACAAGTTTCTACTGAACAAAACAAAATGCTTACAATCTACATCTACACTCTACAATCTATCTTTCTGTTTGGTGGACAGTGCCTCCTGTACCAGTGTCATTTTCCCGTTATGAAAGGTTCATAATGAGAATGATTGCTAATAAACCTCTGGGTGGGCCCATATCTAATTTTACGTTCATGGTCTTATTTGCAAGAACTGAACCATAAAATAGCTAGAAACAATGGATTTGATACACATGTAGTACACTGACTAAATCAAAAATAAAACCACAGAAAAAAACACAACATATAAAATAAACTCCAAGCCCCTAAGTTACACATAAACAATGACAACATACACAGTGGTGTAAAGAAACAAGGCTTCCATAAAACATACAAAACTAGACAAATGACAATTTCCAGGGAGCAGGAATGTACAGAGTTGTGATGCAGCCACTGTGGTGGAACTGTGAATTGCAACTATGTCTGGTGTGTATGGGGAAGAGTAGGGACGGGTGGCGCTGCTGTGGGAGCATGCAGATATGCGGTGGGACAGTATACAGAGAGGGAGGGGGGGGGGGGGGAGGTTGCCAGTACATAGGCAGAATTATACTGTGCTAGAATGTGAGCAGGGAAGGGGACAGGTAAGGTGTCAGTCACAGAGGCTAGGAGACTTTAGGGTATATTGCAGGGAGAGTTGCCACCTGTGCACTTCAGAAATGCTGGTGTTGGTACGAAGGATCTGGATGACAAAAGCCATGAAGCAGTCACTGAACTGTAGCACATCATGTTGGGCAGCCATACATGCGGACAGACAGCTTGTTAGCTGTCACACAAAGAAAGCAGCACAGTAGTTGCAGCTTAGTTTGTAGATCACATGACTGCTTTCATAGATAGTCCTGCCTTTGATGGGATAGATGTGTCGTTGACCTGGAAGTGGGGGGGGGGGGGGGGAGAATCCATAGGACAGGTCTTGCATCTAGGTCTATTGCAGAGAGATGAGGCAAGGGACTGGGAAGAGAGGTGGAGTACACACGGACAAGGACACTGCACATGTTCAGTGGGTGATGGAATATCACTGTGGTACATTTCTCATTTCAGGGCATTACAAGAGGTATTTCAAACCCTGGCAGATAATGTGATTCCATTGCTTTGGTCTTGGATAGTGCTAAGGAAAGGAGGGCTCCTTGTGGCTGTACAGTGGGTATGTGGGAGGTGGTAGATGACTGGAGAGACAAGACATGGAAGAAATGTTTCTGAACAATGTTGGGAGGGTAATTTCAGTATGTGAAGGTATTGGTGAGACCCTCAGTAATTTGGATAGGACTGGTCCTCACTGCAGATGCAATGGCCACAGGTGGCTAGGCTGTTCCCACTCCAGCGCTACACAGCTTTCTATTTCGCCAGCACACCCACAATCTCTTTCCCCTTCTCTACTTTTCTCCTATCTCCCCCACCACCAAACAGCCCTACACGGTCTCCACCACATACCTGCATGCTCCCAAAAGCAGCACTATACCAGATTGCTGTTCCTGCCAGGTGCAGTAGCAGTCTGGCCACGGGGCTGGAGACAATAGTCGTATGTGTTTTCTATTTCAGAAGGTGTTTTGGCTGAAAGCTCAAATGTATAGCAAACTTTTCATTGTGCCTGTCTGCAACTCTATGTCTCCTCTATATGGTAAGCAGCAATCTATCCTTTTCATAATATTGTTGTTATTCCACCTTGTACTTTCCACATTTTAAACGTATATAAAAATACACATTCAATAGTTGGCAACAACATTTAAAACATAACATTAAGTGAGAGAGTGTTTGTATTCTTAGTGCTGTCACACTGAAAATTCAAATAACAGAAAGCCAAACAACAGTTCTGTAGAGCAGCATCTACAAACTCTACAAGTAGAATTTCTAATTATCATCAAATTATAGAGAAATTTATCATGAAAATAGTCTTTTTAACAACATGCAATTCTTCAACAATGATCATCTGACACAAAAAGGAACCACTGTATTTGTTCACTGCTTGTTGCTAGATTAATTACTTTTTTTAAGTGACATTTCTGTATTTAGATTGTTTAAATTTGTTAAATTAACACTACATGCCATGTGAGGACTTGAACCAATACTGTCGTTCATGGGTAATGCTCTTCCAAAATAGTCCCCTGAAAATACCTCAGAGACAGATTCAAAGTTTCAATCTGCCCGAAATCCTCGAGTGCACTTTCATAAGCTCAGTTGGAAGAACACTGCCTGCAAAAGACAGGGACACAAGTATATAGCCAGGTGTGTGTTTTCCTTTACTATGGTACTGCAATTCCTGAGCTTATAATTGATAGTGCAGTTTCACTTGCCATGCTGAAGTAAGTTTACGTTCAACAATGTCAGTGGTTTTGCTTTCCATGGGGTTGGAAATTCTTATACATGTCAGGTTTCTCCATACACACCTCAGCTGTCCTATTTGTGGCACAAACTAAATGTGTACAGTTTCTAACAACACAATGACAATATATGCTTACACACTGTAGTCTTTTTTAAAATCTATGACTGACAAATACAGCATACAAAAAAAGTTAATTAATAACTAAAACAGAAAAGGCTTTGCTTTACTCAAAAGTTGTGTAAACAATTGACAGTCTCCTTGTAATTGTGTAAGGCGACTACAGGATCAATGAAAATTAAATTCTAAATTCAACTGTAATCATTACTTTACATATGATGCTGCTATAAGGTGTAACGGCTTGACTCACTGTGACACACATACAAATTAAGTTCCACTTGTACTTCGTAAATAGAATCTTCTTCTATTGATTTTGTACCTTTTACTGACTTAACACAAGAACACTGTATCCTGAGGCACTCAGTATGTGAACACAATAGATTTTATTATACCTTCCCTAACAGAATCAATGTCAGGTCCTACACAAAAATTAAATAGCACTGAACCACACACAATGCGTCTATCACCTGTCCCCATTGGGTACCTTCCCATTTTGTTGAGGACAACCCCAACTCTGTAAATTTTATTCCTCTGAATATACACTGGGCGGTCAAATGTAATTTCAACAAGTGAGGCATAAGAAACTCGTGAAGTGACATGCGTGTAAGTCAGTCGACTGCCATCGGAATCGAGAAGGTGTGCGTAAATGACCTCTGTGTAAGATTCGTGCAACTGTGGACCATCATATCGGAATGGTGGCGGTGGTGGACATATCTGTGTAGGAACCTGCCAACAAAACAAGGAATTGTAATTTACAAATTTAGTTTTTCAGTAATTTTGACAATTAAAAGAACTATACACAGTGTGAGTAAAAATGAATCCCAAGTACCTGAACTCCGAGCACACAGATATTTCTGTCGACAGTGAAGGATACTGAGCAGTCCAGATTGCTGGTATTGTAGCCATGTGGCTGAGGTGAAATATTTCGTAAGCAATAGTATTTCTGACCTTCTCGGGCTTCTCCTGGAAGCTGAATAATGTGCTTATCTTCACCTGCTGGTCGTTTCCTTGGTACACTGCATGTGGAAAAGCTTTCAGGAAGAGTAACTTTTGTTGCTGTTTTAGAAGATATATTCATTAGAATGGCGAAACTTTCATCTTTAGTTAGAAGGGGTGAAAGTGCTGGGCCTTCCGCAAATTCTGCTGGGGTAAGTGTTAAAAGCCGTATTTTTCCAATAGCAGAACCGAGCACACTTCGCATGGATTTGATATCAACACCTGAAAATGGAGGACAATGATAGTTAATCTGATGCACAGCGCAAGCTTACTGCATGATACTGTAATTGTTGAGTAGATACAAATACAGATACCAAAACAAATCTTTATACATAAATGCAGTAAGAAGGATTTTTATGCTTAATCTCATTCCCCTTCTTGTGTACACAAATAATAATAAAATGAAAAGTATAGATATTTAAAGTGACTTCTTTCACATTCAAAACAAACAAACAATTACTATAAACAGCTATTCAGATCTGCCTCCTGTTAGTAATTCCCAGACTAGCAAGAAAACAACAAGATTATGTAAAAATATGATTGCCCAGTAGTAATAAGGAATTTAATATGAGACATTCTTACCTCGGCGAGAGCACTCCGCTGCTGCCCAGCGTTGTACTGCTTCGAACAATTCAAGTTCTGAGTTTATAGACAGTTCTTCTTGATCAAGAATTGTCTCTAATGTTGAAACTTCAATGTCTTCAAAACTTCCTTCACGCAGGACAGCTTCTGTTTCAGAGCAAATTATCTGTGGTTGTAAGAGAAATTGTACCAGAATAAAAGCTTCACATCAATACATATACCACACATATTAATTAGCTTCAGGCATAAGGACTGTTATGTACTTTTTATGACAACACACACACACACACACACACAAAATTTACTGAGTGCAAACACTTGATGTTGGAAACCAAACTTATTCTACAACAAAAAAAAAGCAGTTTGTTTCTTTTCTTTCTTCCAACCTTAAATATGAATTGTTCTGGAAGATGACATACTTTCCTTTTCATATAACTCTTTAAAAGGTACAAATATGATAATGGAATGTTTTTAGTGGAATATAAATAATGGAAGGACTAAGGAAGGTAACAACTGTATAACTGAGGTGTCAATAAGCACATAAGCGAGACTGAAAACATAGCTAAGCTTTCAGATGATGTCCTTCAAAACTAATTAGTGTTCCTTCCAGTTTAACAACTGTATCACAGAAGCATAAAAATTATGAAATTCCTGATCAAAGGTATTGATAAGATTGTGCAAGATGAAACTACAAGAAAGATATTTTTATGAAGCAAATAAATAAATAAATGAATTTATCTCAGACTGAAAAAGTAAAAAGACACAAATAATAACAGGATATTTGAATGAATGAATCAACGGCAAAAAGAATTAAGTCATTTTTTCTTAATTTTCAGGAGTAAGAAACTGTTCTGTGGTTTTTTTAAGGTTCAATAGCATATGAATAGCAGCTATTTTCTCTTTATTGATATTTTACCATGCCAAAGCCACAAGGAATGACAAAGTGTGAAACTTATATTTTTGTTATGTGGTATGCCACATGTCCACCCATTTTTCAGAGATACTTTTATTATGTAATAATGAGGCTACCATGGAAAAAAAAAATAATTTTTTTGTTTCATATTTTCCGTATATTCCTTAAGAGTATAAACTTAGTCCAGACTTCATGTTTTACTAACGTATTATTTTTGTCCCATCATGTGTTGGTATGTAGTTCTCAACTGATGATACACATAACAAAGTCCTGATGTAAAGGATTGCATGTTAGGGGAAAATTCTGCATGAAACCAAATGTCAGTTCCTGAACACTGGGTTTTTATTTCCAGATGATACGTTACTTCTGCTGGAATGCTACTCTGCCTATTACACTACAGGGTTTGTATAAAAAGTAATGAGACTGAGCTTGTGAATCAAAATTTATTGTAGATATCACTACAACCACTTAGTACTTGAGTCAACCACCCACTGCATGCGATATTTCCATGCTTCAAATGCTGAGTCTGGGATGGCCTTCAAAGCCCTATTTGTGGTGGCTTAGACCTCCTCCAGGGTCCCATGATGGTGTCCTTTCAGGGAAGTTTTTAGTTTGGGGAACAAAACAAAATGTCTCGCAGGGCCACATCAGGACTGTACGGGGGCTGGGGATTTATTGGAATCCCTTTCTTGGCCAGCTAGCTTGCCATCATGAAGCAGGTGTGACACGGCGTGTTGTCATGATGCAGCTTCCAGTCATCAGTGATGGCTGGCCTCACGCGATAGACCTGGCTATCAGTCCCTTGAACACACTGCAATAAAAAGCACTGTTGACAGTTTGACCTTGGGCACATACTCATGATGAACCATGCCCCTGACATCGAAAAATACAATCAGGATGGCTTTCACCTCATGCGAGCCTATTTTGGACGTGGGGGTACTGTTGTGTGGCATTCAGCACGCATGCGCTTGCTTTGTCTCCGGGTTGTACTCAAACACACAGGTTTCGTCTCCGGTGCTAATGCTATCTAAAAATCCCAGATCAGCTTCAAGGTTCTGGAGACTGTCTTGGCAGGTGTCCCCATATGCTTGCTTTTGAGTGTCTGACAAAATATTCGGGACGATCGTGGTGCAGATCTTCCTCACCGACAATTCTTAGGTGGTGGTGATGCACACTGTCATTTTATCAAATCCGAGGTCATCTGCTGTCATCCTGACACTCATCCGATGGTTGGTGTTGAATAAAACACACACACACACACACACACACACACACACACACACGGTCGGTGTTTTTGTCAGTTTTGCTGGTTGATGGGTGTCCGGAGTGATCCTCATCCTCAACGCTGTCCCGGCCCTCTTTAAAGCTCTTCAACCACCCGAAAACCTGGGCTTCTGACAGGCAATCATTGCCGTAGTCTTGCCGACACATATCCAAAGTTTCCATACCCGATATTGCTAGTTTCACACAAAACGTGATGGTGTAAAGTTGCTCGATTGTTTGCTGCATGTTGAGCCACAACCGACGACTTTGCAATGCATCCACTCAATGCACGATGCTGCCAAGGCAAGAACCTGTAGGCGATTGGCACGCCGTGCATTCGGGGCCAGGCAACCCTCACCGTCAATCCCGCCGGGTGAGCACGCACTGCGAAGTAGTCGCATCAGCAAAAAATCAGTCATTACTTTTTATACAAACCCTGCATTCTTGACACTATTTAAACTGATGCCTCTTCAGTGGTTTTACAGTTGGGGAATAAGAGCCACAGAAATGCCATTTCTTGTCAAAAATTCATTAATGTATATTTTCATGTAACAGGGAACATTGTTGAACTTCACGATCCATGTGTATCCAGTTAACCAATATTTTTCCTGGATCTGTCAAAAACTTCCTAATGTAAAGTTTGACTGACAATTTGTACTAGAGGAACAAATTTTGTTTGTGGAGGTTCCCCTGACTATCAAATTCGGAATTGTTCATTTTCTTTCACTTGGGATGGGAGAGAGTTTTCAGGGTGCCACTCCTAAGTTTGGTGTTTTGTCTCAGGATCGTATGATCTGATTTGTCACATGTGTTAATGTCAGAATAGTTCTGTCTAGCAGAAGATGGTCCAGAAGATAGAGATACATTCTTCAGACTTGCTTTTCTAAGATATGAGATTTTTGGGAATCATCTCTGCATGTCCACATCCCATGTTAAAATGTTATGGATGCTAAACACATTCAGATTTTACTTGCTACCAGTCAACAGTCTGACCTCATAAAATACTTCGCTCTTTCTACAATGTCAGCTGTTCTTGAGGTTGACAATATTTCTGTGCAAGCATCATTTTATATTTCTTGGTGGACCTGCTGAAAAGAACCTGTGCCCCCTGTACAAGGAATGATCTACAGGGTGACACACGGGAGACAGATGGTTTTTAATGAAATAATACTCAGCCAACTTTAAAATTAATGCATGTTTATTTACACAAAATCAAAGCTCATTATTTGCCATTTTAGTTAACAAAGTTATTTGTGAAAAATAATGTCGTCAAGGTGATGTCCTTCATTTCGAATGCAAGACTCAAGTCTCTTCTCAAAATCCTCCATCACACGGACTACAATCTCTGCAGGGATGGCAGTAATTTCTTCAATGATTGCATTCTTCAACTCGTCCAAATTTCGTGGTTTGTGGATATAGACACAGTTCTTAAGGTACCCCCCCCCCCCCCCCCACACACACACAGAAAAAAGTCACATACTGACAAGTCGGGAGACCTGGGAGACCAAGGAACATTGCCAAAATGTGAGATAATCCGGCCAGGAAGCGTGCGTCTAAGAACTGTCATTGAAGTGTTTGCAGTGTACGATGTTGCCCCATCCTGCTGGATCCAAACACGTTTTAAAGGGATTCGTCGTCTTCTTAGTTCTGGTTTCAAGAATGTTTCAAGTATGCAAATGTAACGAACTGAATTAACAGTAGCTGTGGCCCCATTCTCTTCAAAAAAAAATAAGGTCCAATAATGCCAACAGAGCCAAGAGCACACCACACTGTTACATTTTCTGAGTGTAGAGGATGTTGGTGGATAAGTTGTGGATGCTCTGGAGCCCAGTAACGTAGGTTTTGCTTATTCACGGTCCTGTTTAAATGAAAATGAGCTTCATCACTCATCAATATAATTTCATTTTCATTCGATCCCAAAATCACTTGCATCCTGTAAGCAAAGTCTTCTCGTACAGCAAAATCAGTTTCCTTAAGTTGTGAACAATGAGCATTTTGTAGGGACGGAATTTTAATTCTTTATGCAAAATTCGTCTAACCGATTCACGACTGATTCGTAGCTCACTAGCATGACGTCTAGCTGACTGTCCTGGGCTTCTGAGTGCTGCTTGCCTTACCCTTTCAACATTTTCTGGTGTTGTTACTCTGCGTTTCGGGCCAGGATGCTTCTTATCCGGTATGTTACCAGCTGATCTGAACTTTTCCACCCATTTGAGGATTGTGTTAAGGCTTGGAACAGCTCCATGTCGACCAACATTAAACTGCGCACAAAACAATCGCTGCGTAGCAATAATAGACTCACCACTTTTCACGAAACTGTCATAGAAAAACACTCGATGTTGCAAGTCCCACTGCTCCATAGTGACTGAGTAAATGAAATGGCATCTTGTGTGGATCAGAACTATCCCCACCACTGTGCCCTCGGTACTATGCAGTTCAAAACTGTCCGTCTCCCATGTGTCACCCTGTATGTGAACCCATTGTAACTTTTCATATGTTACAGTTACAGAAGCAGTTTTGCTTAGCTCTGCATAATATCTGATTGAAGCATTGCTCATATTTTTCTAGCCCATATTCATAATGTACTTGATAAATGCAACTTCACTACAGATGCTCGTAACACTTCTGCACTCTGAATGGGAGACAATAGTATTAACAGTTCATGCACAGTGTTGCTACACTCGTTACTTTAACAAGTGCATCTCTCTCGAATTTCCAGCTACCTCTTTTACAAATATCCTCTACAGATTTAACACCTCTTTAAGAATGACATATGTGGAAATTTTTTAAGCCTTTTCTCCTGTTCTTATCATATAGACGAAACTGAAGATGAGAAAATGAAAAATAGAAAATTGCTTTAAGAACAGTTAAGGCATGATCTTTAGTGTAACTGCACATCAAAGTGCTTGATTTCCTTTCCTGCACAATGTGTTTCTTTGAATTGGAAAGATATGATCTACTGCGCTATGTGCATGAATTTCTTTTGTGCACTTACAGATACTTTGCCTTATATCCACCGTTTGTGAAACACCATTAAGACTTAGAAAGGCACATTTACAAAGGGTACTCAAATTCACCATTTTAAATCAAAAATATTAAAATACAATCTGCTTCATAAAATTCTGAACATCAAGGTCTGCTTTCCTTGGAAGCCATTGAGAGTGGTAACAATGATAATTCCTCAGAAATTTATAAACTACCTGTTTTCATTCTCAACTTTAGAACTGAATAACTGTTGATATTTCTGAGACTTTAACACAATTATATTATTCCACGCAACCAGCATCTGGTTGGTGTTTCAATGAGCAGACTATCTGCATAAACAAACTAAAACCAGGATAGAATGGAGTTGATGCAAATGATTATTTAAGGCAACAACTTCCTTCAATGAGTTTATGATTTCTTGTGAATTCATATAGTTTGCTTAACATTGTTTTGTAATAAAACATTTTGGATATTATCATCACCAGATCTTGTAATTAAGATCAGAGTACCATAAGAACGAGAAACCATAAGAACGAGAAGTGTTATATGTGCAATACCAGTAAACAAATGTAAAGAAAATAAAAATTTAAAAAATATTACATCTCTTGAAAGAAAATTCAGTGTAAATTGCAATACAACATTGAAAACACCGTAGGACATACTCGGCTCAGAAGTTTACAAAAATACAACTGTTCCTGAAATAGTATTTCCTATATTGTTATTGTATGGAAGACCATTACTCCACACTTCCTTAAATAGCACTACGACTACATGGCTTCTTACCTTTACTAGTTCACAAAATGAAATTAGACAATTACATGATGTCACACAACTGATAGGTTCCACAAAGAGGGGTACATCCGCTCATATGGCATACTGAATAGCCCATTCAAATCCCACCAAGAACTTCCCATTATTATATGAATAGCCAGTGCTATTTTTTGCTTAGAGACATCTTGATACCAGAAGTAATTAACTACTTTAACCTCCTCTTGTTTTATACACACACTATCTCATCCACACAGATGACATCATTAGAGATGATGGATCATCTTGGACAGGGAAAGCCATCGATCACCTGGATTTAGAACTGTGAGAGTATTAACTTACCCATCTCTGCTGAACTTCCACCGTTTATAGAAATATCAAGCATAATACTCTTTTTCTGCTGCGTGAGAAAACATCTCGATAGAAGTAACTAGACAGTTACTTGTAATTTGAGATAGCTATGTACAAAATGGACTGTGTTAGTATGGTGGCCTTAGAAGACAACTGCAAAATATGGCTCTCATTTCTATCTTTCCTGACTTTTTAACAAATGTTGAATTTTTGCCTTGTGTAGAACGTCTGCAGAATGTCTTTCCAGTCTCCCCTCACCCCCCCCCCCCTCCCCTCTCCTCCAAATAATCAGTTTTCCTTTTCCCCACAGGGTCACTATATAAATTTTACTTATGGTTCTTTAATTAGTACATGAATTACAGGAGTTCTTGTATTATGCAGTGTGTTTGAAAAATTAAGAGGTATCAGGTAATTAATGAGAGCTTATAGAGTACACTGACACTATTCAAAAGCATTTATCAATTATTAAGGTCTGTCAACTTCAATCCAATATGTGTAACACTTGTATTTTCTATAGAATTGCAAAGTTAAATAACACAAGGGTGAACTTGAATGTAATGCCTCCTTTTTTTAAAAAATTTTGTTCTTAATATCATTTGAGGTATTAAATATGACATTATTCTGTCGACTTTCGCACTTCACTGACACAAGTTGTAACCCCTGCCACTAGAGAGCTCTGAACTGTAGGGTGTAACATGGTGATGTGTAATGTAACTGTCAGTGTGCTGTAATCAAGTTTCTAATCACAGAAAATGTGACTCCACTTGAAGTCCCTGGAAGAACGAAACCTGTATAGAGGGATGACAATGCCAGGCCATACACAGGTGCTGCAACAATCTGACACCTTGGGTTCACTGTCACCACTTATCCTCCATACAGTTCGAACTTTGCTCCATATTATTCTTATCTGATTCCAAAACTTAAAGAACATCTTCAAGGATTTAATTCCATACTGGTGAAGCACTGCAAGCAGAGATGAGGTTGTGGCCCCATCGACAACAAACTTTCTACAGTGATGGTATCAACAAAGTGGTCTCTCATCGGGAGAAGTATATTTGACACCAGGGTGATTTTGTTGTGAAATAAATGTTTTATTTAAAAAGGTTGAAGAGTTTTCACATAAAAAGTTTGTAGGTATTACTTTTCAGTAACCCTCGTGTTACTATACCCTCTTATTAGTGCTGTTAAGATTTCCTCAAAAATATACTTTCTTGAGTTGAATCAGTCATTTCAGAAAGGTGACATGTCCATTTCATGCAAAAATGAGTTACATACGGGTCTGTCTCAACATAAGGTAGCTGCATCTTGTCAACAGAGAAATGACTTGTTCTTTACTCCTTGTGTGATAAAATTGTGTTCCTTTATTAAGTGTCACATGCCCTGGACAGGAGTGCTGTTCTATAATGAACATTAGTACAATTCTAGTGGAAGGATCATGAACTACTGATTGTGAATCAACACAGCTGTTTTCTGAAAGAAATTGAAAAGCAGCAAAAACTCTGAGGAGTATAAGTTTTACCTATTACCTCTCAATTTTTAATAACAATGTTGTTTATGTTTATATAATATAGTGATGTCAAATAACATTAAAAATAAATAATTAATTTAAGTGCTCAGATAAACAGAATTGCCTGTCCATACATAGACTGCCAGGGAAACGCAGTATCTAATCTTACCCATTTAGATTTTTGTATTGCTGTTGAACATTCATTTTCATAAGCAAATTATTACAGCTTTATAATTTGTACAGCTGAATTTCGTATACTAAACAAAATTACATATACTTCTTGTATTTTTGTACTACACAACTCTTTCAGTTTTAGAAGAAAAAGTGTTGTTACTTTTATAAATTACTTTATGTATCCCTGTCATTGTTTCAGTTCTAGCCACAAATTTATGCTTTTGCATTGTTCAAATTTATTTTATGTGGAAAAGTTCAAAGTGTAATGTTACATTTCTTACAAAACGTCAGTGGTTTGCATTTGCAACCAGCAAACCGACATCTTTGGGAACTATGTGTTGACATAAAAATAGTCATCCTCCTCCCTCCACCCGACCCACACTCAGCAATTGATAGACACTTTCAGATAGCAGGCAGCAAGCCATCATTGGAACTCCAAGAAATCCTGAGATATATTTCCCAACAAAGCGGTCATGATGGTCTACTTCTATATTTAAATTTATACTGTTAATTCTTCACCCCCACCCCATGATCCATGGATCTTGCCAACCACAATGCAGGAGTATCTGTTAGGCCACACAAACATGTGGTTCCTGAAGAGGGGCAGCAGCCTGTTCATAGTTGCAGGGACAACAGTCTGTATGATTGGTTGCTGTGCTGAGATGTGAATGGCTGAAAGCAAGGGGGGAAACTATGACCATAAATTTTCCCAACAGCATGCAGCTTTACTGTATGGTTAAATGATGATGGTATCGTCTTGAGTAAAATATTCTGGAGGTAAAATAGTCCGCATTCGGATCTGCGGGTGTGGACTACTCAGGAGGATGTCAATATCAGGAGAAAGACAACAAGTGTTCTATGGATTGGAGAGTGGAATGTCACATCCATTAATCAGGCAGGCAGATAGAAAATTTAGGAAGGGAAATAGGTAGGTTAAAGTTATAGTGGGAATTACTGAAGTTCGGGGGCAGGAGGAACAAGACTTCTGGTCAGGTGAATGAAGAGTTATAAATACAAAATCAAATAGGGGTAATGCAGGAGTTGGTTTAATAATGAGTACAAAAATAGAAACACAGATAAGCTACTACGAACAGCATAGTGAATGCATTATTGTAGCCAAAATAGAAACTAAGCCCATGCCTACCATAATAGTACAAGTTTAGATGCCAATTAGCTCTGGAGATGATGAAGATATTGAAGAAATGTATGATGTGATAAAAGAAATTATTCAGATAGTTAAGGAAGACAAGGGAAAGTAGTAGGTGAATAGGGACTGGTGGTAAGGAATGAAAGAGGAAGCTGCCTGGCAAAATTTTGCACAGAGAATAACCTAATCATAGCTAACATTTGGTTTGAGAATCATGAAAGAAGATTGTATATGTAGAAGAAGCCTGGAGACACTGGAAGGTTCCAGAGATTATATAATGGTAAGACAAAGTTTTACGATCCAGGTTTTAAATTGTAAGACATTTTCAGATGTGGACTCTGGCCACAATTTATTGGTTATGAATTGTAGATTGAAACTGCAAACAGGCAGGAATTTAAGGAGATGGGACCTGGATAACCTGAAAGAACCAGATGTTGTAGAGTGTTTCAGAGAGAGCATAAGGGAACAATTGACAAGACCAGGGGAAAGAAGTACTGTAGAAGAAGAATGGGTAGCTTTGAGAGATGAAATAGTGAAGGCAGCAGAGAAACAAACAGGTAAAAACCACGAGGGTTAATAGAAATCCTTGGGTAACAGAAGAGAGACTGAATTAAATTGATGAAAGGAGGAAACATAAAAAATGAGATCAGCAGGAAGTGCAAAATGGCTAAGCAGGGATGGCTGGAGGACAAATGCAAGGGTGTAGAGGCATCTATCACTTGGGGTAAGATAGATACTGCCTACAGGAAAATTAATGAGACTTTTGGCGAAAAGAGAACCACTTGCATTAATATAAGAGCTCAGATGGAAAACCAGTCCTAAGCAAAGAAGGAAAAGCAGAAAGGTGGAAGGAGTATATAGAGGGTCTATACAAGGGCGATGTACTTGAGGGCAACATTATGGAAATGGACTTTGATGAAGGTGAAATGGGAGATATGATACTGCATGAAGAATTTGACTGAGCACTGAAAGATCTAAGTTGAAACAAGGCCCCAGGAGTAACCAACATTCCATTAGAACTACTGAAAGCCTTGGGAGATCCAGTCCTGACAAAACTCTACCATCTGGTGAGCAAGATGTATGAGACAGGCGAAATATCCTCGGACTTCAAGAAGAATATAATAATTCCAACCCCAAAGAAAGCAGGTGTGAGAATTATCGAACTATCACCTTAATAAATCACGGTTGCAAAATACTAACATGAATTCTTTACATGAATGGAAAAACTGGGAGAAGCCAAACTTCGGGAAGATCAATTTGGATTCCATAGAAATGTTGGAACACGCGAGGCAATACTGACCATACGACTTAGTAGATAGATTAAGGAAAGCCAAACCTATGTTTCTAGCATTTGTAGACTTAGAGAAAGCTTTTGATCATGTTGACTGAAATACTCTTTTTCAAATTCTAAAGGTGGCAGGGGTAAAATACAGTTAGCGGAAGGCTATGTACAATTTGTACAGAAACTAGATGGCAGTTATAAGAGTCGAGGGACATGAAAGGGAAGCAGTGGTTGGGAAGAGAGTGAGACAGGGTTGTAGCCTATCCCTGATGTTATTCAATCTGTATATTGAGCAAGCTGTAAAGGAAACAAAAGAAAAATTTGGAGAAGGAATTAAAATCCATGGAGAAGAAATATGAGGGGGAGTTGGAAATTAAGTTTCTCCTGTCAACTGTGGGCAGACGGCAGGTGAACGCGCACATGCAAGACACTGATATACCGTTGGGTAGAGGTCGACCGCAATCCAGAAGATGGCGCTGTCGCAGTGCCTGTGCAAAACTGGAGGCCATCCGCTCAGTCTTTTCCCGGAGCTATGGAGAGAAGGGGCGTTTTGGAGTCATGGTCAAAGGCAGAAGTGAGAGCTGTTATCCGCTATGAATGGGCACATGGAGTATCAGGCACAGAAATTCATAACCACCTTGTTGAGGTGTATGGGCCAAGTGTGATGTCAAGACAAATGGTGTGGAGATGGTGCCAGCTATTCAGTAATGGACGTCAGCAAGTGCAGAACATACCAAGACCTGGACAGACGCGCACAGCCACTACAGATGCAAATGTCAGGAAGGTGGATGACATGATTAAAGCGAACTGGCGTAACACCATCAATGGAGTAGCGGCAGAACCTGGAATTGGACATGAGTGAGCTCACAAGATTATCCACTACATTCTTTGATAGAGGAAGGTGTCAGCACGATGGGTGCCCCGCCAACTGACCCCGACCCACTTGGAACAACGCATGGCGTTCACCCTGGAACAGCTCGTGCATTACCATGAATGTGGCAATTATATTCTGTTTCGGATTGTGACAGGGAATGAAATGTGGGTCCACCATTACACGCCTGAATCAAAGGCCGCATCCATGGAGTGGAAACATCCGTCATCACCTGTCCAAAAGAAGTTCAAAAGCACTCTGTCTGCAGGTAAAGTGCTACTCACCGTTTTCTGGGACGCCAAAGGAGTTTTGCTGCTGGACTTTCTGGAGGATGCAACTATCAATGCTGCGCAGTACTGTGCCACTCTGTCGAAACTGAAAGAGGTGATTTGGAAAAAGTGGCCTGGCCTTCTCAGATCTGGTGTTCAGCTGTTGGATGACAATGCGAGACCACACATGGCAACGGCAATGCTAAACCATATTGCAACTCTTGGTTGCGAGTGTCTACACCATCCGCCTTACAGTCTGGATCTAGCCCCAAGTGACTTCCATCCATTTCCTGCTTTGAAGAAGACTCTCGGCGGAAGGTGCTTTGGCAGCAATGTTGATGTGTCAAACAAACCGTTCAATGCTTCTTCCGTATGCAATGCCATGATTTTTTCCTGGAAGGCTTTTTGAAGCTTATAAAGCAGTATGATGTGTCTCAATGTACTTGGAAATTATGTAGAAAAATAAAGATATGTCTTATCTTTAACATCTTTTTCTCTTTTTTTTCCCTTTAACACACAATTCCGACCACAGTCGACAGGGGAAACTTATTTTCCAACTCCCCCATGTAAAAACTTTGATGTTTGCCAATGACATTGTAATTCTGTCAGACACAGCAAAGGACCTGGAAGAGCACCTTAATGGAATGGACAGTGTCTTGAAAGAAGGATATAAGATGAATATCAACAAAAGCAAAACGAGGATAATGGAATGTACTTGAATTAAATCACGTGATGCTGAGGGAATTAGGTTAAGAGATGAAACACTTAAAGTAGTAGATGAGTTTTGCTACTTGGGGAGCAAAATAACTGATGACAGTCGAAGTAAAGATGCGCGGAAAGCATTTCTGAGGAAGAGAAATTTGTTAACATCGAGTATAGATTTAGGTGTCAGGAAGTCTTTTCTGAAAGTATTTGTATGGAGTATAGCCACGTATGGAAGTGAAACATGGACGATAAATAGTTTAGACAAGAAGAGAATTGATGCTGAAGATCATACGGGTAGATCATGTAACTAATGGGGAGGTACTGAGTAAAACTGGGGAGAAGAGGAATTTGTGTCACAACTTGACTAGAAGAAGGGATCGGTTGGTAGGACACATTCTGAGGCATCAAGGGATCACCAATTCAGTACTGGAGGGAAGTGTGGAGTATAAAAATCGTAGAGGGAGACCAAGGGATGTAGAGAAGGATGTGGGTTGCAATAGTTATTCAGAGATGAAGAGGCTTGCACTGGAGATAGTAGCATGGAGAGCTACATCAAACCAGTCTCTGGACTGAAGAGCATAAAAACAACAATTCTTCACAAGCTGTGGCTGTTAAATGTTGGTTTCTGCTTAGCTATTCTATTGCACCTAATTGTGTGAGTGGCTCCACAGAATCAAAATTGGTCCATTTGACAAACAGGATTTCACCACTTGTATCAAAGGCAAAGTCGTAAGTGCCACGAGGCAATTTTTCCAGTTTTTTGAAGAGGGCATTTTTGACATCTGTTTCCTCCCATTGTGCCCGTTGCCCTAAATACAATCTTTTGCAGATGAAGCAAGAGATTTCCACTCATGAAATAGTTGTCAAAGTAAATAGTAAGATCCTGAGAATTTTCAATACTCTCAAGCATATTTAACACTACCCTAGGCCAAACAGCAAGGTCAGTAATTTCATTTGTCACTTTTTTGCCACAGCACAAATCAAAATTGAAACAGTAACCATTAGAAGCACACAAAGCACGTAGTTTATAACCAAATCGAATTGGCTTTCCTCGAGTGAACTGTCTTTGCAATCATGTCATCGGTGCTCAAGTTTTCCGAAAATACACCAAACTGCTGGAAGAACTCATTCCATCTTTGTAATTAGTGGCCTAACCTTCAACCCTCTATCATGTTTGTTGTCTTGAGCTTGATAATTATCACTGAAGTGTATTACAGATTTTATCGAATGGCTCTGAGCACTATGGGACTTAACTTCTAAGGTCATCAGTCCCCTAGAACTTAGAACTACTTAAACCTAACTAACCTAAGGACGTTACACACATCCATGCCCGAGGCAGGATTCGAACCTGCAACCGGAACGGTCACGCGGTTCCAGACTGTAGCACCTAGAACTGCTCGGCCACCCTGGCTGGCACAGATTTTATCTTCTGATGTCTTTTGCAACATAGTTTTTTGATGAGTTCTAGTCCTAAGTCATCATCTTCAGACCAATTATTTGTTTCTAATGGAAGTCTGTGGTACCCTGACAAAATTAGTAAGCCTAGATATAGTTTCAGTTCTTCAGCATCAAAATAGAAGTCATACATGTTTTTAGAACAACTTGCATATCCCACGGGATATAATCACCTGCATTATTGAAATTCAAGATATATTCTCCAACTTCAAATGGTTTTGGTTTCATTTTACTGTAAGTCAGCAGTTGGCTGCAAAGTTTCTTCTGTTTCCTTGAGTTTACTCCATCTTCACCACCCAGTCCCCAAACACGTATTTCTAGTACTTTGAAAGCAAACTTCCACTGATCCAAAACATCCACAGTACCTGTTGCAGCATCATCTGCCTCATCTTCATCAGTGAACACACCACAACTCTGCTACTAGACATAAATGCTATTATTGTGCTGCTTTTATTACAGCTGTGTCAGCAGAAGACAATGTTTTCTCACAGTGATCTAAAAAGAGATTGTTTGTCTTTATGTTTGCTCAACAATGGCAGATTATTGTATGAACTTTTTCCTGCAAATAAGAGCCAGCAGATCTAAGAAGTAACTGACAAACAATGGAAGGATATAAAAAGTAAGTGCGGCAATTGTTGCATCATTATACAAATAAGAAAAGTCCCATTTCTTGCATGATCACTAATAAAAAAAATACAACAATTACTATCAATAATGTAGGTTTATAATATAATAATTGGAATTAAATATGTTACCCCTTTATTAGTGACAAAATAAAAAGCAGTAGAGTCTAAAAATAGATCACTAGGAAATAATCAGTTAATGTGATTAATAGGAGTTAAAGGAACTGAATATGTTAATAATGCAGGAAAAGTTATACCTCCCAGACAAATGGGAGGATTGCGCAGGCAATGTGACATAACCTAAAATCTGTGTGTTAGTATTTTGCTCCAGTAAAGCAGAACTCTTTACGTGATAGGCCTACACATTAACAATTCTATAAAACAGTAGTAATTCTGCCTTTATTAGTACAACAATGAAAATCATTGTGTTTGCAGAAAATAACCAAAGAGCAGCAGACTGACCTACACCATCATTTCAGTACATTCCAACACAAGATGAACAAGACATATTTTTAAGTGGATTGATAACAGTTGTGAACATTTACAGTAGAAGAGTACATCATAATTCTACAGTAAATAAATGAAAATCAGCAAGTTACACGTATAATGTTATAATCAACAGCAAGCAAACCCAAGTATGTAAGATAGCTTTTGTTAGCTTATTTGGCATACTGGAGAGGTGGCTTCAGAGTGTACTCCTACAGGGAAAGAGCCCACAAGATATGAGCGGTGTCAGCAATAA
The DNA here is from genome assembly GCF_023864275.1 of Schistocerca cancellata. Taxonomy (NCBI): domain Eukaryota; kingdom Metazoa; phylum Arthropoda; class Insecta; order Orthoptera; family Acrididae; genus Schistocerca; species Schistocerca cancellata. The sequence continues at coordinate 678,233,173 of NC_064631.1, forward strand.
AAACTGTGCTGCTGTACTACCACAAACTGTAAAAACTGTACATGACCACATGGTCTCACTTCCTGTGTACACTAGCCATTATCCATTTAGTAACCATGTTTGCTTAGATGCCAGGCTAAATGTGAAAAAAAAAAAGAAAAAAAAAGGGGGAGGTTTGGTTTGTACAAAGCAGCACACCCTAATACTACAGCACATTACAAGTGTTATCTTAATCATTTGAATAAAAACTTTAATGTTACTTTTGGACAACCTCAAATTGGTACTTTTGTGACGTGAGAGCCTCATGGTGAAAACCAGCAGTCACATATTAAATGATGCAGCAAAACTGGTGGGCTGTGCAGAATATACGGTTCACAATCGCAGAGCAAAGAAGACTGCACAGATATAAGTAAACAAGATGATGGAGTATTCCATCTGTGCATCCATTACATGCAGAATTTATCCCTCTCAGAAATTCCAATCCAAGGAGTCTTCTACCTTGCGACAACTGTTGGTGAATGCATTTTGTATAACCAATATAAAAACAAATAAATGCTATTTCTATGTCTACAATGAAGGGATTGCTCGCGAAGGAGCAAATGAAGTATGTTCCTCCAATGATGACTGATAAAATCATCATGTGCCAGCTTAAGTGAAAGTCTCCATTTTCGGATACGTGCATGGGACAAAATCAGAATTGTACTATGATATGCTACTGCCTAGCTCTACCAGATAGTAGATGATTTGAGAAAGTCAGGTGCTATTTTCCATTACGAGTACATTCATATGTCTGTGACAGAAATTTTGGGCTGATCAAATTAATGCTTCAAACAAATGATCGTGTATATACAGTCAAAGAGTATGTAGATTATATAGAGAACAATACTTTTCTGTAAAACTTGTTTCTACAGAAGATAATCTTAATTTTTCTGAATACTGGCGAGATATTATCGAAGCGCTGGTTTGTCTTTAGAAGTCAAGGTAAAACTGTACCTAAATCTCAAAGTCTCATTGCAACAACTAAATTTTATGTACTTTGAGTGTTGTAACAATAGAGGAGATCATTTATTGGCATGTCATTATATAGTAGGTTTAACTGAACACACATTTGGCCTTTGGATTCCAGGAGAACATGTAAATTTCTCTTTACAAAAGGCTTATGGAGGACCAGTATAAGGCTTATGGAGGACCAGTATCGATTAAGCTCAAGAAAATGCAGGACATTCATCATTTGATAATGCCAACTGTAGACAATAATGTGGACTGAAAAAGACAGTTGAATATTGATTCGAAAGACGGTAGTGTAAAAGAAAGACAAGAATTATAGGATACAAAAGGTTAGTTCTTTGCAACAAGGAAAGAACTTGTATATTAATTTCTAAAGTTTATTACAGAAAGCACACATCTCCAGATATATATGTATGAAACTTCAATAAATTAATATAATTTTCTTATTCAGCTTGCTCTTCATGCCTTATCTTCTTCCAACTAAGTTAAAATAATTGTTCTTTATCTTCACACACACATCAGAAACTGCATTTTTTTTTAATCTCTTGAGAAGTTATGTACGAATGCATACTTTTACAGTGATATCCAGTAATAAAATATTCCTGGGTTTCAAGCTGCCCCCACATATTTTCGGCAGAGCCCTCCTCTGCCATTGTCAAGTGGTTGACCGTTATGTGAGTGTCACTGCATCACCACCGCCACTGACGTCACTAGTGCGCAGTCCTGTACCATATTTGGCAAGGTTTTGTGGCACGACTGCTGCACCTGCTTCAACTGCCCAGTCACAGGATCCCAGGCTGTACCCGGCTGTAATACACCGACTCTATTGAGGATGCTATCCAATATTTTCATCTCTATTGCTTCATTTATTACGCTATCCCAGAAGCCATTAGTCTGTTTAATAATGTAAGTCTTGTCAAATGCAATACAGTGTCTGTTTTCCAGTGCATGCTGATTTTTTGGGATAGCATAGGCAGGAACACCTTTCGTGGCTCTTATGTGGCACTGTTCAGTAGTGCAGACAGGTTGACCAACATAAAACTGCCCACACCCACACAGTATTTTGTATGTTCCACGTGTTCTGAGACCTACGTCTTTTGTAGTCTTCATTAGTTGCTAGGTCTTTGCTGAGGGCTTGAAGACAGTGTCGATTTTACGTATTTTCATACTCCAGCTTAACTTCCCTGTTATTGAGCCACAAAACACTAAAAAACACAATCTTCTTTGGAGCTACTCAAATGGTCATCACTTGAAGAGTGCTACTAGAACCACCTTCCTCAGGCATACAGACCACCCACGTTCTTCAGTCTGAAAAAGGTACATAAGAAGGATACAAGTCTTATAGTGAGCACCAATGGATGGCCGACCTACAGACTTGCAAAACATTTGGCCAGCTTCCTCTTGATGCACAGTGGACATTGTGCACACAATATAAATAATACAGCAGACTACATTGATGACTTCACTGATCAAATTAAACGTCTACACCTTTGTGAAGGTGATACTGTGCTTAGTTTTGATGTGATCCCCTTTTCACATGTGTCCCTGTCACAGACTCTATGAATTTTCTGTACCGACTGTTTAACAACAGCATTGTGGATTTATTTAAACATTCCCTGACGTCATCGTATTTTTTACATAGTGGAGACTATTTCAAACAGATGAACAGCATCGCAATGGGGAGCCCTTTATCTCCAATTGTAGCCACATCTCTATGGAGCATTTTGAGGACACCACTCCTGCAAAGCCTAGTTGTTTCTATTGCTACAGTGATAATATCTTCATCAATGCCATCATGGACATGAGAAGTTGGAAGAGTTCTCGGAACACATCAACAACATAAAGTTCATGAAAGAAGTAGAGAAGGTCAGTTCCTTGCCATTCCTGGATGTCCTTGTCCGCCATAAACCCAATGAGTGCCTCAGTTTACCGCAAGCCCACCCACACGGTCAGTATCTGCACGCCACCAGCTACCATCACCCAGCGCAGAAACAGTCTGTTCCGAGGACCTTGGTACATTGAGCTGAAACCATCTCAGATGCCAAAAACCTGCTGAGGTAACTGAGCCATTTAGATAAAGTTTTCAAGAAAAAGTCACAACTACAAACACATTTCACAAGTAGTTTCATCTGAGCCGCAAAAACACAAGCCCTCTGAAGAAGAAACAAAAGAAGATACAGTTTTTACCGTTTTGTGGCTCAATAACAGGGAAGATTAGCCGGCACCTGAAAATACACAAAATCGACACTATTTTCATGCCCCCAGCGAAGACCCAGCAACTAATGCAGACTACAAAAGACGATGTAGGCCTCAGATCATGATGAACATACAAAATACCGTGTGGGTGTGGGCAGTTTTATGTCAGTCAACCCGCCTGCACTATTGAACAGTGCCGCGTAAAGCACGAAAGGTGGCTCTGCCTATGCATTCAACAAGACTTCTATTATTAAACAGACCAATGGCTTCTGGGATAGCATAATAAATGAAATAATGGAGATCAAAATATCAGACAACACCCTTAATAAAGACGGTGTATTGCAGTTGGGTATGGCCTGGTATCATGTGATTGGGAAGTTCAAGCAGGTGCAGCAGTCATGACAACAAAACATTGCCACATACGGTTTGGGACTGGGCACCAGTGACATCACAGACAGTGGCGCAGCTACATAAGCACGAGCAGCACTCACACGACAATCAATCACTTGACAATGGCAGAGGAGATCTCTGCTGAAAGCTCGTGGGCTGTTAACCACTTGACGTGGCTTGAAACCCACGAATACTTTATTCCTGAAAAATTATTTTTTTGAACTTGTTACCTAAACTGACTGATTCAATTACATATCCATCACGTTCTGATTTTACATGCATATTATACAACAAACTTAAACCTTTCAACACAGTACTGTCACACACAACATTCCACTACTTTCACGATGAATTTTTGCTCTGAAGCTGAGAGTTCACTGATTAGAAACTTCCTAGCAGATTAAATCATTGTGCCCGATTAGGACTCAAACATAGGACCTTTGCCTTTCAAGGGCAAGTGCTCAACTGACTTGAGCACTTGCCTTTGAAAGGCAAGGGTCTCAGGTTTGAGTCCTAATCTGATAACCTGTCAGGAAGTTTCATTACATTGCTATTGATATACCACCAAAAAATCACGTAAGTAGGAAATTAGCATACCCTCAAGCATTTGTCCATGAGAACGGGTTCCTCAAACAATCTGGCAAACTCGTAGGCCCTGCAAGCATTTTTAGGAAACAGATCTCCCCAAAGATACTTTGTGCATTCTTCCACAACATGTGGTATCATGTATTTTTTGGCTACGTAGCATAGCTCACAAGCTTGGTCAAAAGACTGGAGATTTATCTCGTCTGTATATATGTATCTGAAAACAAAAGCAAGAGAAATTTGTCCAACAGATGATACACTTAGGAACATAACACATATATAATTACGTATTTAAAAAAAATTTAATGCAAACAGTGCTGTAAAAAAGGTTAATGTGATCTTCTGGAGATGGACAAAACTGCAGTTATTTCTGCCTCTTCGCTGTCTCAAAGGCTAATTTTCTTCAGATCCAAGGGACACCAAACAGTTTCTTATATTTCTGTCCCATACAAACATAGTATACAAAGGTAAACTCTCTCTCCTTCCCTCATAATATTTCTTATGTATGGGCTACCAGAGACAGTGGACATGTAAGTGTAAGTAGAATTTGCACGAATGTGTGTGTGTGTGTGTGTGTGTGTGTGTGTGTGTGTGTGTGTGTGTGTGTGAATTTTGTCTAATACAAAAGAGGGCATTTTCACCAAAGGCTTAACTTGTTAGCAATCGTTTTGCTGAGCCTGACTGCAACTCCGCTTCTCCACTATATGGTGAGTAGCAGCCTATCTTTTTGATGGTATTGTCATTATTTTATCCTGGATTTTCCACATTTTAAATCTTTGAAAAATATATATCCTTTGAAAAACATATACCAAAGACATCATTCAATTTCGTCTCTTTGCCTCATCACAGAACATGGAGGTCGGAGGATTACCTTCGTTGTAAAGCAGGTAGGCAACAATCTATGGCAGATCTACAATGCATTGTTGGCACAGGCACAAGTGTTTTGGAGCACACCATTTAACATAAATGCCTGAACATAGGGTTCTGCAGCAGATAAACCCTACATGTTCCCATGTGGACCCACCGATATTTTCAATTGTGACTGCAATGGGCAAAGGATCATGAGAGATGGAGCATGGATCAATGCAAAAATGTCACATGTCAAATGAGTCAAATTTCTTGTTTTACTTGGTCAATGGTGCTGTACAGGTATGCTGTTTTTCAGACAAACAGCTGCTTAAAACTTCCACCATGCCACGGATGCTGGTTGCTAACAATATTATACTATGGGGGACATTCAGTTGGACTTGCATGGGACCTATGGTAGTATTTGATGAAACCATGAAAGTTGTGGACTACATCCACATCAAAACTCTGCAAGCCACTATATGGTGTGTGGCAGAGGGTATCCTGTACCACTATTATTCATTTTCCTTCCTGTTCCATTCGAAAGTACAGCGAGGGAAAATAATTGTCTATATGCCTCCATATGAGCTCTCAATTCTCAAATCTTTATGTTTGTGGCCCTTACACAATGTGTGTTGGCAGCAGCAGAATTGTTAAGCAGTTAGCTTCAAATGTTCCCTAAATTTTCTCAATTATGTTTCTAGAAAATAATGTGGCCTTCGCTCCAGGATTCTCGTTTGACTTCCCGAAGCATCTCGTAAAACTAACATGTTGTTCAAACTGCCAGTAACAAATCTAGCAGGTCACTTCTGAATTGCTTGAATGTCTTCCTTCAATCCGACTTGGTACAGATCCCAAACACTCGAGCAGTACTCAAGAACATGTCGCACCCCTATATATGGTCTCCTTTACAGATGAATCACACTTTTGTTTCATTTTGTTTTGTTTTAGGGCACAAAAACAACTAGGATCATACACGCCCATGTTGAAACCATAGAACACAAAGACAAAAAAGGAGTTAAAAACGACTACACATTAAGCCCAGTCGACGGAAGGAAAGAAAATGTCCTTCACCATATTGGTACAATGGATACAAAGTAAAATGCGGCTGACAGCCCACGCATTATTCGCTAAAATGGCCGACAACTCAGACGGCAAACATAAATGAGAACGTAAGTGGTTAAAAAAAAGGGTATTCCGTCAGGAAATGCGAACCAATGTAGGTTGAGTGCAATGAGCACAAAGTGGTGGGGGAACATCACTTAACAATTTTTTTTTTTGTCATCAGTCTTCTGACTGGTTTGATGCGGCCCGCCACAAATTCCTCTCCTGTGGTAACCTCTTCATCTCAGAATAGCACTTGCAACCTACGTCCTCAATTATTTGCTGAATGCATTCCAATCTTTGTCTTCCTCTGCAGTTTTTGCCCTCTACAGCTCCCTCTAGTACCATGAAAGTCATTCTCTCATGTCTTAACAGATATCCTATCATCCTGTCCCTTCTCCTTATCAGTGTTTTCCACATATTCCTTTCTTCTCCGATTTTACATAGAACCACCTCATTCCTTACCTTACCAGTCCATCTAATTTTCAACATTCGTCTGTAGCACCACATCTCAAATGCTTCGATTCTCTTCTGCTCTGGTTCTCCCTCAGTCTATGTTTCACTACCATACAATGCTGTACTCCAGACGTACATTCTCAGAAATTTCTTCCTCAAATTAAGTCCAATATTTGATATTAGTAGACTTCTTTTGGCCAGGAATGCCTTTTTTGCTATAGCTAGTCTGCTTTTGATGTTCTCCTTGCTCCATCCATCACTGGTCATTTTACTGCCTAGGTAGCAGAATTCCTTAACTTCATCTACTTCACGACCATCAATTCTGACGTTGAGTTTCTTGCTGTTCTCTTTTCTACTAACTTCTCTCGCTGCTCCTTGAGTTTCCCTGGCTGGGAGGACTTCACTGGCTCAGACTCCAGGACTGAGGATGAGCATTAAGTCCTACGACCAGCTGCTTTTGAGCTCTTCAGCCACTGGTGGGTCTCATCTTTCCCACTAGCAGAAGCCTGGGAAGGGAGTGACCCAAGGGACCCCTTGCGAAAGAAGCTGGAGAAGACTTACGATTCTCCACCTTAGAAGTGGGGACGGACATCCCCTGATGGAGGGGGGGGGGGGGGGTGCTTCTGTAGTAGGTGGTACGGGAGCAACAGGGAGGGAAGTGCCCCCACCATCAAGGGGGAAGAAGTAGTCTTTTGGCTCTGAGAGGTGACTGGGGTTGGCAGAGCTGATGGTGCCAGAACTGTTGTAGCGGTGGCGTAAGACGATGTCATACGTACAGGATGCAGGTTTCAAATTTTCTCTTAGCCTCAGTAGTGTAGGTCAGTCGGTCCAGGGTTTTGTACTCCATGATTTTTCCTTTCTTTCTGGAGAATCCTGCAGTCTGACAAGCAAGGCGAACGGTGCTCTCTGCAGTTGACACAGATGGGAGGTGGGACACATGGAGTATTGGGATGTGATGGGCATCCACAATCTCGACATTTGACGCTGGAAGTACAGCGGGAAGACATATGGCCAAACTTCCAGCACTTAAAGCACCGCATTGGGGAAGGGATATAGGGCTTTACATCACAGCAGTAGAGCATCACCTTAACATTCTCGGGCAATGTATCACCCTCGAAGACCAAGATGAAGGCACCGGAGGCAACCTGATTATCCCTCGGAGCCCGGTGGACACGCCGGATGAAATGTACACCTCGCCACTCTAAATTGGCGCGCAGCTCATCGCCAGACTGCCAAAGAAGGTCCCTGTGAAATATGATATCCTGGACCATATTTAAGCTCTTATGGTGTGTGCTGGTTACAGAAACATCCCCCAGCTTGTCATAAGCAAGTAATGTTTGTGACTGGGCAGAGGATGCTGTTTTGATCAAGACTGACCCGCATCTCATTTTGGACAATCCCTCCACCTCCCCAAATGTGTCCTCTAAAGGCTCAACAAAAAACTGAGGCTTCATCATCATGAAAGATTCCCCATCAGCTCTCGAACATACAAGGTACTGGGGCAGTAAGATCCGCTGCCAACCTTAGCCTGGCGTTCCTCCCATGGTGTGGCCAGGGAGGGGCACGATTTGGGGTCGTACTTCTGTTTGTTTAATTGAGCCCATGAACGGTTAGAGACGGTTGGTATTTCACCACCAGCAAGAGATAATGGACTATACTTCATCATATTTCATCTGCTCTGATGCCACCCACTCCGACCAGGAGCCCTCCCCACGGGTGCCACCCAGCCACAACAAAGGCTACCTGGCAGGATGGCCATTAACGGGAGTCGCAATGCCCCAGTGGGGATGGGCATCTACCCCATGGCATACATGGGAGTTAATGGAGCAGGCATCAGCAGAGTAATCCCTGTGTGATCAGGGGGCTACAACCAACAGGGTACATGGCAGCCCCACCACAACAGACTGGCTACCGTGCTGGATATCAGGTGCATCAGGTGCAAAGAAGTTCATGGTCATCGTCTACGCAGGAAGTGACACTGCATAGTGCATGGTGGAAAACGCACCCAGGAAGGTGTCCTCACATAAGAGATGGAGAATGAGTGGGACTGAAATGCAACGACGAGAAAGTGGGCTAAAGATCTCAATGCACAATGGACACGCTGCACCACGTAAGGTGCCCTTCCCCAATTGGCCTGCTCTTCAGGAAAATTTTGAAGAACGGAGGTCAAAACCTCCAGGGGACCATCACTTAAAGGCCGAAACATGTGAAATTCCTTTTAGTCGCCTCTTACGACAGGCAGGTATATCTCGGGCCTATTCTCACCCCCGGACCAGGGGGGTTGGTGGTCAGGCATGGCAGACAAACGGCAAGCATATCTGCTGAGGAGAAAGTCATGGCAGTATGACAGTGATAGTTTGGCAGCTTCTGCATACAAACTCTCAACCAGGCTAGGGTGAAAGATGCCAGTGGCCAAATGGATGCCACGATGGTGGATAGTATTGAGACTTGAGACAGCGTAAGAGAGACAGATGTGCAAATGCATAAACAAAACACCCATAGTCTAGTTTTGAATGGACAAGGGACAAGTACAAACAGAGGGGGTGGGTCAATCTATACCCCATGAAGTACGATTAAGGACAAATAGGCCACTGAGGAACTGCGTACAATGGGCTGCCAGGTAAGGCAGAAGGGAGAACAAAGAGAGTTTCCTATAGAGAAGGAGCCACCAGGAATTTCGTAGTTTCAAAGAACGGAAGAGTAACAGGTCCAAAATATAAAGATGGTGGGGGAAACCAATAGCGCCCCCAGAAATTCATACGTACAGTTTTGTCAGTGGAAAAATGAAAGCCATTGCCATTGCTCCATGAATAAAGATGATTGAGACATCTCTGAAGATGCCACTCAAGAGGACAAGTCCGTGGAGAACTGCAATAGATGGCAAAATCATCAACAGAAAGGGAGCCGCAGATGCTCGGTAGGAGACAGGCCATTATAGGGTTAATGGCAATAGCAAAGAGGACGACACTCAGGACGGAACGCTGAGGCACACCGTTTTCCTGGATAAAGGTGTCTGACGAGGCAAAACCCATACATACCTCGAAAACTTGGTCTTTTAAAATTCCTGAAGGAAATGGGGCAGGCTGCCACAGAAGCCCCACTTGTAGAGAGTAAGCAGGATACCAGTTCTCGAGCAGGTGTCATAGGCTTTCTCCAGATCGAAAAACACAGCTGCAGACTAGTATTTCCATAGAAAATGATTCATGACATGGGTTTACAAAGTGAAGAGATGGTCAACCACAGAACAGCATGCTCAAAATCCACACTGTGCACTGGTTGGTAAATTGCAAGACTTGAGCCACCACACCAGCAGCTGGGCATGAATCATATGTTCCCTCACCTTGCAAACACAGCTGGTGGGAGAAATGGGACAATAACTAGAAGGAAGGTGTTTGTCCTTATCAGGCTTAGGTATGGGCATGACAATGGCATCTTGCCAGCAGTGAGATAAATGTGTCCTCTACCCAGATGAGATTGTATGTATGGAGCACAAAGTGTTTGCCCGCAAAAGAAAGGTTCTGCAACATCTGAATGTGAACATCATCGGCCCTGGAGCGGAGAATTGGGAAGGAGTGAGAGCATGACCTAGCTCCCTCATAGGAGAGGCGGCATTGTAGCACTCACGATTCTGAGAAGAGGAGGGTATCTCTGCTTCTGTCAGGCCGGAAATTAGGGAATGGACCTTGGCCCACACAACAGAAGAGGGAATGGAACTGTTAAAAGAACTAGTAAAAGAAATCTGACTAGTTTTTTTGCTATCCCGAAGAACACTGCGACACTGTACATGCAACTGTTTATAACAAATGTAGTTTGTCATCATAGGGTGATGATTGAAAACGCAGAGCATGTCTCCGGGTGCAAACTGCATCATGGCACGCCTTAGTTCACCAAGGGACCACGACACAGTGCGGTAAAAAGGAAGTGCAAGGAATGGAACGTTCTGCAGCAGTAAGGATAACATTTAAAAGATATTCTACCTGGTCATCACAACTGGGGAAATGTTCAATGTCAAAGGTCACCAAGGAGGATTGAAGCCTCCAGCCGGTCTTAGAAAGTTGTGACTTTTAAGCATGTAGGTGGGAATGGAGTCAGCAAACGGATGTTGTTGTTGTTGTGGTCTTCAGTCCTGAGACTGGTTTGATGCAGCTCTCCATGCTACTCCATCCTGTGCAAGCTTCTTCATCTCCCAGTACTTACTGCAACCTACGTCCTTCTGAATCTGCTTAGTGTATTCATCTCTTGGTCTCCCTCTATGATTTTTACCCTCCACACTGCCCTCCAATGCTAAATTTGTGATCCCTTGATGCCTCAGAACATGTTCTACCAACTGGTCCCGTCTTCTTGTCAAATTGTGCCACAAACTCCTCTTCTCCCCAATTCTATTCAATACCTCCTCATTAGTTTTGTGATCTACCCATCTAATCTTCAGCATTCTTCTGTAGCACCATGGACAGCACATGGGAAATGGTTACTTGAGTACTTGTCAGAGAGAACAGACCCATCAAGACCAAGGGCAAGCTGAGTAGTGCAGAAGGAGAGGTCCAAATGGGAGTAGGTGTGCGTGAGTCTGAAAGGAACGTGGATGCCCCAGTGTTAAGGCATATGAAGTTAAGTTGATTGAGAAGGTCAACCAAGAGGGCACTTCTCAGACAGGTTCCGGGAGAACCCCTAAGGGGATGGTGCACATTAAAGTCACTGAGCAGCAGAAAGGGGTGAGGGAATGGCCCAATAAGCTGGAGGAAGTCTTACCTGGTGACACTGAAAGAGGGATGTAAACAGTACAGAGGGGAAAAGTTCAAGAAGTTAGGAAGGAAAATGCAAACTGCAACAGCTTGAAGCTGGGTAGTCAGGGAGATGGGTTGACTACGAGCAGCGTGAGTCCCCCATGAGACGGAATACTGTCCTCGGAGGAAAGGTCAAGGACAGACGTGCAGCACAGAAGGGAAAAGATGCAGCAAAGGCTGGGGCCCCAAGGTGGCCAAGCACGAATCCGCCAAAGAGCGGCGAGCCCTGGAGGGTTGAACCACCCTTTCCTAAAATTCTCCCGATAAACCGAAGTCGAGCATTCACCTTCCCTACCACAGTTCTCACATGCTCATTCCATACCATATCGCTTTGCAACATAATGTCCACTGACGTGACTGTGTCAGGCAGGACACTGTATCCAAACATTACAGGTTTGTTTTTCCTACTCATCCACATTAACACCCATTTTTCCACATTTAGAGCCAGCTGTCATTCAACATACCAACTAGAAGTCGTCTTGTATTATCACTCAAGTTCAACACCTTACTGTACACCACAGCATCATCAGCAAACAACTGCAGATTGCTGCCCATCCTGTACACCAAAACGTTTATGTATGCAGAGAACAACACCGGTCCTATAACAGGATGTATACGTGGACACACACACACACACACACACACACACACACACACACACACACACACACACACAAAAATTCCCAGATTTCCCGGTTAAAAATACACTTTCTCCTGATTGAAAATACACTTTTTCCATGTTAAGTGACAGTATACTGTTCCTCGGCACTGTAAAGCTCATTAATCCTTTGAATGTTTATGGTTTTATATACCAACGTAGAATTTTCCGGCACTTTAGAAAATGAAACTCAGGGGGGAAAACACATTTTGAAAGACCTTTGATGTGCAGCAACATGTACACTGCATATTTTTTTATTATGAAAGTATAAATTTCAATTCCACCAAACACGCCTGTCGCTTTCCGAAGCATTGAAACTGAGATTGTGATGCGCTTTTGTAAGCCAGTCATAGCTCATGAAATGTGATCTCGCCCCCTGATGACAGCATAGGACACGTGATGTAGTCATCCAATAGCAAGATCAATCTTAAGTAGCGCGAACACACAAATAAGAGAAGTTAATGGTTTAAATTAAGATCCATCACACAAATGTGCCAGTAAAATTTTTAATAACGACGTAAATGTCTTATGTGGGCTCAAAATTCTTCTAAATGGTCGTCCTCAACGAGTTGATTTTTAAATGAGAGTCAAACGCTGTGATTTAAGAAATTCACTGTACATTCTCGCACATAGTTCATCTTGCGCAAAAGGAAATTTGCTTTGAATGTAACGCTTTTCAAACCACCATTCGCAATATTTTCCTGCAACCTGTTAGAAACAGGTTCATTCCAGCAGTTCCAAGGGAGCACCAGATAACAGGAGTCACCGCGCTTGCACAGCTACGATTACACAGGAAGCCCATATATTCGTACATGTAAAACATGAAAAGATCTTATATTATGTCATAAAAGAAATAAGAAATCAGAGGATACTTCAAGAGCATCGGAATTTTGTGAACCATACTAAAATGCAATAATTCGGCTTAAAGTGCACATTCGTATGTCCACATTCGGATGTAAATTTTCTTGGAGTACCAGTACTGTATTATCTGATGTTTGGTTCTTTATTATGGCATAATGCCATATGTGCACTTGAAATGCAGCGAACAGTTGAAACTAGCCAATAGTGTGAAATTAAACACTTCGTTTCAAATAAATTGACAGCCTCAGCAGAAAATATTAATAAAAGACAAATTTCTTTAGCAAACCAACAAAAATAACTTCATTGTTCTGCAAGGCAATTAATGCTTGACTGTCAGAAAGGTGGAAATAAAATCTGAAACTAATAACATACTTTAGTCTACTGTAATTATGTGAACGTATTTTAATTCAATTGATAGCTCCCGGTCACAAAAATCTGTTTTATCATCATTTAACATGAGAGCAATAAACAAAGAGGAAACAACAAAATCACCGAACGTAAACACAGGTCACGTGGAGACTACCCACCTCTCTGCCACAACTCAGACTGCTCTGTGCATCAGCCCCAGATTTACTATATTTCCGAACCGGGGCAATATTAGGTAGTGATGCCCAGCCACACTTCTGTAACCAGAAGTGGGAGAGTCGTCAAGCCACTCACACATCTATGAACTTATTCCACACGCTCGTACCTTCGTTAACAGCCTGCAATGGGGCACCGTGTCACACACTTTCTGGAGATCCTGTGTGTTACTCTTCATCCACAGTTCCCAATATACCATGTGAGAAAAGGGCAAGCTGAGTTTTGCACGAGCTATGCTTCCTAAAACCATGCTGATTCATGGGCATAAGCTGCTTAGTCTCAAAAAAGTGTATTGTATTCAAACTGAGAGTGATATTCGCAACAAATGCAAGCTATACTCTTTGTAAATCTGAACTGAGATTCTATTGGACCTGGTAACTTACTTGTTTTCAAAACCTTCAGTTGTTTCTCTACACCAGGGAAGCTTATTACTATGTCGTAATTATCACTGTATTCCTTCATGTTGGATGTCATCCCTGATGGGAATGACAATCTTCCAACAGGCTGAATGTCCATGTCACTAGGCCAAAATCATGGTACTTAACTCCCTTACCCTGTTCTCCATTTAGATGTCAGACTTACTTTTTTTTGTTTTTTTTTTTTTTTTTTTGTTTTTACTGGTCTGTCTCTAGTGCATTGTCAAGGTGTATGCATAGTTGTTTTTGATTTTTACCTTTTGGTTGCAACTGATCTGTTGATACTACTATTTTTTTCCTCCCTCAATACTGTGGAACTTGGATACAGGATTCCTCTTTGTATATAGTGTTGATGAATTCAAAACAATCATTTCTTTACTGTCTATAATATTGACACTTTTTGCTGTTAATGTTTCTTGTCAGTTGGCTGTGCATCCACTCAAAAACTTAAATCTCATACATAGATGTATAATATTTGCTGACAGCAGCTAACATTAATACTGTTGCTGAATGTGGATGATTCTTTTTCAACTTGGAAGTTGAACTGCAGTCTTCAATAATTTATCATTACTGGAACTGGTAATGAGCACCAAAATTCAAGAGATCTGGTCCGACATTTATTATTTATGTCATCAAACTGTTGGGTAGGTGCCATGTGGGGACTGTTCTCAAGGTAGGTAGTGCAGCGATAAGAATGGTCTATTTATAATTTTCTCAAAATGTTGTGGTTTAGGATTGTCTTTTATTACTGTCCCCTTCTTATATTTGCCTTAAACTGTAATTGCTTTTCACTTCAATGTGCTTTGGATTTTTAGTGGATCTGCTAAACCTTGTTTCTAGCAATAAAAACCACTTTTTCTGTATGTGTAGTGATTCAGTCATTAACATAAATGATACTTACAATGTTAATATAAAAGAGCTTTGGGTGGAATTATCTTAACCATACAGAAATGTTAATTTGAAACTGTGCTGGAAGTAGCTTCCTATACTTCTGAGTAGCCAATGGTGCTTTCTTTGGTCTCCTGAGTGGTAGTCTTGGTTTTCCTCCTGAAATAATTCCTATATCAGATTGTATAGTCTGGAAACTGCAAAGTACTGCATACATCCCCCTAATAGTAGAGTAGCACTCTTCATTCTACACACACACACACACACACACACACACACACACACACACACACACACAGAGAGAGAGAGAGAGAGAGAGAGAGAGAGAGAGAGAGAGAGAGAAAGAGAGACCATTCTCAAGGTTCTAGTACATATCCTGCACCAGAGTTCAAATACAGTGAGCCAACTGGTCTATCTATTATTATTATTATTATTATTATTTAAACCCACAGACACCTTTCAATACTGCTCTATCAGACAAGAGAATCCACAAATAATGTGGACATTTGGGTTGAGATGGTCACCAGCTTTATATATAGAGGTATTCTTGAAGCTACGATAGCAAAACAACACTTCATTGCCATCATAAAGAATAACATGTTTGACAGACGAACTCCAGTCACCTCTTCCTTATGTGCATGTCACAGTGAAATGTCTCCTTTATACAGTAACTAACTGTATTTCCTTTTGTCATTTTTAAGTAAAAAAATATCTGGGCAGATATGAAATTGTGAGACACGAGCAAAATCAAAGTGCTAAAAGCTTGAATTTTTTTTCTGTGTATCATTCATTTCAAAAAAACATTTTGTAGTTACATATTGAATTAAAATACGTACTCAAGCAAAGCTTTGAATGCTTCAGGTTGTACATCCAGTATAGGTATAGGCTCATCCTTCTCCGGCATACCTCCAAAGAACATTGCCTCAAACACAGGACTTGACATGGCAAGAAACAACTTGTGAACAGAAAACAACTGCAATAAAGAGAAACATTTTGTTTTTGAAAGATTATGTAAAGAAGCTGTGTGTGATCATTTTATAAGTAAAATATGCACCAAGATTTCAGGAAAATACTGGAACTGAAAATAAAAACTGTGTCGATAAGGGCTATTTCTGAAATGTACGAGAACAATTCCTTAGTGTTATTCATTAATTCACATGATTTATTTCTCACTTCATGTAACAATGCAAAGAACACAATATTTGTTACTTCAAACTATTAAATAAATTATCTCTATCTTCTTCAGCCTTCCTTTTCTGAAACACACAAAACATCTTCCTCCTCCCCCAAAAAAAACCTCCTCCTCCGCCTCCCCCAAAAGAAAGTGATAAAGACTGTCTTTAATATTGATACAATGATGTCAGTACACACAGATTCTTGTCCATGGCTTCCTTCACAACATAGGCACAATTTCTTGACGCATAGGTCTCTGGTTTCTTAGACCTCTTGACACGTACCTGAAATACCATTATTTCTATCACATAAATCAAGATAATTTTTTTATGCTATGAAACCTAGAACAGTGTCAGAAACAACATTTAACAAATCAAGAACTCACATTCCCTCCCAAAAAATCAGCCTTCCTTTATCGCAAATACCAACATACTTGCTCCCTCACTCCCCAATGTTGTTCTACCTCACTCTACATTCTTGTACAACTAAATTCTTCCTTATTTTTTCCATTAATTGTGTACCCTGCCTTTCCCTGTACTTTTTGTCAGATTTTTCCCTAGTAACTTCCTTGTCATGTTCTCCATTTAGACGTCAAATGCCTGCCCCCTTCCCCACCACCCAGTTTCAGAGGAGCAATGAGCATGTGTTTCCTTACCCCCTTCCCTGATGTAATCTCACCACACATTGTGTGCTTTCCATCTTTCCACCACTCATCACCATCAACACAGTTACCAATTTCTGTCAGAGTGTAGCACATACAATTTTTTAGTGTTTGCTGGTTTATTCAGATTTGTGGCCATGTTGGATTAGCTGAAGACTTTCAATAAAAATAAGTTAGAATGCCATTGAACTTCTACACTATTTTGACAGGATATGATAGTCAAGTACTTAAACCATGGTTGCTACAACCAGTGCTCTGTCACTAACTTTTCCGAGCATGATTGAGGGATGTAATGTAATGTGCTATTAAGCTTATGTCACACTAGAATACACACAGATATTTGTCTTTTCAGCTCTTCTAGAGCCAGCTCCTTACTATCCACAGTCAAATTTGTTACAACATGAACATTTAAAATTATAGAGCTAACTCCGCAACTTCTCATTGTTAAGAAATGTGATAACCTAACTATTTGATCTGCAACAATTTCACAAATCCATGAGCCATTTCCTATCAGCTCTTTCTTAACGTCAATATAATTATTAACTAATGTGGAGAAAAATGTTGGCAATGAAAAGTGGACCAACGTATATTTCTCTTGAAACGGCATATAGCTGTATGTCTGTTAAAGAGTGCGTATTTCGAGGAACAACAAATTCTTGAGTCATGTCTTCTAAAACAAGCCTCATGATAGCCTTGAGAATATAAGCACACATCTGAGGTCACAACCCAGTGGCACTCAGTCTGCGGACAGCTGGAGGCTCAGATGACTTGCGGAATGGGCCAATAGGCTGACTTATAAATGGAGGTGTGGCGTTCTACTCACGGTAAACAGCAACAGTAAACAACACAAGAAAATTCATTCACTATATTTTAGCTGTGTCATTAATTTTGCATCAGTTGGAATGAGCTGTACTGAATGCAGTTAAGTGCACATTGATGGCAACGAAGAGAAATAAAATGGGACTAGAAATTGCAATGTTGTATTTGTTACCATTATAGCATTTTCAAAAACTGAAATAAATGGGCATTATTTGTCATATAAAGAACCATCAAATATTTTAATCCTGGCAGGTATAAACTAGTAGCTCCTCTTCTTTGCCAGTTACTATGTAGTTCAGGTATAACCAATAATGACAATATGTAACTCATTTTTTGGGACTGAATGATATTTTTGTGTGTTT
Organism: Schistocerca cancellata; assembly: GCF_023864275.1. Lineage (NCBI taxonomy): Eukaryota > Metazoa > Arthropoda > Insecta > Orthoptera > Acrididae > Schistocerca > Schistocerca cancellata. The sequence continues at coordinate 678,250,941 of NC_064631.1, forward strand.
GCTGGGCATAAAATAAGTAAATATTGCATTTTGAATTCAATTGGTTTTCTTTGTAGTAGTTTTACTTAATTACAGCAAGCACTAACTATCCAAATACTGATCAACTGAATTACTGGTTAACTGAAAGTACTGCAGTTGGAAATTCAAATTTTTATGGAATTTTGTGAGACTGCATTTATTCCCATAGTTGTAAAGTATAATCTTGTACATATAAATGTTTTGTTGCTGACTGATAATGCCCACACCATCCTTCAGACCTTTCACCTTGAAAAAGAGAATGAAAAATTTAATTTGTTTTTTGTCTCAAATCATTACTTCAGTCGTAGAACTTTTACAGAAAGACGTTGATATGTGTGGTACTCATTGGGAAGGGCAGGAAAAAATAAATTCAACAATTGTACAAGGAAACTGACTAGAATGATGTTCTGTACACAGCAGCAGATTCATGCGTCAAGTATTTCACATAATTATTGATCAAACTTTAAATGCTGTGATAATCTTCTCATTAAGAGGTATAATGTTATGTAAATGGTTTAACACAATGAGACAAGTACGTGTCTCGAGGCAGCATAACACAATGCGCATAAATATCCTGATTTTATTCTTCTATTATTTGAAAATAAAAGCACTTAATTAGCTGCAACACACTTTACACATACGAGGGCAGTTCAATACGTAATGCAACACATTTTTTTTCTCGGCCAGTTTTGGTTGAAAAAACCGGAAATTTCTTGTGGAATATTTTCAAACATTCCCGCTTCGTCTCATATAGTTTCATTGACTTCCGATAGGTGGCAGCGCTGTACGGAGCTGTTAAAATGGCGTCTGTAACGGATGTGCGTTGCAAACAACGGGCAGTGATCGAGTTTCTTTTGGCGGAAAACCAGGGCATCTCAGATATTCATAGGCGCTTGCAGAATGTCTACGGTGATCTGGCAGTGGACAAAAGCACGGTGAGTCGTTGGGCAAAGCGTGTGTCATCATCGCCGCAAGGTCAAGCAAGACTGTCTGATCTCCCGCGTGCGGGCCGGCCGTGCACAGCTGTGACTCCTGCAATGGCGGAGCGTGCGAACATACCCGTTCGAGATGATCGACGGATCACCATCAAACAACTCAGTGCTCAACTTGACATCTCTGTTGGTAGTGCTGTCACAATTGTTCACCAGTTAGGATATTCAAAGGTTTGTTCCTGCTGGGTCCCTCGTTGTCTAACCGAACACCATAAAGAGCAAAGGAGAACCATCTGTGCGGAATTGCTTGCTCGTCATGTGGCTGAGGGTGACAATTTCTTGTCAAAGATTGTTACAGGCGATGAAACATGGGTTCATCACTTCGAACCTGAAACAAAACGGCAATCAATGGAGTGGCGCCACACCCACTCCCCTACCAAGAAAAAGTTTAAAGCCATACCCTCAGCCGGTAAAGTCATGGTTACAGTCTTCTGGGACGCTGAAGGGGTTATTCTGTTCTATGCCCTTCCCCATGGTCAAACGATCAACTCTGAAGTGTATTGTGCTACTCTTCAGAAATTGGAGAAACGACTTCAGCGTGTTCGTAGGCACAAAAATCTGAATGAACTTCTCCTTCTTCATGACAACGCAAGACCTCACACAAGTCTTCGCACCCGAGAGGAGCTCACAAAACTTCAGTGGACTGTTCTTCCTCATGCACCCTACAGCCCCGATCTCACACCGTCAGATTTCCATATGTTTGACCCAATGAAGGACACAATCCGTGGGAGGCACTACGCGGATGATGAAGAAGTTATTGATGCAGTACGACGTTGGCTCCGACATCGACCAGTGGAATGGTACCGTGCAGGCATACAGGCCCTCATTTCAAGGTGGGTTAAGGCCGTAGCATTGAATGGAGATTACGTTGAAAAATAGTGTTGTGTAGCTAAAAGATTGGGGAATAACCTGGTGTATTTCAATGCTGAATAAAACAACCCCTGTTTCAGAAAAAAAATGTGTTGCATTACTTATTGAACTGCCCTCGTAATATCAACCCTTTACGAAACATTTTCTCCTTGACATCCTCACAAGCTGATGAAAACAGAAAAAAGTTTATTGCTTACTACATTTTTGCTGTTCAGTCAGTAAAACTGCCACTTCAGGCATAGTGTTTTAATTTATTACTTCTTTCCTACTAACATTATTTGCAACACATTTTTTAGACAGTATCCACATTACACTACTGAATATTCCTGCAAAATTGTGTAACTGTATGACACACAGTTCAGGAGTTGCGACGTTATAAACATTGAGATGTGTGTAAAACTAGCTTTTGCTTAAAATTACCCAGATTATACTCTGCAGGTCTATTATTGTCTAGTACACAGAATAGGGCTGAAAGTATGGAAGAATGGGCAAGTCGCATTGGCACATTGCACCACCAACCCCAGGAAGCCGCCTGGACAATAATGAGGGTATCAGACATTCTGGGGAGCCAAGCTCCAGTTTGGAAGCTGGCATCGGTATTCACACAGGGAATCGAAGATGAAAGGATTAAAAGAGTTTTGAGAGAAAAAGGGGTGGATTAGCCCAAGTGGGGGACCTAGCATTAACAGAAGCCCCAGGTGGCCTCTTGTAAGGAAAGTTTGGCGAACCAAGTCACCCGAGGGATTACTGCTTTAAATGAAACAGAGGATGCTGTCACGTAAGGAGCTGCACTTTGGAACGACACATCAGGAAAATGGACGCTGTGCAGCTGAGTTGTAGGACAGCAGAGAAAACGACACTCAGTCCACCACTGTCGCAAATTATAGATGAAACACTATGCAGAGGTCATCACGGGGGAAAATGGAAACATACAACCGACTGTGTGTTGCTGATTTGATCTTCAAGGACAAGCTGAGCTAATTGATAAGGCAAGTCTTGTGATATGTTTGCAAAGAACCAGGGCACTAAGCTAAATAGCATAATGCCAATGCTTGGTTACCAAATATGAGAACTCGGAAACGAAAGAAAGGCATGTGTTGGTAGTCGATCTGTGCCGCGAAGTTGTGCTCAGTAGTTTGGCAAGGGCAGGAATCTCTTTGTAAACATAACAAGTGCACAGGGATGTGTAGGAACCAAACGTTTTATAGTAGATAGTGCTGCTCAGATTAGCATAACAAAGGAGTCAGCAATGTGCAGTATGATAGGCAATAACACCACTGAAAGAATAAAATTTAAAGGATCATGAAAGAAACAACAGGGATGTGTCAAGCCGCAATGTTAAAACTGATAACAAATGGCAATGTGTGTGTGGAATGCAAGTTTCTTATAGAAGGGGACAAGTTAGATGTCCCTTATGAAGGAATCTTAGGCAAAGACTTCAGTTAGTTTAAGAGTAATCACAGACCAGGGTAGACCTGTTAAATCCTACCTGGTCGTCAAATATGGGGTGTCTAGAACTTGCTTTCTCTGACTGCTAGACAACATTCCAACAAATCTTATTAATGAGTTTTATTATAAAAAGGGAAAATACAATACTTAATTTTGACTATTACACAGAAGTGTCACAAGCAAATGGCGACATGCAAAATAAACAATCTTCTTCAGTGTATGCAATTCCTAAGTCGCTGGTCTTGAAGTGCGTAATCTTGATGCTTCTGTTCAACTGGGCCACGACCGTAGGGTGCGGCACCTATGTCCTCTTCACATAAGGCCACTGCTGCCGCTTTGTCGTCATGGAGAGGGGTCAGTCAGCGTACAACTGGCTGATGTCTTTTCACAGCCCTCTATGCTCGTCGTTCCCGACTGGCATGCTGGCACTTGACTTTACGCCATAACAAGACCAGTGCAATTATAGACAACAGGAGCCAAACTGTTGAATTTTGCAGACCAGGAGAACCACAATGAGAGGAACATTGTCCCATGGAACAAACATTGGGCAGGTGAGAGAAACAGGCTGCAAGGAAAAATGCAATACAGGAAGCATCAGTCACAAGGAGTGATGAGGTGGAATTGGAAATAGATCTTAGAGAGAAGAGGGATCTCTGGAGGACGGAATCAGAAGAAGCAACAGGGCACCACATCTAAGGGAACCAAGGAACCAAGCTGATAAAAAGGAAAGAGTAACTGTGTGGCTTTACACGAAAAGGACCACAAGAGGAAAAGATTTTAAATTTTAAGGCGCATACCACAGATCTGATGAAGGTATAATGGAGAAGCAGCAGTTGCAAACAGGTGTGTATTTGTCTGCAGCACTGGTGAGCATGCAGAGGCACTTGCATCACGAGTATTTTGAACACCACACAAGATGTTATATTGAAATGGCAAAAGCAGAAGACAGGTGCTGTATCTGCCCAGGGAGAAGTCAAGGAATGTCACATATTTAGTGTGGTTTCAGTGGACCAAGAGAGAAATTACCAGATTAAAGGAGATGGTTAGAGTGGACCACTAAAATGAAGAAGAAAGGACTTTTATTACTGAACTATGTATTACACATAATGTATTTCACTTGCCCGGAAATAAGATTAACATACACTAAGACAGTTAAGCATGAAATTAAGTAGGAACCAGAGGCACAAGGAAAAGTGGTAAATATCCAACTGTATCCACTACCAGAGGTGCAAAAGGAAGCCCTCCAAAATGAGACAGATGCAATGGTAAGGGAAGATATTGTTACAGCCAAGCACAAAAAGGTGGAATTTGCCATTACTGACAACTCCCATGAAGTTGGATGGTTCAAATGACAACTGCATTAGTGCTGCATTTCCACTACCCCATACTAAAGACGTTTAGTTAGCGTAGGAAAAGCCAAATACTTCTACACTACAGATACTGATGAATGAGAATGATACAGAGAAAACAGCCTTCCACACTCCAGAAAAGCATTATGACTACAGGAGAGGCTTTTGAAAGGTTCCAATTGCACAACCTAAAATTGCAATTTGACAAGTGTGAGTTCCTGCAGAAGCAAGTAAGTTATATGGGGCACACACTTGTGACAAAAGGAGTAAAGTCTGACCCACAGAAGGAAAGAGTGATAAAAGAATACCCAAGACCCAGTACTACAAAATGGTTGAAGAGATTCTTAGGGATAGTATCATTTTATCGGTGGCATGTCAAGGACTTCAGCCACACAACATCACATGAATTACTGAAGAAGAGAGCAAACTACGAGTGGTCTACACAGTAGGAAGTAGTTTTCTAAGAAAATCAGTCAGTCCCTCAATCTCACAGTATCCTGATTTTATGAAGCATTTCCTAATCGTAACAGATGCCAACAAGGAAGTGATCAGTGCCCTTGCTGAGTCAATGATACTTAGGACAGGGTTTACTAGTAGCTTACACATCCAGAACATTGTGTCACACCACGAAAAGGTATTGTACAATTGAGTGAGCACTCTTAGCCAGTGAAGCATTATCAATCTTGCATGTATGTAAATTATCATATGTACTGATCTCAAACCGTTGAAACAGTTGGCACATTGATCCATTGTCAAGATTAATGAAATTCAGAATTAAACAGGCAGAATATGGTTTTGAGGTTATATATGAAAAGGGATCACAAAACATGTGGTTAGTCCGCTTCACATAACTGAGAAAGGGATACACCCTAATGTTTCAGGATGACCACATATAATTTGTCATCGCAAAGCCTACAGTAAACAGGACACTGACACAATACCACAAGTCTACGTACAGAAAATAATCTGCAATTATGGTAAATCATCAGTATTACCAAGCAACCATGGGACAAATTTCCTACGTGACATACAAAAGAGTGAGAGACATTTTCTAAACATTGAGGAGATTCAATCTTGTGCATACCATCCACATACAAACAGAGTACTTTGAAGAATGCATCAAATGGTAACAGTATCTACATCATTTAGTGGGAATGAAGCAGGAAAACTGGGACGAATGGGTGTCTTTGTCTACAATACCACACGTTCTTCGATGGTAGTCATCCCATTCAGACTATTTTTCAGGAGAGTTTTTTTCTATACTTGGGATGCTACAGATGGATCCATTCACTGTACAATACAATTATGGTGATTATGTGACAGAACTAAAGGAGGGGATGTGCCAGATGCATCAGACAGCAAGGAGTTTTAATTAGAAATGCAAGGAAAAGATTGAGAGTTACTATGATTGTACACAAAACCCAAAGAATTTAGGGCAGGAAACAGAGTATTATTACATGATGGAAGTTTTAGAAGTTACCAAGCCCATGGAGAAGGCCTTTAAATTGTTGTAAAGATCCGAGGACCAAATGTAGTGCTCCAATTAACAAATAAGAAGTTCATAACAGTGTACACACCAGTAGCACATGGATTGTCACACATATCAGAAGATATGTTGTGTGTATTCAACAAGCTTAACATGAGATATTTAGTAAGATTATTGTCCACGTTATTTGAGTGTTTGTAAAATTGGAAATTTGTATTTAAATGTATTGTTTTGTATCTGTTTCATGTCAATGGTGAGTGCAGTAACACAATGACAACAGTATCTTCAGCACAGGCCCCAAGCAGAGAGCTGACAACTGCTGTATATAAAATGAAGGCCATCGTGCAGTAAAGATCCTGTTGGCACGTGTTATCGGCATTTGATTCCAATAAAGTAAATATACTTCACTGTAGACAACAAACAAAAAAATGGATGATCAATGCTGTAAAGGAAAATGTAATGGTAGTTAGGTCAGTTCTTGTTCTTGTCTGGACAGTTTACAATCAATGTTGACATTATTGTAAGGACTACATTCAAATAAAACACACTGTTGAAAGTACGAAGTGATTTATTTATCCGTCAAGAAAGTTGAAGTGAACATTTATGTGGAAGAAAGTTATTTGTTTTTTTAATCTGATTTTATTAGAAGAAGACTGCTTTTTTCTTTGTAACTGAGTTTTGCTGAAATTACTATAATTACTGCAGTTTGAATTATATCAGCTATGAATATTTAGAGGCAAGAGCAGAGATAAAACCCCAAATGTCAACTTTTGAGAAGTCACGGAACTTTTATGAAACTGATGTTATGCAAATGATTGACTTTTTGCCTTTCTCTACTTCCGAGCTCGCAGAGAGTTAATTTAACCAATTCACTGAAGTAATTCACATTCCCTTTGGGGTTCCCTCTAGAAAAGAAGTATAAAATGATCAAGCTAAATTATTATAGATACCTGACTGAAAGTTTTCATCAACTGGGTGTAGGCACAACATACACTGATGTTGGCTATTTAAGTAATAACAGCCAGTAAGGGGTGTGTGGTGTCACCGCCAGACACCACACTTGCTAGGTGGTAGCCTTTAAATCGGCCGCGGTCCGTTAGTATACGTCGGACCCGCGTGTCGCCACTGTCAGCGATTGCAGACCGAGCGCCGCCACACGGCAGGTCTAGAGACACTTCCTAGCACTCACCCCAGTTGTACAGCTGACTTTGTTAGAGATGGTTCACTGACAAATTACGCTCTCATTTGCCAAGACGATAGTTAGCATAGCCTTCAGCTACGTCATTTGCTATGACCTAGCAAGGCGCCAATATCATTTGCTATTTATCTTGTGATGCCTGTACCGTCAGACCGATGTACACCAATTATGGATTAAAGTTAAGTATTCCATCAGCTACGTACTTTATTTGCTACTATAAATTCCCTTAATGTTCCAGACCTCACGCCAGCCTGCGTGAGCTTAACGCGTGCCTTTCGGCTACCAATCATAGTGGCTTGGCTGTCTTGCCAAGTCACAACAGGGTGTGTGGCATTGCAGTACGCATTAAGAAAATGCTGATGTCACGCTCACTTATAGTAAAACTTGATGCAGTCATGCAACATCTGTGTGCAAACAGGCACAAATGCAGTATACAGTGGCCATCAATTGACAAGCAGAGCACAGTTCCAGCCAGCAGTAAAATTCGATCCCAACGTCCATCAAAACCAGTGAATTGGAGATTACCAGCAGACAGCAGAAACTATGAGTGAGAATTATATTAAGTTAAGCTTGTACACTACAAAAGACTTTTAAAACTTATCTGTATGTTCCTCTAGACCATGTCAGTGGTTTCCTTTGTGCATTTTTCTATATGTACCAATATCTGTTTATCACTTCCACTGTGACGTGTAACTGAACCTAAGGATTTGTTTAGAGCAATGTGACCAATTGTTGTAGTAACTGATTGAAGAATCTAATAATAGCATGAGGTCATAAGCCTCATCTATGTTTTAAATGTACACAGCAGACACTGCAGCCATAAGAAAGGCTCTCCCAAGATTCCTCTGTATTTGCGACTTCAGGAGAAAATGTTTCTGGTCCATTCTTTTTTTATGGAAAATATGGTTCCCAAAATTGCATTCCACAATTGCGAGAAGTCCTGAAAACTTAATTCTTTGACAAGACAGAGGCCCACCACACTGGCACCTCTATGTAAGTTCATTTCTTAACAATGAGATGTCTCGATGACTCATTAATCATAATGGCTCTTGAGATCTCGCACTGCATCATCATTAACCTTGTGATGAAGCAAGCCGTGATATTTTTACTTCCCCTCTTCTTTTGCCATCTGCCTCCTTAAAATTCATTTTTTCATGTTTGAATAAGCACCATTAACATATGTAAGTATAATCTGCATTTTCAGAAAAGAGAAAGGCTGGCCAGTTTTAAAAAATATAACACCAGATCGAATTTTGTGCTTAGTTTTATGTATGTAACTGATTTTCTAATTAATTTTAATTATTCCTAGTTAATATCCTTTGTTATAGGGTGAAATCAGTGATTGTTTCATAACTTAAATTCTATTGTTGATGTATAAACAAATATAAATTCTGTACTAATCATAAACATTTGGAAGAACAGCTACCGGTAACAGTATTCTTAAAGTATCTATTTGGCTCTATTCGAAAACATGTTAGCACAGCTAGCTCTTAATTAATTCCAAAGTAATTACCAGTTTTGTCAAACATATTGTTTGTGTAACTATATCTGTTAATTTCATCATTTGAACAAATAATTCGGCTTAACTCTTGTAGTAGAAGAAACTGTGAAAAAGAAGCCATTTTTCTATGTATTCAAGTAATTTAATGATATATGTTTTAATTGTAATTTCTGCAACTTTAACATCAAACAATGTGTAGTTTCAGTGCCTATTGTTGTGGTGATATATAAAGGCCCGATTTTTGGTCCCGAGACAGTCAGTCCACGGCTGAGTTTCAGACGAGGAACCCGTATTGGTTAGATCAACAACAGTGCATCCACTCAACTGTGAAATAAGTGTAATAGGCCATGTGCCAAAACAATGAAGGTGTTTGTTCAATAAGTACCATATTATGCGGCAAGAACTGTGTGGTTAGGCTTTTACTGCTCTTAGATGTTCAACAGTAAACTATTGTAGCGTATGTTGATGTTTGCTTGCAACCTATTAATGAGACTTACTGAGAGCTAAACAATAGTGCACTATCCATATAACTGTGTATTATTCGGGGGTTGTGAACAGTGAAAGTAAAGAACTGTGAAATGCAAACGTGCACCTGTCAGCTGCATCATTTAAAGTAGTCATTTTTCAGCCAGTGTAGAAACATAGTACGTCGACACCGAGGACAATCAATGAGGAAATAAAGCAGGGGAATGTCACAACTTCCAATGCTGCCTGACCTACTGACATGGCTTTTGTCCCTTTTTTTGTTTTGTGAAACACTCCACTTATGGAGCTATCCTTCATCAACTTTGGATGAACTGTGACAAAATAGCAGCAGCAGTGAATGCAGAGCTCAAGTCAAGATCATGAAAGTACCGGAAAACACTGGTCATCATCTAGAATTCTAGATGATGATGTGCGTCCGATGAGGCCCATGTAGAGTATTTGCGAAAGGTCAATGAAAACTTTGATTCTAAACATGATAGTAAAAAGTACTCCAAGGTTGTATGCACATGTTTGTAAAATACACAATATTGCATAATATCAAACTTAAGACAATTGGGTGTATCATATTGAAACACCTTGTATTTTGATATAAGGGACTGTTATCTCCAATGCGTCATTACACAGTAAATAGTTTGGCTGCACAATCTGTCAAAATAGCTGCGTCTGATCTTTTTCATGGCCCTTGTACAGAAATATCTCAGTATTCTAGTCTATGTACTGTAATGTGCAATAATGTAACTGTGCTGCTGCAGTACTCACTTTTTATTTGTTCTTGTACAATACTCTTAGCTCCTAAGAGTACAACTGGGGTCAAGAGGCAAGACAGGATTTTGGGTTGTTGTAAAAGTGAGTACTATATTCAACAGATATGTTTCTTTTAGAAACATCCTACAGTACGCACATTTGCACTGGTGTGCACATATTCTTCATGGAATATATGTAATTTAGTGTAAAACCAAACAAATCACTCTTAAATAAGCTACTGGAGACCACTTGTTCCTCATGTCAAAATGTCCTGTAAACAAACCTGAGCAATATCTATAATTTTTGTCTACAGAGTTCTCACACACACACTGCAAATGGCAACATTGCTGTCGTTGTCTTCAGCCCGAAGACTGGTTTGATGCAGCTCTCCATGCTACTCTACCCTGTGCAAGCCTCTTCATCTCCAAATAACAACTGTAACTTACACCCTTTTGAACCTGCTTACTGTATTCATCTCTTGGTCTCCCTCTATGACTTTTATCCCCACAGTTACCTCCAATACTAAACTGGTGATGTCTCACAAGGAAGCTTTCGAATGCAGTATCACAAGTTCAAACTTTAGTATGGCTCATCTGGAAGTGTGGTATTAACAATTATGACAGGAAAAATACTAGTTGCTAATGACTCACCGCATGCATTAGGAGGGCGAGAGAAAATGGATGATGTCTCACAAGGTGATGTCTTACAAGGAAGCCTTCAAGTGCAGTATCACAAGTTCAAACTTTAGTATGGCTCATCTGGAAGTGTGGTGTTAACAATTATGACAGGAAAAATACTAGCTGCTAATGACTCACCACGTGCATTAGGAGGGCGACAGAAAATGGACGTCCAGAAGGTGCAGAGATCAACCTTCTATGTGATGCATGTATTATACTTAACAAACTGGAAATTTTTGGCATTCAAGAAATGTTCAAAACAAACCATTAACTTGCACCATGAACAATGAATGAAAAATAGCACACCACAGTAATCGTAAAGGTTTGCATCATCAGGATGAAAGGGAACTCCTTGGGAGTTACAAGCTGTCCAGGACGTTCGGGTAGGTGTCCACTCTCAAAGAATGCGTATAGAATCATGTTGGTGTAAAGGGGTGATGAGAACTGACGGATTGTGATGGCACGTAACCAAATGCAAATCAGTCTGCCATCGAGCTTATAGTGAAACTGGTCATCCTTTAAGGCATAGCTGCAGATACTGTGATAGTATGTTTTATAGCCATGGGAAAAAAACACACACACATATCCAGAGGCTGAATTTGCCCATTGGTTCCAGGTTGCATGAACAGAATCTCACACACTTTTCAGAAGGGATAGTTTGCTCTAAAGGAGACTGATTTTTATACACAGACCAAGGATCAGCCAAAACAAAATTATTTTGACCAGCTATTGGCCAAAAGCAGTGATCATATCATAACTGTAGTTATCTTACACCCATTTTCCTACTCTTGCTTGCTGTGACATAAATGTTCCCTAGTGCCCTTGCAAAATCACACAAACAAGAAAGAATCTTACACCCATTTTCCTACTCTTGCTTGCTGTGACATAAATGTTCCCTAGTGCCCTTGCAAAATCACACAAACAAGAAAGAATCATAGGGAGCACAGCACCTCCAACTTCTCACAGCACAATGAATAACTATTAAGCCAATTTAATATCCAAATTAACAGTCTGCATAATTGTATACAAATGCTTTAACACATTGATATTAATTGATCTTGATAAAACTATCTTAGTATGTGTAATTTCCAGAGTTCCTTTCATATGCATATCCTCTTCAAATACCAATTGACTGGAGTTGAAAATAAATTCCATGCTGTTGACATTTTGTTTGAAATTTTGTTATCTTACATCTTCCAATTCTGTAACACTGTGAAGTTTTGCAACCATCCATACCTTCCTTTGAAACGACTGTATTCTATGTTGTGCGCAATTTGATGTGCCTAACGTGGTAGATCATGTCACTACGTGCACATCCTGTACATTATATCGAGCATGCTTGTAAAGAGCAAATATCAGTTTTTGTAACTAGTGTGCCTTGTCCTCCCTTGAATATCTGTAGGTTTCCTTATGCACTACATGACCATATTGCTACAGACCTCACCACACGACCATATTGCTACAGACTTATTCGAAATTTGTTCGTAACTATTTTTTGTTATGCTACAGATGATCATCCACGTACATAATTATGTACACGAAAGATCATCTAAAGCACAGGAAAAAAAAATTATGAATAGATTTTGATGTTTAGTACCGAGTCCTTGGACAATGATTGTCCTTTACTACATTTCACTGAAGACAACAGGATTTGTAGCTCCCCGTCCACCAAGGATGATGAAATATCAGGGGAAGTCAAAAAGTAAAGGGACTTCTGCAATTTCTCGCTGTAGGACTTAGTAAAACTGCTAGCATCCAGGACTGAAGTATTGTCATCTGCAACAATTCTATACAACATGTCGTCATTACTCCGACGTTAACCATTGTGTTGTAGCAGACCGTGAAATATGGCAGCTCCATTGTTGATACGCACCAAGGAGGAAATGAAAGCAGTGATCTGCTTTTAGTCTGTGGAAGGTGATAAACCTGTGGAAATTAATTCATCGAATACAGGTGCAGTTTAGTGATAGCTGTTTATTGCAAAGCAAGATCTAAAAATGAATAACGTGCTTCAAACACAGAAGAACTACAGGGTGCGGCAGAACCAACTATGCAGTTTCTATCGATTGCTGCTGGGGCTGTGGTGGGGGTAGGCAGTTGCATGTGGTCTGACTTTGATCAGTCATTGACCTCATTTCAGTAGCCAACATGGTCTGGACCAGTGCACATCGTGGTTTTGCCGTTTGTGCTTATTATGAAAACAACAGATCTGTGATCATTGAACGAGTTTTCCGGTGACAGTTCAACATTCCACAGAAGAATACCATTCCTAACGCAAACACAATTCAGTCCTGGGTTCGGCAACTGGAGGAAATTTTTAGTACACTAAGAATAGATACACATGGCTGACATAGATCCATCAGAATGCCAGAAAATATGCAGCAGGTGAGAACAGCAGTTTAACAATCGCTGCAACGTTCTGCTTGACGACATGCTGTTGCATTGGAGATTTGAGACTGCAGTTTGAGAAGGATTCTGCAATGGGATTTGAAGTTCCATCCTTTCAGAATAATGACTGCTCAAGAATTACTCCCAGCAGACTATGCCAACCGTCAAAATCTGTGTGAGCATATGCGCGGAATAAAGCTCAGGCACATGCTACCAAAATGGATAGCCGAAACAATAATTGAGTTGGGACTCGAACTGTTAGAACACCTGCCGTATAGTCCAGACATGGTTCCAAGAGATTTCCATATGTTTGGACCATTGAAGTAAGTACTCAGGAAGAAGATTTTCAACCGATGCTGAAGTCACTGATGCACTGCAAAACTGGTTACAGGAGCAGCCAAAAAACTTTTTTTCCGACAAAATCAAAAAAATTGTGAAATACTAGACAGAGGGTATTGAAGTGCAGGGAGGTGATGTAGAAAAATAATGTACGTTTTAGTTTTATATCATTAGAATAAATATTCCGTTTCTCAAAAATCCATTTACTTTTTGACTTCCCCTCGTATGTGGCTGGCTACCTGTTTCAATATCACTTTCACTTGTTAAGAATGTAACTTTGTTGTCGTACTCCTTATGTACACTGTCTGCACAGTTGACCATATACAACACCATGCATTTCCACTGACTCATCTTGCGGAAATCCTAATATTTCATCTGCCATTTCTTTCTCACTCTGAGAAATTCCTTGTGTTCCTTTCTGACTAAATGTCAACTTTGGCAACTGTTATTGTAAATATAGTGCAATGTTTTCTTTCTTTATTGTCACCACTGATCTGCTTTCTACCAACACCACTAGCACTGTACCACTATTCTGAGTGACTCGTCAACTAAGCTGTCCGACTACATTCTGTAGCCCATCCTGTGCTCACAATTGGATACCTCCAATCCTATCCCTGTTTTCATTGACAGCCAATATTGTGGTTGCACGGTAAATAATATGTGGGGTGTCGAATGCCGTAAACATCATTGGTGTTTTGCACACAAGAGGTTGCTTGTCAGAATGTGTCCTATCAACCAATCCCTTCTTCTAGTCAGGTTGTGCCACAAATTTCTTTTCTCTCCAATTCTTTTCAGTAGCTCCTCATTACTTTGTGATATACCCATCTAATTGTAAGTAGTATTCTGTAACACCACACTTCACAAGCTTCTGCTCTCTTCATGTCTGAACTGTGTATCGTCCATGTTTCACTTTCATACATGGTTACACTCCATACAAATACTTTCAGAAAAGAATTCTCAACACTTAAATCTATATTCAATGCTAACAAATCTCTCTTCTTCAGAAACACGTCCCTTCCTATTGCCAGTTTACATTTTATGTCCTCTCTACTTTGGCCATCATCAGTTATTTTGCTGCCCAAATAACAAAACTTTAACTAGGTAAGGTAAAATAAAATCTAAAAACACTGTATGCCTTTACTCAAATTCTTCCTTTGTCCTTAGGGTACCAATTTACAAGAGCATGATGAAAAGTAACGCCTCCAAATTTTTCATGTGAAAACTCTTAAAGCTTTTTAAGCAAAACAAATGTCATTAAAATTCTACATCTTTATGCTTTACATCTACATATTTGCAGCCACTAGATGGCCCCAAATTGTAGTGTTTAACATGGCTGTGTGTAATGTAACTATGTCAGTGCGTGAGAAATAGCAAGCTATAATCAAGTTTCGAATTCAAAGAGTTCATTCACACAGGGAGTACCCTCTCCTTCAGCATGACAATGCCAGACAACATACGAGCACAGTGACATCTGCAACAATCAAACACCTTGGGTTCACTGTCATCGGTTATCCTCCATACAGTCCCAACTTAATCCCATTCGATTTCCAAAACTTAAAGAACACCTCTGAGGATTTCACTTTGATACTAATGAAGCAGTGCAAGCAGAGTTGAGTCTGTCGCTCTGTCAACAAAGTCAAACATTCTACAGTGATGGTATCAACAAATAGGTGTCTTGTTGGGACAAATGGGTTCACGACCAGGGTGACTATGTTGAGAAATAAATAAGTATACATGGAGACTATAGATGTAGAATGTTAATAAAATTAGTTTTTTTTAAAAAAGTTTTAAGAGTCTTCACATAAAAAATTTGGAGTTCTTAGTTTTTGGCAATTCCTCATGTATGTATTTTACTTTTGCACTTTATATGTCTACAATTAAAGTAAATCAATATGATTACTCATCAACACAAGTACTTGTCCCGCTAGTTGAACTACTTTTCAGCTTGCACGTGTTATCCAACTGTATTGTTAAAACATGTGAAAACATAGGCAATAACCAGCACAAAGCATGGATTACCACTTGACAAATATTTGACTATACACCAATTTATTCCACATAATAAGAAGGAGTATTTATGCAGAAGATTTTGGTGTCATCCCTGTGACCCAAGCATTGTCCTACCACCCTGATGATTCTCTCTAGCTTGACCTTCAATAAGGTAGGTAATTCAGAATTTCAGTTAACAAATTTCCATTAAAATACTGTTCAGCAATATACCAAGATGGCACCGAATGAAGCTTTGTTCTGTAACGATGTCTCAGTTTCCTCAAAAAGTGATAGTGATGTGTGTAAAATCTGCGTAAAAAAGGTAAAGAGAGGTATCCTATGCATCCAGTGCAGGTCGTGGTATCACGACAAATGTGTTAAAGTGAATCTAAAATATATAAAAGATGAACATGACTGGACATGCCGTCAGTGCGTTGTGAATGTCACGAAAAACGAGGTAATGGACACGATAAAATCAAAAGAAAAAATAATAAGTGGGCTTACAGAGGATTTAATGACTATAAATACGAAATACGAAGAACTTCGGCAGAAATATCAAGAACTGGAAACGAAATACAAAGAGACAGAGCAAGATCATCGTCTAGCACAAGACAGTGTTGTTAACCGCCGTTCTGCGCAAAAAACGTGGTGTGTGCCGAAAAAAACAAACAAACAGACAGTCAGTACAGTTCCGGCGATACTGCTAGCAAATAAATTCACAGCACTAGACAAAGACTTGATAAGACAACGAACAATGACGAAAAAAAATCAGTGACGAAACTTCTAATCGAGTGCACAGCCAAGAAAACATCTAATACGAAAAATAAACCAGTGAACATCAAATGACGAGTTGTTGTACTTGGTGATAGCCACGCCAAGAAAATTGACGAAAAAATAAATGAGTACAGTACGTTATTCACGGCAACAGGTATGACGAAACCCAGTGCACCTTTGACTGAGATAATTAAGAGCAGCAACTCACTTAATGAGCATCTAAGAATGATGCCGTCATAATCATGGGTGGAAGTAATGATGTATACAGAAATGAGAGTAAACAAGCGATCCAGTGTTTAAAAACTACATTACTTAATCTGAAAGTTCCGAACATCATAGTTACTAGTTTGCCTCACAGATAGGACCTGCAAGACAATTCCATCATAAATCTGGAGCTTGCAAAAGTAAACAAACAGTTCCACAAAATATGCAAGTCCCAACAAAATGTAACATTTTTTGATCTTCCAGATGCAAGAGATTTGTTTACGGAACATGGACTACATTATAATAACGCTGGCAAGTCATACGTTGGCAAAATGCTAGCGAAATTAATACAAAAAGACGACGATGTTGCAAGAAAACCAATTGCTGTGCAACCAGTTTCAACCAAAGAAATGGATAAACAGGAAAACAATTTCAAAATCGCAGCCACAGCGCCAGCTCAAACAGGAACATCGCGTCCAGAAGATGAGACGGTGCCAGGACCAGCCTCAGAACATACAGCAAAGACTGAAATTATCGTCAAGAAAACTGTACCTACTCATCATCCAGATGCTCACACACAGGGAAACTGATGAAGGGGGCCAGTTCTTTCTGAATTTGGCCCAATACAACGAATCCAGAACAAGCAGTCAACACTCAGG
The DNA here is from genome assembly GCF_023864275.1 of Schistocerca cancellata. NCBI lineage: Eukaryota > Metazoa > Arthropoda > Insecta > Orthoptera > Acrididae > Schistocerca > Schistocerca cancellata. The sequence goes on from NC_064631.1 coordinate 678,268,064, forward strand.
TGGACATTCCGTTACTTTACAGTCAAATTAGTTTTAAAGACCCTGTACCTAATAATATATGCAGTAGTAATTTCATTATGCACTTGAACATCAGAGGTCTGTCTGAAGGAATGATCAGGAAGCTTTATGATATAGAAATTTTGCTAGAAAGTGTGAAACAATCTGTGAAAGTAATATGCCTTAATGAACATTGGCTAAAATCTGAAAATATCAGTCTCCTAAATAAACTTACAGGTTATAAACTGGCTACCAGCTTTTGTAGGACCAATGGGTATGGAGGCTCTTGCATACTAGTTCATTCCACGGTAGACTATGGTATCACGCAGAATTTTAGCCATCTGAATGAAGAAGGTACATTTGAAAGTTATTGTATAGAACTTAAAGAGTATAACACACTAATTATCAGCATATATCGTACTCCTGGGTACCATATAAGCTCTGTATTTTTAGACAAGTTTGATACATTGCTACATAAATTAAAATGTGAGAAACTGTACAAGAAAGTGGTTATATGTGCTGACTTCAACATAGATGTAAGGACTGATGACAAATTTTCTTCACACTTAAAGAACCTGGTAGCCACAAATGGGCTAAATCTCAAATTTTAATCAGTATACAAGAATTACAGCAAGCTCTGCAACATGTATTGACAATATTGTAAGTAGTTATAATTATTATGTAAAAGAAAAGTTTCTTCTAGATTTAGGAGTATCAGACCATAACGCACTATTTGTATCACTACCGAAGCAAAATTCAGTCTGCACAACAAAAAGATGTAGGAATTTCAGTCAAGAAAATGTGGAAGTATTTTGCAAAAAACTAAGCCAAACCAAGTGGACAGTCAGCTAACACATTTCCACAAGTGACAATTACAATAACATTTTAACTGAATTCTTGGGTATATTCAATGAGTGCTTCCCTTTTGTAACAGTGAGGACCAGGTCCCAAAAAAGTAGATCCTGGGTAACAAAAGGAATTAGAGTGTCTAGTGCTACTAAGAGGAAACTGCATATGGAGGAAAAAGTAAATCGAAGCCCTCAATTTCTTAAGTATGTAAGCACATACAAAAAAACATTTGACAAAATAGTTAAACTAGCAAAACATACTGCAAATAACAACTTCATTTCCAATGCAAAAAACAAATCAAAAGCTGTTTGGTCTGTTACAAGAAGTGAAGTTGGCAGTGAGGCAGAGAGAAAATGTCCTTCTAAAATAGTGATCAATGGTAGAGCTGTTACAGAACCCAGTGCCATTTGTGAATCATTCAATGACTTTTTCATAAACTGTAACAAATTTGGTGACTGTTCACCACCAAATACAAAGCCCAATATGACAGATAGCAATTGCACATGTTTTCAAGTTTTCTCATGTTTCCATCTCAGATGTCATCAAAATCATAATGTCCCTAAAAAATTCAAAATCTGCGGGGTGGGATGAGGTCCCCACTGAAATAATAAAAATAGTCTGTCACAGTATTGCATATCCACTCTCTTTCATAATCAACCAATCATTTGATGAGGGATGTTTCCCAGATCGATTAAAATATGCAGAAGTTCGGCCCATACATAAAAAAGGCAAACAAGATGAATTGGGTAACTATAGGCCAATCTCACTGTTACCAATTTTCTCAAAAATATTTGAAAGAGCTGCATGTGATCAGATTAAAAATCACAATTCATCTAACAGCATTATCTTAGGCAATCTATATGGTTTCAGAAAAGGCCGCAGCACAATCCATGCAATAAATGAATTAGTCACAAAAGTCAGCAGATGTCTTGATGATAGAATGTGTGTTTCAGGCATCTTTTGTGACCTGTCCGAAGCCTTCGACACAGTAAATCATGACCTGCTTCTCCAAAAATTGGCACGCTATGGTTTTCAAGGCAAATCTCTTAGCTGTATGTCATCATACTTGGCAAACAGAAAACAAAGATTACTTATTAACATCAACGGCAAGAAATTTCTCTCTGGCTGGAAAAACACTCAATTAGGTGTTCCACAAGGTTCAATATTAGGGCCACTGCTTTTTCTATATTATATTAATGATATGCCATGTCAGGTCCAGTCTGATACTATCCTCTATGCAGATGGCTCAACAGCTGTAGTCTGTTGTAAAAATGAGGTAGACCTAAATTATCATATTGAACAAATACTTGGGGAAGTGGAGGCATGCGTCAAAAACAATAACTTGACATTAAATTTTACAAAAACAGAAATTGTTCATTTTACCACAAAACAATCTGCACAGTCTATAAGTGAAATAAGGTATATGGACAAAAAATTAGAGACTGCAAACTGTGTCAAATTCCTTGGCGTGTTAGTCAATAAAAACCTGTTATGGAGTCACCATGTGGACAACATACTGGGTCGACTGAATAGCCTTGTATATATTATGAATATCTTGTATAGTATTACTGATTTAGCTGTAAGAAAAACTGTATATAATGCATATTTTGTTTCAGTCATTAGGTATAGTATAATTTTCTGGGGGTCTGAAAAAACAAATTTACTTAGAGCTTTTAGACTACAAAAAAGAATCATCCGAGCAATGGTGGGAGCAAAACCAAAGCAACACTGCAAACCTTTATTTGTAAAACTGGATCTAATGGGCATTCCAAGCATATACATCTATGAAACTCTCACTTTCACAAAAAGAAACCCACAACTTTTTGAGGGCAACTTCTTCTTGCATCAATATGATAGTAGACATAGAACAAGCTACATGTTACCTACCCACCATTTAAAATCATATGAAAAAAACCCATACAATATGGGCATGAAATTTGTAAATAAAATATGCAAAGATATGGATGACCCAAATGTAAAAGGTACCAAAAGAGTCCTGGAAAAATAACTGAAAGATAAATGTTACTATAGTGTAGAAGATTTCATGAATGGTAACAATGCATTATAATTGTAATTAAAATACCTCTTTGAAGATGTTACGCCATGTATATTGTTAGTTTATTGTCTATTTTTAGTATTGTTATGTTGTTGTTGTGGTCTTCAGTCCTGAGACTGGTTTGATGCAGCTCTCCATGCTACTCTATCCTGTGCAAGCTTCTTCATCTCCCAGTATCTACTGCAACCTACATCCTTCTGAATCTGCTTAGTGTATTCATCTCTTGGTCTCCATCTACGATTTTTACCCTCCACACTGCACTCCAATGCTAAATTTGTGATCCCTTGATGCCTCAAAACATGTCCTACCAACCGATCCCTTCTTCTAGTCAAGTTGTGCCACAAACTTCTCTTCTCCCCAATCCTATTCAATACCTCCTCATTAGTTACGCGATCTACCCACCTTATCTTCAGCATTCTTCTGTAGCACCACATTTCGAAAGCTTCTATTCTCTTCTTGTCCAAACTAGTTATCGTCCATGTTTCACTTCCATACATGGCTACACTCCATACAAATACTTTCAGAAACGACTTCCTGACACTTAAATCTATACCCGATGTTAACAAATTCCTCTTCTTGAGAAACGCTTTCCTTGCCATTGCCAGTCTACATTTTATATCCTCTCTACTTCGACCATCATCGGTTATTTTACTCCCTAAATAGCAAAACTCCTTTACTACTTTAAGTGTCTCATTTCCTAATCTAATTCCCTCAGCATCACCCGACTTAATTTGACTACATTCAATTATCCTCGTTTTGCTTTTGTTGATGTTCATCTTATATCCACCTTTCAAGACATTGTCCATTCCGTTCAACTGCTCTTCCAAGTCCTTTGCTGTCTCTGACAGAATTACAATGTCATCGGCGAACCTCAAAGTTTTTACTTCTTTCCCATGAATTTTAATACCTACTCCGAATTTTTCTTTTGTTTCCTTTACTGCTTGCACAATATACAGATTGAATAACATCGGGGAGAGGCTACAACCCTGTCTTACACCTTTCCCAACCACTGCTTCCCTTTCATGCCCCTCGACTCTTATAACTGCCATCTGGTTTCTGTACAAACTGTAAATAGCCTTTCGCTCCCTGTATTTTACCCCTGTCACCTTCAGAATTTGAAAGAGAGTATTCCAGTTAACATTGTCAAAAGCTTTCTCTAAGTCTACAAATGCTAGAAACGTAGGTTTGCCTTTTCTTAATCTTTCTTCTAAGATAAGTCGTAAGGTCAGTATTGCCTCACGTGTTCCAACATTTCTACAGAATCCAAACTGATCTTCCCCGAGGTCGGCTCCTACCAGTTTTTCCATTCGTCTGTAAAGAATTCGCGTTAGTATTTTGCAGCTGTGGCTTATTAAACTGATAGTTTGGTAATTTTCACATCTGTCAACACCTGCTTTCTTTGGGATTGGAATTATTATATTCTTCTCGAAGTCTGAGGGTATTTCGCCTATCTCATACATCGTGCTCACCAGATGGTAGAGTTTTGTCATGACTGGCTCTCCCGAGGCCATCAGTAGTTCAAATGGAATGTTGTCTACTCCCGGGGCCTTGTTTCGACTCAGGTCTTTCAGTGCTCTGTCAAACTCTTCGCGCAGTATCTTATCTCCCATTTTGTCTTCATCTACATCCTCTTCCATTTCCATAATATTGTCCTCAAGTACATCGCCCTTGTATAAACCCTCTATACACTCCTTCCACCTTTCTGCCTTCCCTTCTTTGCTTAGAACTGGGTTGCCATCTGAGCTCTTGATATTCATACAAGTGGTTCTCTTCTCTCCAAAGGTCTCTTTAATTTTCCTGTAGGCAGTATCTATCTTACCCCTAGTGAGACAAGCCTCTACATCCTTACATTTGTCCTCTAGCCATCCCTGCTTAGCCATTGTGCACTTCCTGTCGATATCATTTTTGAGACGTTTGTATTCCTTTTTGCCTGCTTCATTTACTGCATTTTTATATTTTCTCCTTTCATCAATTAAATTCAATATTTCTTCTGTTACCCAAGGATTTCTATTAGCCCTCGTCTTTTTACCTACTTGATCCTCTGCTGCCTTCACTACTTCATCCCTCAGAGCTACCCATTCTTCTTCTACTGTATTTCTTTCCCCCATTCCTGTCAATTGTTCCCTTATGCTCTCCCTGAAACTCTCTACAACCTCTGGTTCTTTCAGTTTATCCAGGTCCCATCTCCTTAAATTCCCACCTTTTTGCAGTTTCTTCAGTTTCAATCTGCAGTTCATAACCAATAGATTGTGGTCAGAATCCACATCTGCCCCTGGAAATGTCTTACAATTTAAAACCTGGTTCCTAAATCTCTGTCTTACCATTATATAATCTATCTGATACCTTTTAGTATCTCCAGGAGTCTTCCAGGTATACAACCTTCTTTTATGATTCTTGAACCAAGTGTTAGCTATGATTAAGTTATGCTCTGTGCAAAATTCTACAAGGCGGCTTCCTCTTTCATTCCTTCCCCCCAATCCATATTCACCTACTATGTTTCCTTCTCTCCCTTTTCCTACTGACGAATTCCAGTCACCCATGACTATTAAATTTTCGTCTCCCTTCACTACCTGAATAATTTCTTTTATCTCGTCATACATTTCATCTAGTTCTTCATCATCTGCAGAGGTAGTTGGCATATAAACTTGTACTACTGTAGTAGGCATGGGCTTTGTGTCTATCTTGGCCACAATAATGCGTTCACTATGCTGTTTGCTAGTAGCTAACCCGCACTCCTATTTTTTTATTCATTATTAAACCTACTCCTGCATTACCCCTATTTGATTTTGTATTTATTATCCTGTATTCGCCTGACCAAAAGTCGTGTTCCTCCTGCCACCGAACTTCACTAATTCCCACTATATCTAACTTTAACCTATCCATTTTCCTTTTTAAATTTTCTAACCTACCTGCCCGATTAAGGGATCTGACATTCCACGCTCCGATCCGTAGAACGCCAGTTTTCTTTCTCCTGATAACGACGTCCTCCTGAGTAGTCCCCGCCCGGAGATCCGAATGGGGGACTATTTTACCTCCGGAATATTTTTCCCAAGAGGACGCCATCATCATTTAATCATACAGTAGAGCTGCATGTCCTCGGGAAAAATTACGGCTGTAGTTTCCCCTTGCTTTCAGCCGTTCGCAGTACCAGCACAGCAAGGCCGTTTTGGTTAATGTTACAAGGCCAGATCAGTCAGTCATCCAGACTGTTGCCCCTGCAAATACTGAAAAGGCTGCTGCCCCTCTTCAGGAACCACATGTTTGTCTGGCCTCTCAACAGATACCCCTCCGTTGTGGTTGCACCTACGGTACGGCCATCTGTATCGCTGAGGCACGCAAGCCTCCCCACCAACGGCAAGGTCCATGGTTCATGGGGTGTAAAACTGAGAAGTCACCTATGTCACAATCTTTGATTGTATAAAGCATGTTATGTGATAATAAAAATTGAATTGAATTGACCTTTCAAACTTTGTTGTTGTTATCTTCTGTGTGTGACTGGTTTGATGCAGCTCCATCCTGGACAGGCTTCTTTTATGTCTGCATAACTATTCTAACCTACATCTACTGAACATGCTTACTGTATTAAAGCCTTTGTCGCTACACAATTTGTACATCTACCCACCCTCCTCTCCTCTTTCCCTGTACTGCCAAACTGGCTACTTGTTAATGCCTCGGTATATGTCCTATTGACCAATCCCCTTTCGGTCAAACTTCTTTTCACCCCAGTTCATTACGTACCTCTTCATTAGTTATTTGATCTACTCATCAAACTTTTGAAAGCTTCTACTCTCTGGGCATCTGAGCTGTTTATCACCCATGTGTCACTTCCTTACAAGGCTACACTTCAGACAAAACTCTCAGAACTTAAAACTTTCATTTGTATTATACATTTAAATATTTAACTTTTTCAGACATACACTATCATTGGTTTTTGTCAGTATGTATTTTATATTGTCTCTACCTTCGCCAACGTGATTTAGTTTGCTGTCCAAATAACAAAACTCACTACTTCTGGTGTCTTCATTTCCTAATTCAGTTCTCTCAAAGCATCACCTGATTCAAACTCACCACATTCCACAACCTTCGTTTTAATTGTGCCCTTGTTCATCTTATAACCTATTTTCAAGGCACTATCTACTCTGTTCAACCACTCTTCTATAACAAGCAAATCTTTTAAGTTTTTATATCTTATCTCTGAACTTCAATAACTCCCTTTTCAAAGTTCTGTTTGGTAGCTCAAAATGAAGATGAAATAGCATGGGGGGACAGGCAACAACCCATCTCAATCCCTTCTTAACCACATTCTCCTTTTCATATCCTTCAACTCATATAAGAGCAGTACGGTTTCTGTAAATGTTTTAGATAACCTTTAGCTCCCTGTATTTAACACTGCTATCTTTCAAACTTCGAAGAGTGATTCCAGTCAACACTTTCAAAAGCTTCCTCTATATCATAAATGCTATGAGGTTCATTCAAATGAAACCTGGCCAGTGCGTCTACCTTTGCCTTACACTTAAGGTGGCACCACATAACTGCAGGCATGGTGGTGCCATCTATTGGAAAAGTGACTGACGCATGAGCACCATTTGATGTTGCATAGCACCAGTGTCGTTTCACGCCAAAGAGAAGCTGGTCAGACAAGTCATCGTCCACTATCGAATATGCAGGTAAGTGAGTAGGAACAATGAGGAGTGATTCAATTTTTGACGGTGGAGGGAGTTTGAGGCCGTGAAATGTATCAACGGATGAAGGCTGTGTACGGTGAGTATAGTCCGAGTCGTTCAAGTGCTGTGGAATGGTGCAAACGATTCCTTGAGGGGCGGGAATCACTGGAAGACGATGCTCGTCCTGGGCAGGCTCATCGTGTCATCACAACAGAAATTATTGTGGAATACTATAGTCTTGGACAACCACAGAATCACCATAGATGAGATCCATCGGTTACTGGGCATTAGCAAGGGCACTGCCCACACCATAATGCTTCAACACTTGGCCCTTTGAAAAATCTGTGTACAGTGGGTTCCTCACCAACTGACCGCTGAACAGCGCAATACTCGAATGGTGCTGTCTTTGGGTCGTCTGCAACATTGTCATGAGCAGGAATACGGCTTTCTGTCGCATATGGTCACAGGTGACGGAACATAGTGTCACCATTTTGGACCGGAAAGCAAGCAGTGGAAACATGCGACTTCACCACCTCCAAGGAAATAAAAAACCGTGCACACAAATTCTGGTAGGGTCATGATGTCCTCCTTTTTTGACCACAAGGGCCCACTTCTTGTCGAGTTCCTGGAATGGTGAACCATTATCAATGCCCAGTGCTATCAAGCCACTTTACAGAACATCAGGCGAGCCACCAAGTCGAATTGTCGAAGCATGCTGTCCAATAGTATTATCCCCCTGCATGATAAGGCCCGCCCACAAACGACCAATCTGGTGAAGACAACACTACAGCAGTTTCGGTGGGAAACACTGGAACATCCACCGTACAGACCCGACCTTTCACTGTGTGACTTTCATGTGTTTGGACCTCTAAAACAAGCTATTTGCGGACATCGATTTGCAATAAATGACAAAGTGTGTGACTGGGTCCAGACCAGGACCCAACAGCAGCCTACTAGCTTCTTCAAGGATGGACTCAACCGGCCAGTGTCGCAATGGGATAAATGTGCCAACACTTTTGGCGACTATTCTTGAGTATGTGTATTGTGTATAACTACATTTTTGAATTAATAAAATCATTACCCTTACTTTACACTAGTGACTGGGTTTCATTTGAATACCCCTTACATAAATGTGTGTTTGCCTTTTCTAATAAACATACAAATAACCTTTAGAATGCGAGGGTTCATGACATTAATGAATCACTAAAAAAAAACTAAATAAATGGTAAGGACACAAGTATAACTGAATACTTACACACAATACAGTTTATGAATGTGGTAGTACTGTCTGTACTTTGTCTTACCTGCTGATGAGGCTCAGTCCCCACAACAAACTGACAATCGCTCCATTGTGCGGTTTCCAGCAAGAACTTGCCCCTCTCACTGACCTTCTGTCGTCTTATCTGCCAGTCACATGTGTTACCAACCTGAAAATATTATTTTTTCTTACTGATAATAAAACTGCTATTTGAAAACAAATACTCTCAGAAATTAAATTGTAAGTTTCTGCCTTGAACTGGTTATACAAGGTTTCTAGCTAGTAGCTATTGGTAAAAGCACAAAAAATATTGACAACAATTCAATGACTGTAAATACATGTTGGTATTTTTAGACTTGAGGGAAACTGAATGCATGCAAAATACAATTTATGAGCTTTTCTCTAATACTTCCTCACACATGCCTTACCTGAAATGCAGAAAATGAGCAAACCAACTACCTGTCATATGGGAATTATTACTGCAGTGTACCTTTCATCCACACAGTTTAAACTTGCAGTGGCTTTCTGGAACTACTACATTCAGTTTTGTACGTCAGATGATATATAGTAGATACTGCAGAATATCTCATTCCCCATCTCCAAATCAACAGTGTACTTTGCCACTGGAGTAGTGCCTGCGTGCCTCAGCGATACAGCCAGACGTAATTTAGGTGCAAAAGACATTGACAAGATATCTACTGAGACGCCAGAAAAACGTCTGGTTCCTGAAGAGGGGCAGCAGCCTTTTCAGTGGTTGCAGGGGCAACAGTCTGCATGATTGACTGACCTGGCCTTGTAACATCAACCAAAATGGCCTTGCTGTGCTGCTACTGTGAATGGCTGAAAGCAAGAGGAAACTACAGCTGTAATTTTTCCCCAAGGCACACCAGCTCTACTGTATGGTTAAATGATGATGGCATCTTCTAGGGTAAAATATTCTGGAGATAGAAATAATCCCCCATTCGGATCTCCAGGTAGGGACTACTCAGGAGGATTTTGTCATCAGGAGAAACAAAACTACAAAACTGGCATTGTACGGTTCGGAGCATGGAATGTTACATCCCATAATCATGTAGGTAGGTTACCAAATTTTAAAAGGGAAATGGATAGGCTGAGGTTAGATATAGTGGGAATTAGTGAAGTATGATGGTAGCAGGAACAGGACTTCTGGGCAGGTGAATACAGGGTAACAAATACAAGATCACATAGGAGTAATGCAGTAGTAGTAGTAGTAGTAGTAGTAGTAGGTTTAATAATGAATAAAAAAGAATAATGCTGGTAAGCTACTATAGACAGCATAGTGAACGCATTATCGTAGCCAAGAATGACACAAAGCCCACTCCCACCACAGTTGTCCAAGTTTATATGACAACTAGTTCTGCAGATGACGAAGAGACTGTAGAAATGTATGATCAAATAAAAGAAATTATTCATACAGCCAAGGGAGACGAAAATTTCATTGTGATGGGCAACTAAAATTTGATAGTAGGAAAAGGGAAAGAAGGAAAAATGTAGGTGAATATGGACCAGGGGAAAGGAATGAAAGAGTAAGTCACCTGATAGTATTTTGAGCAGAGCATAATTTAATCATTGCTAACACTTGTTACAGAATCATGAAAGAAGGCAATATATGTGGGAGAGACCAGATTTTAAATTTAAGATATTTCCAGGGGCAGATGTGGACTCTGACCACAATTTATTGCTTATGATGAGTAAATTAAAACTAAAGAAACTGCGAAAAGGTAGGAAATTAAGGAAATTGGATCCAGATAAGTTGAAAGAACCAGAGGTTGTTGAGAGTTTCAGAGGGAGCATTAGGCATTGATTGATTAGAACAGGGGAATACAGTGGAAGGTGAATGGGTAGCTTTAAGAGATGAAATAGTGAAGGCAGCTGAGAATCAAATACGTAAAAACAACATGGCCTTGTAGAAACCCTTGGGTGACCGAAAGGACAAAATATAAAAATGCAGCAAATGAACCAGACAAAAGGGAATGCAAATGTCTAAAAATGAGGCTGACAGGAAGTGTGATGGAAAACCAGTCCTAAGCAAAGAGGGGAAAGCTGAAAGGTGGAAGAAGTATACAGAGGATCTATACAAGGAAGATGAACTTGCAAGCAATATTATAGGAATGGAAGAGGTCATGGGTGAAGATGAGATACAATACTGCGAGAAGAATTTGACAGAGCACTGAAAGACGTAAGTCGAAACAAGACCCCAGGAATAGATGACATTCTGTCAGACCTATTAATAGCTTTGGAGAGCCAGCCATGTCAAAACTCTTCCATCCGGTGTGCAAGACATATGAGACAAGCAAAAAACGCCCAGACTTCAAGAAGAATATAATCACTTCAATTCCAAAGAAAGCTGGTGCTGACAGATGTCAGTTATTACTTGAACTACCAGTTTAATAAGTCATGGCTGCAAAATACTAGCAAGAATTCTTTACAGCAAAATGGAAAAACTGGTGGAAGCAGACCTCATGGAATTGGATCCTGGAGAAATGTAGGAACACACAAGGCAATACTGACCCTATAACTTATCTAGAAAATAGGTTACAAAAAGGCAAACCTATGTTTAGATGCGGATACACACGTAGTTTTCCAACTTTTGTTAACCGGTGTTTATGTGCTATTTTATCTTTCTGTTTTGTGTATTTTACAGACACTCATTTCAATCTGTTTTTGCGCAGGCGCTGAAGACCTTGCTGTTATGCATCCATATAATTATCTCCACCCATCTATGTTTATAGCATTTGTAGACTTACAGAAAGCTGCTTTTGACAGTACTCCCTTTGCAGTTCTAAAGGTTGCAGAGGTAAAACACAGGGAGCAAAAGGCTGTTTACAACTTGTACAGAAGCCAGACAGCAGTTATAAGAGTCAAGGAGGATGAAAAGTAAGTAATGATTGAGAAGGGAGTCAGACCGGGTTGTAGTCTATCCCCGACGTTATCCGATCTGTACATTAAGCAAGTAGTAAAGGAAAACAAAGATAAATTTTGAAAAGGAATTAAAGTTCAGGGAGAAGAAATAAAAATGTTTGAGGTTTGCTGATGACATAATAATTCTACTGCATCCAGCAAACTATTTGCAAGAGCAGTTGAATGGAATGAACCATGTCTTGATATAATTTGAACATCAACAAAAGCAAAACAAGGATAATGGAATGGATAATGGAATGTCATCAGATTAAATCACTTGAAGCTGAGGTAATTAGATATGGAAACGACACACTTAAAGCAGTAAATGAGTTTTGCTATTTGGGCAGTAAAATAACAAATGATGGCCAATGTAGAGAGGATATAAAATGTAGACTGGAATGGAAAAGAAGTGTTTCTGAACAAGAGAAAATTTTTAGCACCAAATAAAGATTTAAGTTTTAGTTAGTAAGTCTTTTCTGAAAATATTTGTGTGGAGTGTAGCCACATATGAAAGTGAAACCTGGATGACACACTGTTTAGATAAGTAGAGAATAGGAGCTTTTGAAACATGCTACAATAGATTGCTTAAGATTAGATGCATAGATCACGTAACTAATGAAGAGGTACTGAATAGAATTGGAGAGAGAAGAAATTTGTGGCACAACCTGGCTAGAACAAGGGATCAATTGGTAGAACACATTCTGAGACATCAAGGGATCACCAACTTAGTGTTGGAGGGAAGTGTGGAGGGTAAAAGTCTTAAGAGGGAGACAGTAAAGCACATTCAAAGGATGTAAGTTGCAGTAGTTATTCGAAGATGAAGAGGCTTGCACAGTATAAAGTAGCATGGAGAGCTGCATCAAACCAGTCTTCAGACTGAAGACCACCACAACCAAAACTGCAGAAGATTGTCCTGTTATACAATATTGGTCTCTTCGTAGTTTATCTACAGGCATCGTTGTGCCCAGTTTACTTCTATGTCTGCCTGAGACTCATCTGTTTTTAACTGAAGCAACAGGTTAAGATTATTTTTCATATTCACCACATAACTGTCAACATAAGTTCTGTTCATGCTCCTATTACATGATGCTATTTCCCAACTCTCATTACCTTTTTACCTGCTTAAAATGTCAATATCTTTCCATTCCCACCAAAGGGCAGCAATTTTCACCTCCTCTTCCACTATCTTCCTATCTCTTCTGCATATGTCACAAAACCACTGATGAGCCTCATGTCCTTCCTACGCCATTACAGCATCCAAAAAACTACTGCATGGGAACCCTTCCACAGATCAATTTACGGGAGGTGTCCCGGCATCTTGCAGCTCCAAGTATGCACATTTGTTTTCTCAATTTAATAAGAAAATTACTCAAATTCCCTTAATGGTGAGGTCTGTGGGTTATAAAGAATGGAATACTTTATTGTGAACCCACTCTTTAAGCAATTAAGGTTCAGCCAGCCCATGCCAAGTGGTCTTATTAAAAAGCTCCCACATGATCATCACAGATTTTGCTGAAATTTTGTGTTAACTTTCGAACATGTTCCCAAAGACATTAGTAAAGTTTTACTTTCGCCGACATAATACTTAGACAGATGCAGTCATTTGTTTGACATATCTCCTGCAGCATTTTCTTGAAAGATTCAAAACTAGGCCATCTCGTATAACTTTTTAACTCACTTAAGTGAAATAATAAAATAGGATTTCTTGAACAATTTTCATATAGATAATTTGAAGCAAAGATGGCCAAAAAAATTACACTTGAAAAAATTTGAAGTTTCACTTTTTATATTTCCAGAAGTAACTGCAGAATAAACCTGAAACTCTGCATGCAATGCATTACCAATATATGGTTTTTAAATATAAAATTTCAATCTCCTACTGGTTTCCAACAGTTTACAAATTGAGGGCAAAGTTGACATTTTTGTAAAAATGCCAAAAAATGGCTACTTTAAGCCACTTTTACCAAAAAGTCTTTTGAAAACTCTTTTAAATATTTCCACTGTAAAGACCATATTCTAACCCACCTATAAACGAGATTTAGTTTTGCAACACAGGCATGTAAGGCCCGGAAAAAAAGAAAAAAAAAAAAAAAACAAAGTGGAGGTGCATTTCAAATACGTCCATATGCTACCGGTCCTTAAATTAAATCTGCCATTTTTGTTCTGTTCTAAAATTGTTTAGTACTCTCTGGGGAAGGTTATATCAAAACTACTGTGGCTAGTTAGTTAGATAGTCACAACAACTCAAAAAACTTCAAAAATAGGGTGTCCTTTGTCGTGTCTCATCATGACATATTTCAGTCTATTTTTCTGCTATGATAACTACATGATCTAGCTTGTTATAAATTTGAAAATCCAGGATGGAATAAGGACAATATTATGGAAAGGATTGATTGTCACTCATCATATAGTGGAGATGTAGACAGGCACAACAAAAAAGACTAGTTAAACAGTAAGCTTTCAGCCAAAAGGCCTTCTTCAGAAATGGACAACACACACATAATCATGCAAGCACAACTCTCTCTCACACGCGCGCGCACACACACACACACACACACACACACACACACACACACACAAGACCAATGTCTTGGCCACAGACAAAGGTCGTGTGTGTGTGTGTGTGTGTGTGTGTGTGTGTGGTGGTTGCATGAACGTCTACTTCAGAAAAAAGACCTTTCGGCTGAAAGCTTACTTGTTTAGCAGTGTTTTTGTTTAGCCTGTATGCGACTCAAAATTAGGTTAGATTAGATTCAGTTTTCCTTCCATAGACCCAAAAAATGAGATGATTCTCGTGGGTGTACTATATGATGCGCAGTAAGCTATACTTTTCATAATAATTTGATTATAAACATCAAAATTTAACCATGAATTATCAAGACACTGTACATCAAGCAAGTAAAATTGTTTCATAATGGCTGAAATACACATTGTACGAACTCCTTCAAGATAGATAAACACCACTGTGACATTGGGTAAGTTTCGGGGAAGTTCATAAAAGACTGCCCGACTTTTTTTGGAAAGATTTCATGATACAGAGGATTTTGAGTATGTCTTTTTATTGTGAAATACTACTGACATGATAGCTAATTTCACTTCATAGTACAGTATATTTTGAGCAGATGTGAACTGATGAAAAATTGTTTAAGTGGTCCTTGGTGGCTTAATCACTGCTTGATTCTTTTAAAGTGAGGAAAATAGGGCCATGCCTAATAGCTGTACGACAGCAGTCATTGGTGGGTTTCTTTACCACATGTTCATAAGCCTGATGAGGCAATTCTTTAACCTTTTGACTGCTCTGGATGTGTTCAGAGTACCAGGTAGAAGGACTGGTGGCGCATGTAAACACATTCAGAGCACACAGGGACAGGTACAAAGGCACCCGTCCAGAGCAGTTAAAGGGTTAAGTGTCAGAGGCCAAAGTTAGAAGAAACCTTTTTTAGGATCCTAAACTTACGTTTACTTCAAGCAACTGGAATTGTTTACATGTTGCACTAACTTACTGTATAATATCATGAGGAAAATTATACTGCCAGCCAGACAATGTCACTGAGGGTGCTGGAATAACTACAGTAAAGAGCTGTTATGGAATCCTGGCCTTATCACCCCTTGAAGGGCAATAAAATGAATTTTCTGGGCCATATTGGTGTATAAAGCTTATAACAGCATCCTTCTCCTCAGCCAATGTCTGACAGACATTTCGAATCCCCCACTGTTGAAAAACAGTCCTTTGAAATATGTGTGAGACATCCGCTGAGCAGAAGGATACAATTATAAGTAAACAGCATACTGTCCTGGCTGAAGATCTGAAGTTGATATATCTCCTTCATTACTGTCTCTAATTTTGACCAATAAAGTTGATGCAGCTTTTGAAAATCTGCTGACCTAAATTTTTGTTTCATCAATTGGGGAGGGGGAAAAATAATTCCCTTAGTTCGTGCTAAAGTATCACCATGTTAAACCTACTCATCTTGTAATGTTTTATTTCATTCAATTTCTTCTTTGCTGATGGAAGCAAATTTAATGGCATTAATACTCTCAGTGCTAGGACTGTTGATAAAATATTGATATATAGATACATTGATATTTTTTCCAAAAATATCGATATACAGGGTGTCCCAAAATGATATATACACTCTTTGAAACTGAATCCCTCTATAATTAAAGGAGGCAGAAATACAATTTCTATGGGTAATAATTTAGAAGGCAGTGGAAAACATAACAATGCTTTCTTTTGTTTCAGGATTGTCAGCAAACATGATGTTATTGTTTGAACAGTAGAAATGGGTGCTAAAGTGTTACTGGAAAACAGAGAATGTGAGTGCGGTACACCGACATTGGAGAGTTGAATTTGGAACACCACCTCCAACAAGAGTAACAATTACAAGAATCAGAGATAAGTTTGACGTCGAAGGATGGTGCACGATATGAAGAAGGGACATGGCGGATGAAAGAGAAGTTCAACAGACAATGAGAGTGTTGATGCAGTAATCCAGGCATACACGTGATCCCCGAAGAAATCTGTTAGGCAATGCTCTCGCGAGACTGGGATCTGCAGCAGCAGTGTTCATAGAATTTTGCGGTCTCAGAACTTTAAGCCTTACATTCCAAGACTTCTCCATGCTCTTAACAAGGATGATCCTGATAGGCAAAGCGAATTTTGTAAGTGGTTCATTAACAGATGTGAAGAAGAGCAATGTTTCCAATATCGAATTCTTTGGTGAGATGAAGCGATGTTTAAACTTGATGGAACAATTACGCCATACTCACATGTACTGGGGCAGGAAGAATCCATACATAACAGAGCAAAGGCATTTACTCTATCAGGAACAGTCTGGTGTGGTCTGTCTTCTAGAGGGTTAATCAGGCCGTACTTCTTTGACAGCACTGTCATGGGCGACTCGTACTTGGAAACGTTGGAAATGATAACTCATGGTCTTAGCGTTGTGTTTGGAAATGGAGATTATTACTTTCAACAGGATGGTGTGCCACCTCACTTTCACCTGGATGTGAGGGCATTTCTCAATTGTACATTCCCTGCCAGATGGATAGGACGAAGAGGGAGTGCGGACTATTGCACTCCATCTCCAGATTTAACTCCTCTACACTTCTTTCTGTAGGGTACTCTCAGGAACACAGTTTACGCTGCGAGACCACACACAAGATATGATCTTATAGAGCAAATTGAGCAAGCATGAGATGCTATTCCGTTGGAAACCCCTCAACATAGAAACTAACCTTACATAAGCAGAAAGAACCATAATCCACCATCTAATAACTGATACCGACCTCATAATACTACATGCGGACAAAGGCTCCACCACTGTTGTCTTGAACCGCAAGTATTACCTGGTGGAAGGACTCCACCAGCTGTCAGATACTTTCACCAACTAACCTTGCCACAGTGACCCAGTCCAGTAATCCAGCACGATCTCCAGTCACTACACAAATCATCAGGCCTATCCCAGAACCTGTCCCCTGAGTCCATCTCTCTACTCCCCCTACCACTTCCTGCACTCCTACCTTCTACATGCTTCCTAAAGTCCATAAACCTAACCACCTAGGACTCCTCATTGTGGCCCGTTACTGTGCCCCCATTGAGAGAATCTCTGCTCTCGTAGACCAACTCCTTCAACATATTGCCCGGAAACTACCCTCCTATATAAAAGATACCAACCATTTCCTCCACCGACTCTCCACAGTTCCTGTCCCTTTACCACACAGTGCCTTGCTTGTCACTATTGATGTCACCTCACTGTACACTAACATTCCTAATGCCCGTGGCCTTATTGCTATTGAACATTACCTTTCCCAATGACCAACAGATTCCAAACCAACAACTTCCTTCCTAGTCGCCATGACCAACTATCTCCTCATCCACAATTACTTCTCCTTTGAAGAAAATACCTACAACAAATCTGAGGTATGGCTATGGGCACATGCATGCCACCATCCTATGCCAACCCATTCATGTGCCATCTAGAGGAATCATTCCTAAAAACCCAGAATCCTAAACCCCTCACCTGGTTCAGAATCACTGATAACATCTTTGCTATCTGGGTTGTAGGTGAGGACACCCTATCCACATTCCTCCACAACCTCAACAAGTGCTCCCCCATTTGCTTCACCTTGTCCTACTCAACACAACAAGCCACCTTCCTAAATGTTGACCTCCACTTCAAAGATGGCTAAATCAGCACCTCCATCCATATCAAACCTACTAACCACCAGCAATACCTCCACTTCAACAGCTGCCACCACGTCCACTCAACAGCAGCCACCCATTCCATAGCAAGAAGTCCCTTCTGTACAACCTAGCCACCCACTGTCATCACATCTGCATGACGGCAAGTCGCTCTCAAAATATACCGAGGGTCTCTCCAGTGCTTTATCTTTCCAGTCTCCCAACACCTCCCAAAGTCCCACTATCTGGCCCTAAAGGAACATTACCCTTTAACTTAGTATCACTCAGGGCTGGAGCAACTGAATTAATTTCTCTGCCAGGGATTCAGTCACCTCTCGTCATGTCCTGAAATGAGAAATGTCCTGCCCACTATCGTTTCCACTGCTCCCACAGTGGTATTCTGCCGTACACAACATACTCGTCCATCCTTACACAACCCCTGCTCCCATTCCCTTACCTCATGGCTCATACCCCTGTAACAGACCTAGATGCAAGACCTGTCCCATTCATCCACCCACCACCACCTACACCAGTCCAGTCACTAACATCACCTACCCTATCAAAGGCACGGCTACCTGTGAAACCAATCATGTGATTTACAAGCTAAGCTGCAACCGCTGTGCTGCATTCTATGTAGGCATGACAACCAACAAGCTGTCTGTCCGCATGAATGGCTACCGAAGAAATGTAACCCAGAAGCAAGTGGACCACCCTGTTGCTGAACACGCTGCCAAACATGATATCCTTCATTTCAATAACTACTTCACAGCCTGTGCATTATGGATCCATCCCATCAACACTGGCTTTTCTTAATTGCGCGGGTGTGAACTCTCCCTTCAATACATCCTACGTTCCCCTAACCTTCCTGGCCTCAACCATCATTAGTCACTGTCCTCACCCGTCCAGCCCCTTCAATATTCCCATTGCAGCACTACACAGCCGTCATTCCACCACCACACCCAGTCTTTTTATTTCTCTCCTTTTGCGCTACTCCCCCTTCCCTCCCCTGCTCTCCATCTAACCTATCGCACTTCACTGTCCGCCCCAGCCTCCTCCTTACCCCCACCCAGTCGGCACTCCCATCATGCACTGGTGCTGCTACTGACAGTGTGGTTTCAGTTGCCCGAGATTGCATTTTGTGTGTGTGTATGTGGGGGAGGGGGGGGGGCATGTGCACATATCGTGGATGAAGGCCTTAATGGCCGAAAGCTTTAATTGTGAGAGTCTTCTTGTTGTGCCTATCTGCAACTCAGCATCTCTGCTATATGGTGAGTAGCAACTTTCCTTCTCACAATGCTGTTAATGAAATTTATGTTTTTCTTTAATTATCTTACAGTGATCATAAAGTACACCACCTCTCGGTATACAAGTAAAGGAAAATGAGTTGGTATGAGTATTTTCAGGTTCCGGACCCTTCTCACACAACAGCATCCACTTAAAAACTTTTGTGAGTAAAGTTTAACAACAATTAACAAAGTACGTTTTTTAAATTTTTTCTGGTGGACACAAATCCCCTCCTCCCTTCCTTGGTAGTACTCATTATGAAAAATGGGTTAGTGTTGCTAGGTTTAACAGAATGTCCATGAATGGGAAATAGCAAATTATTCCAAAGCTACAGCGCCAATTGCAAAAGCAGGGAGTAGGTTGTAAACAATCAGGGAGAGCAGAATGCACATCCAGCAGGATTACATAAGAAGTGTTGTGAGTTTCAAAGACAATCCTGTCATTTTCATGGACGTCTAAAGGCTTATTTAAATGAAAATAAACTAGAGTGCTTCCATAGAAATTAAAGGGTTTGACTTTGCTGTAGCTATCTGACCAAGTTTTTGAACTGTTATCCTGATACTTCTTTTCTGAGATCGCCGAAGGACGCTGCAAGAACGCTGATGCCAATTCAACAAGTACTGTTAGCACTATGTGTTTCCAGTGCACAAGTCAGATATCAAAAATTCGCAAAGGGCAACATCATGCTGCAGGTCAGCAATAAGCAGTGATGGAGTTGTTATTTTTTCACCTTGTTTCACAGGTCAATGTGGAACAGATTACCAGTATTTAACTAATATGCTAATGCAGAATTTGACTTAGGGTTACCAGTTCTGGTTCCTTTGCTGGCAGTTCCACAGTTAAGTTACACATCAGAATCATTAATGTCACAATGGCTGGGAAATTGTGATCACTGAACAGACGTGTTTGCAAACTAGTGCAGCCAAAAAGAGGAAAGATAATTTTTGGAACACGAAAGTATCTCCTCTGTTATTAGGACCTTTACTTCTTACACAAAGATCCTGAAATTACCAAAATCTGTTTGCAAAACTGAAGATATATGAACAATGAAGTACACACTGCCTATTTCTTTTTCTATCAAATGGGATGAAGAGCCTGTAATGGTACAATGCATCAACATCACAGACCTGTTGTATTTCAAAATGAGTGAACAGAAAGCACTGAAATTGATCTATAAGTTATGGTTTTCAATACCAGAGTTTTCACAAGGTTTGTGTATCAGGACCTACTGTTAACAATGTTACTATGAAGAAGAAACATGAGGGAAACACTAAATCTGATCACTTGTTGAAATATCGCGATAGGCAACATCATTAATGCATTTCCATCTGGCAGGATACCTTCAGTTCAGAACACGGCGTGCATGCAAGGCGATATGTGCTGGACATCCATTGTGTTGATACCAAATAAGCACTCTGGTTCTCAGCGGCACTTCATCCAGATGAGGAGGAAGAATTCGTCTGAGGAAGTTGGCAAATGCTGTGCCATATTGATGTAATAAGGGCCAATAATTTTAGTACCAAGCATCCCACACCAGATGTTAACTCTCCATTGACGCTGATGTTCCACCTGCCTAAGCCATTGTGGGTCGTCACTGGACCAATAATGCATTTTCCTTGTTTTTACCTGTCCTTTGTTTGAGAAGGAACATTCATCGGTAAAAAAAACATTGGAGAAGTGGCGAGAATTTGCTGCTCTGTCCACTAACAGAACTGTACACGATTCTGGAAATCATTCCCATGCAATTCTTGATGCAGGTGCACATGGTAAGGATGGAACCGATGACATGTAAGAATATGATGTACACTGGTTTTAGGAATGCTTTTATCATGTTCAAGCTGTCATGTGCTCACATGTGGATTCACAGCAACGGAAGCGAGAACAGTAACTTCGGCACCTTCACCTTCACCTGTGCGAGTGTTACGACGATTGCACAGTCGTGGGTTGAAACTTCCCGTTTACAGTCATGGGTTAAAACTTCCCGTTTCCTGAAGTGTCACAACAAGATGCAAAAACATCATTCGGGAAGATAGGTTCTTGTCAGGATATTGCTCTCTGTACAGGCCTGCTGCCTGCGTAGCATTTCGCCTACCTTCAACAACAATAAAATAAATGTTATGTCGATGCAGTTTGTAGGAAGGACAGCCTTTACTGTATGCCTACTCTACACAACAGTATTTAAAAGAACTAAACTACTGTACTACATGTTGTGGGTTGGCAGGAGAGCCAACACCGGGTTACTAGAGGAAGCCGAAAGGCACGCGTTTTAGCTCACGCAGGCTGGCGTGAGGTCTGGAACAGGTCAAGGAAATTAGAATTTAGAAAAACGGACGTAGCTGGTGGAATACTTAACTTTAATCTACAACTGGTGAACGTCGCTCTTTACGGTACATTATTCATAATACCAATAGTAACTGGTAATGGCGCCTTGCTAGGTCGTAGCAATTGACGTAGCTGAAGGCTATGCTACCTATCGTCTCGGCAAATGAGAGCGTATTTTGTCAGTGAACCATCGCTAGCAAAGTCGGTTGTACAACTGGGGCAAGTGCTAGGAAGTCTCTCTAGACCTGCCGCGTGGCGGCGCTCGGTCTGCAATCACTGATAGTGGCGACACGCGGGTCCGACGTATACTAACGGACCGCGGCCGATTTAAAGGCTACCACCTAGCAAGTGTGGTGTCTGGCGGTGACACCACACTAAATGTACCCATACATAAGAAAACAGTATTGCAATTACTGTTCTGCTAACTTACATTCCACATAGACGAGTACCATATCTACCTTCTCTTCGTTGGTGTACATTCTACTCACACAACTCTCCAACTGACGATGGTTGACAGAATGACGGGTGTGCATTCTACTTATTTTTACATTGTCCTCTGTCAATTTCAACACGTGGATGTGTTCCATTACCCCGAGTACCTGCACTAAGTGCTGGGAGCGTCAGCGTTAATGTTGTGTTATGTAATTAATAATGTTGTGTTTCAGTGAATGGTGCACTGTGATACATTTTTGAATAGGTCTTTAGGAGAGGAAATGAATTACCGAATAAAAAATACAGGGTGCCATTTAAAAAAGTCATACCGCTATTCACATCTTTGTAAAAGCCAAAGTTACAATGAAGACAATCATGATGATTGATGTCCCACTGACGGCTAAAGAATATTTGTTTGAGACATTTTGTAATTTGCATCTGGACAATCAGCTATTTGGTCAAGATAAACGGGACACCCTGTATACCTGATAAGTTTAATTATATTATCAAGGCAGTCAGGTGGATGCAATATTTCTTCATTTCCAAAAAGCACTTGTTTCTCTATTATTAACAAAAATTCCATCACAAAATTTGTTGAATGGATTCGCAATTTATTGGTATGTAGGACACAATATTTTACCTACAATAGAAATCACTGGCAGAAGCAGAAATAACTTCAGGCATGCCCCAAAGCTGTGTGTTGAGACCCTTGCTATTCATTTTGTATATTAATATCAAGGTAGACAATTATACAATTAAATTCAAACTTCTTTTGCAGATGATGCAGTTATCTACAATGAAATACTATCTGAGAAATGATGGAGAGGTATCCATTTTTACCCTGATAAGAAAGTGCAAAGATGGAATACTTGCTTCACATGTACAGAAATGTACAATATGATACTCCACACAGAAAAGTAATAACCTATGACTACAATATCAATGATCCACAACTGCAATCAGTAAACTCATCTAAATCCTTGGGTGCAACAATTTATACAGGGATATGGAATAGAATGATCACTTACACTCGGACACAGGTTGAGTGGTTTATTGGCAGGATATTGGGGAAAAAATGGTCAATTTACACAGGAGAATGCTAATAACACACTTGTGCATTCCAGCCTAGAATACTTCTCAAGTGTGTGGAATCCATACCAAATAGGATTAACAGTGTGTACTGAATGTATTCAAAGAAGGGCTGTATGAATGGTGAACACCCACAGGGCTGTTGAACTCGCAGCGGAACACTGAGAAACCTGAAAGGGCAGATGCTTCCAGACAGATGCCAACTGTCCCGCGAAAGACAAAGTTTCTAGAACCGGTAGTTAGCGAGTAATCTAGAAATACGATACTGTCCCTGAAGTATCGCTCCTGTAAGGACTGCAAAGACAAGAGTAGTCTAACTTGAATATACCTCTCATTCAGTAACTGTAATCTCCTTAAAGAACTTCTGATGCCAGTGGCATCTCACCTACAGGCAATATGCAGACACCTATGGTCAATGTGCAGACTCTTTTGGAAGGTATTCTGGGATCAACCTTCTTATGGCGTAATCAGCTGTAATGTGCAAGATCTATGTGTTTTCATCAAGAAAAAATAAAATTAAAATAAAAAATAAGGCAGAAGATCCCTTCTCAACAGTGATGGACTTTTTTAACAAAGCAAGCAACTCGCCAGAAACTTTGAAGAATGGCGCTAGGGAGTAGTTTATGGATACTTTGGAGGGTTTCTCAATTACTGAATCAGGAAAATAACCTTATTTCATTTTGGACATAGTCTTTTGTACAAAATTCATAATGTGTGCAAGAAGTAGTTTCTTCAGTAAAACTGTACATGTACTTTGGCTCATGATTTGATTTTCAAATTGCCTTTGGGTCATTCCATATCAAGTGTCCTAGTTTAAAAGACACTCCCAGCTCGACCATCTTCAATTTTGATGAAATTTGTACAGTAAGTACCTGAGGGCCCTACATGAACCTTATGCGAAGTTTCAGGCTCACCTGTAACTTGGTTGAGGTGCTAAAGCTACTTTTGTGAAGACCACTTTCACTGAGACCAAAAAGTCAGGAAAAAAAATCTTCAAGTTTGACATTCCACTCTTCCTAACGTAAGAGAGCTAGAGTCTTTCTTCTGGATATAGTGGTACAATTTTTTGTGCTCTACACGCAAATGATGGACATAGAATTCAGAAAGCAATGCATTTGGCATATCTGGGTTCAAAGTAGGCAACAAATCATGTCGCAAGAAATTTGTCCCATACTTTAATGAGTCATAAGTATTGGACCTGGTCTTCTGCCAAACTGCCATCTGTCTGGGTGTTTAGTATATCACAAATTTGGGCCTGGCTTGTGTGTTTAATTACTGTGTTACCATACTGTAAATTTGCTAAAAAACATGAATGTATCAAAATATAACTGTGTTCAAAGTCATGTGTCTCAAAATGGACATTTACCACGTTGCATTCATTAACACCATTCAACAGAGCACATTTCATTCTATTAGAAAAACTTATTTTATTTTGGTCACTCTTTGGGTAAGGTGCACAAATTGTGTCTTAAATTTGAAATTTTGTTGATCATGTCTCTTCTGAAGAAGAGAAATCTGTTAACATCGAGTATAGATTTAAGTGTCAGGAAGTTTTTTGTAGAAGTATTTGTATGGAGTGTAGCCACGTATGGCTGTGAAACATGGAAATAAATAGTTTAGACAAGAAGAGAATAGAAGCTTTCAAAATGAGGTGCTACAGAAGAATGCTGAAGATCAGATGGGTAGATCACGTAACTAATAAGGAGGTACTGAATAGAATCGGGGAGAAGGGGAATTTGTGGCACAATTTGACTAGAAGAAGGGATCGGTTATTAGGAAACATTTTGCGGCATCAAGGGCTCACGAATTTAGTAATGGAGAGAAGCGTGGAGGGTAAAAATCGTAGAGGGAGACCAAGAGATGAATACACTAAGCAGATTCAGAAGGATGTAGGTTGCAGTATTTACTCGGAGATGAAGAAGCTAGCACAGGATAGAGAAGCATGGAGAGCTGCATCAAACCAGTCTCCGGACTGAAGACCACAACAATAACAACATGTCTGCAGTGTTTAAATATTCATTTTGCTGTTTATTTGGTGATTTTAAACCTGTTTGTGACATGTGCAAGGGATACAAAAGAATATGCATGGGGCAAAATACATTAAGTTGAAGGTGCAATTATTAAGAAAATTGCAGAAGTGGGAGGACTTGATCCCAGTGAACTGGAGCAAGGAAGCAAGCAATGCTTGACTTGTTCAGATTACAGTCAGCTGATCCAAGAACTGAAAGACAAATTACGTAGGCCAATATCAAACCACAATGAGAAAATTCAAATTTTGACCTTAGTTCCCCAAAGCTAGTCTATCAGGAAGACTATGGAAGAATTTTGTGTTAACGAAAGGCTAGAAAGTTAAAAGCTGAACAGGGAATATTGGCACAGCCCAAGTCGGATTTGTCCAGGAAAAAAGGACTGTATTATTGTTTGGATTGATGGAGAAAAGGTTCAAAAACAAAAATACTTATTACTGAGCAACTTAAAAGAAATGTTTGTCCTGTATCACAATAAAAATGGACTGGAAACTGGATTTTCCAAGTTTTGTGAATTAAGGCCAAAGTGGTGTGTGACTGTAGGCACAGCTATTTCACATTCAGTTTCTGTCTACACAATACATCTATACATCAAAATGTGAAACTAATGTTGGCACATAGCCCATTAAAAGATTACAAAATATTACTGTCTGTAATTTGGAAACAAAGATTGCATGCTTCATTGCTGTAAAGTATGTCCAGGAACAGAGGTTCTAAAGGATTATTGGGTCGACCGAAGCGTTCGATCCCACCCGTCGGCTTTGACCCGTGACCTAAGGCTGTTGTGGTGTGTGACATCACGACGGTGCAGAATTTAGTTTGTGAGAGTGGCGGGTTTGTAGGTGTCGTTTTGATGCGATCAGTGGTGCTCTCTGGTGGTGTGTTAGGTGATGTTTTTGGTGTGGCGTCGTGTGTGAATTTTGGTAAGTTGCTTTTTTTACGTCTTTGGTAGGTATGGATATGACTGACAGGGTCAACAGTTTTCGGTTGTCGGCTATGATGGGGGACAGCGTGTTGTCTCTAATAAAATTTCTTCAACTATTCGAATCTTTGGATGAAGTCGTGAAGTGTTCAGTATGCTGTGAAGAAATGAGGCTTACTTAAAGTTCCGGCGTCTCGGACCAGGGACGGCTGTATGTGGAGATGTTGTAAGGATAACAGGGCAAGGGAAGTGTTCGATACCAATGTGTGGCTGTATCGGGAGATGTTTTTGAGCTATATAGGTCAAGGGAAGTGTCAGGTCCTAATTTATGGGATCGGGAGCTGCTGTTGAGCTATATAGGTCAAGGGAAGTGTCCGATTCCAGATGATATTGGGGAGTTTTGTGATGTCGGTTTTTTTCGTCGTTTTGCGTGGTTTTGTATGGGAGTGGGTGTCTAAATTTGTTTATATTTGGTTTGCTCCCACCCAAAAAACCCCTATTTCCCACGCTTGTCCCGTTAGTGTCATTAGGCTTTTTGTGGAACGTGTGTATGTTTGTTTTTCGATTTATTTTCGTCCTCATAATGTGTATGTAACAACTTTATATGCACCATATTGGAATCATGGTTTATGGTCGTTTCCGCCATATTTGTGACGTCATGGGTCAAAGCAGACGGGCGGGATCGGACGCTTCCGTATTTCCGGAATATTTGGAAAGTGCTTTTGTAGATATTGATCCGGAGGATACAGTTAAGTTCAAACAATGGACTCCCACTGACAGAGATACACTTGAAACCAGAGAAATGACACATGAAGAATTCATTGGACTACTACTTACAAAACTTTTGGCCCTTTCTACTCACCACTACATTGCAAAGCATCAGAGCAAACATTTGCAGTTCACTAAATAAGGTCTCAAACCAGGAGAATTGATTATATTAATGGATTTCGCTGAAAATTACTTCTTTATTGTCCAAGACGCAGTTCAAGGATTCCATTGGGAAAATAGTCATTCTACAATACATCCATTTGAAATTTATTACAAAGATAATGAAGAACTACAAAGTGTCAGCTACTGCATAACCAGTGATTGCCTCCAACATGACACAGTTGCAGCGCATGTGTTTTTAACGTACTTGATCATATTCCTGAAGTGCATTTTTAAAGAAATTAAGCATATTCATTAATTTAGTGATGGTTCTGGCACACAGTAAAAATTTTAAGAGCTTCCTAAATCTTTGCCATTAAAAAAAATTGGCTTGACTGCAGAATGGAATTTTTTCGGAACTAGCCATGGGAAATCACCATGTTACAGAACTGGGAGCATAGTCAAGCATTTAGCAGCAAGAGCTAGTCTTCAGCACCCAACTGACAAACAAATCTTAACACTAACTGATATGTTTGAATATTGCCAAGAAAAATGTGCATTTCACTGAATTTATCTATACTAAAAAAAAAAATTATTGAAGATGCAAAAATTGATCAAGAAAAACGTTTTGAGGGTGGATGTACAGTGTCTGATACAAAAGACCATCACCATTTTGTGCCAAGTGATGAAAAGTGACTTCAGATTCATAGAGAATCAATTGATACATTGTCCTTTATAGCAAATGTTAACCAATATGCTAATGTTCAACCGCCATGAACCACGCCATTGGTGGATAGGCTTGGGTGCCTCAGTGATACAGATAGCTGTACCATAGGTGCTACCACACCGGATGGGTATCTGTTGAGAGGCCTGACAAACATTTGGTTCCTAAAGAGGGGCAGCAGGCTTTTCAGTAGTTGCAGTAGCAACAGTCTGGATGATTGACTGATCTGTCCTTGTAACGTTAACCAAAATGGCATAGTGAACACATTATTGTAGCCAAGATAGACACGAAGCCCACACCTACCGCAGTAGAACAAGTTTATATGCCAACTAGTTCTGCAGATGATGAAGAGATTCAAGAAGGCATCAAGAGATCACCAATTCAGTATTGGAGGGCAGCGTGGAGGGTAAAAATCGTAGAGGGAGACCAAGAGATGAATACACTAAGCAGATTCAGAAGAGTGTAGGGTGCAGTAGTTACCTGGAGACGAAGAAGGTTGCCGGGGATAGAGTAGCATGGAGAGCTGCATCAAACCAATCTCTAGACTGAAGACCATAACAACATACTAACGTTGCTACTAAACATGTTGCCACTACTGAACTATAGCCTTGGGCAGTAGTAGAAAATGATACATTGATTAATTTCATGCAAAATTGGCACTTTTTGCAGGCAATACTAGTGTTATAATAAATCTCAAAAGAGTGAAAGCAACAGAAGAGTTGCCTAAATAATATTTCCCAAATAACTATTAAGCGGTTCTCTGAAAATCAAATATCCCTAAAGTTTGAAAAAAATATATATATACATTCAGCTCTGTACAACAAACAGTCATATCAAGAACTGATTTAGCATATGAACAGTAGTCAGTAAATAGGCTAGAATGCTCAAAAGAAAATATGGGATGGACTCAACCATTAGGCTTCGCACGCGGTTAATCTGTTACCACAACCATATTTTGTGCTTTCTGATTTGTTGACTTCACCAACTCCCATCCAAATTGTCACCTTCCTACCTAACCTAGACATCAGGCTACACTACAGATCAGTCTGTCACCACAACCAAGGGTGTGTTGCTGTCCCCCCCCCCCCCCCCCCCCAACTCATGACTTTAACCTTGTACTGGAAGAAGCATATAACTGAGCTGCTCAAACGATTAAGTTCACCTACTTCTGCACTTTGTATGAATGCTAGTCTTGGAAACAAACAATTCAACTTCATGACACATTTCCTCTGTATGAAAAAATGAGCTTTACTGCCCATTATCAAAGTTGTCAGTGGCTCATAAAGGAGTCCAACAGGACTATGCAACAACAATATGTTTTGGTTAGTTGTCCAATAATTAAAAAATGCCACAGGTAGCAAAGCAAGTTTTAAATCTAACCTAAAATCATCTCTCCTGGGCAACTTCTATTCCATAGGGGAATTTCTATCTAAAAGCTGGTAGCCTGAAGAAAAAACATTGTTGTTAAGTGCAGTTGCACGAGTCGAGCTCACAAGTAATGTATCCATTAATGTTAAACGCTAATCACATATGCATATCCTGTAAATTGATTCGTCTAGAATCAATTCAACAAATAAAAGAACGATGCTTCCAAATATCTGGAAAGATTTTTGGTTGAATAAACAACCATGCATTACTTGACGCGGCTGTCTGCTGAGGTTTTCATGATTAAAAGACGACTGTTTTGAAAACTTCACTGATTGGACAATTATCACTCGAAATCCCTAATGAACTCATCTTTAATTTCCTATATTTATTACTTATACAAATAAAAAAGAACAATGAGCCTACCGCTTGAGCAGCTGGCTTATCTTGAATTCCTGCAGACATTATGTTCTCTTTTCTTACACCTTCAGGCGTCGGGTTAGACTGTAAACACACAATCTGATGTGGTGTTTAATAATATTCACATTACTAAAGTTTATTTCGATATATACTTCCTCGAGGTTTTGAGAGTCTCCCTTCACTTATTAATAGCCGCAAGGCTCGTCGTGTCAAATTAGCATCCTTCCTGAAACAGACGCCTCCTGCACAAATCCATATACACAGCTTCACCTTTCCTGTCTGTACGTAAACCCTTTGTTATGGCATACAGCACACAAAACTTACACAAACAACACTAAAACGCTACCTTCTACATATCCACAGATACCAAACAAAGGGAAACTGTTAATTATTGTAGCACCTGCTATGATGTTTCAGAGATATCTTAATCACTAAACTAAATTTGTATAAGTGAATAACGCTGCAATCATTCAGACCACTGAACAACATAAAATGATTAGGACTGTTAATTTGTGACTACAATATGAGTCAATTTTCAGCGTTTATAAATCAAAAGTCAGGACAGATATAATTATTGAAAAAATATTATAATAAGCAGCTATCTAATTGTCGCTGTCGACTTTCTTCACATTTCGATCACCACTAGTTCAGTTGCAAATCGGTCGACATTTTTGTTGGAGCGGCGCCCGAGTATTGAGCAAACTGATGGTAAATTAATTTTGGTAGTATAAGCCACCGCGAAAGAACTGACAATCAAGGGAAGGAAGAAAAAAGATTAACGTCGCCTCGACGACACGGTCATTAGTGACGCAGTTCAAGTTCGCATAGTAGAAGATGTAGGTGTAGTTGTGGAATTGACTATGTGCTTTTAAAAGGAACCATCCATGCATTTGCCTCATTTATCTATTCTTAATTCATTCATCCTTTGATAGCTGTTTATAGCGATTAGGATAAGTCATTGCATATTTGCAGTTACAGGGTAAATTACAACTTGAACACTTACATTACTTTACAGCAGACACAAATAAATGATAAATGAAAACTTACGCAAAACAAAACTTCATTCTTAATTTAATTTACTAGATAAAGGCATCCAATTCCGATTTCTGTTGTTGGTAAAACGTAAAAAAATGGCATATGGCACGACCTTGCATTTGCACTTACTGTTATCACAGTATGTCTTTATCTCCGTCTGTACTAACCAAGTCACTGTGAAGCGCATGGTAGAGGATGCGTCCCAATGTACCAGTACCGCATGGAGCGCGGGAAGAAGGTTGTTTAAATACTTCTGCGCAAGCTGTAATTAATCTAATCTTGTCCTCGCGATCCCTATGGGACATGTACATAGGGGGTTGTAGTATATTTCAAGAGTCGTCACTTAAAGGCGGTTCTTGAAACTTTTTAGTAGACTTTCTCGGGATAGTTCAGTTTCTTTAGCATCTATGTGTAGGGTTACCAGATGTTCAGGAGAATGAATTCTCCGGGTACACGGGCCAGTAACTTTGATCCCCTGGCTTGAATGTGACCTTACTCTTTAGACGTTTTGAAAAATTGTTCGAATGTTAATTTTTTATTTCAACAAAACGCTGCGTTTCTTTCCTCATTCTCAGAACTTCCACAGTTGGTCAAATTTGTGTGACACTCCCCCCCCCCCCCCCGTAACGCAGTTTTAAATTTATAAATTATTAAATTAAAACAGAACTTCCAAAATTATTTATATATTTCAATATAAAACTTTTTTTTCGTAAAATCAAGACTAAATTAAACGTTTTAGAAAATTTACAAAAGCAAAGCGAATCAAATGAACGATACAAAATTTGACGAAGTGCCTATTGGCTTCTGTCTCGGGTTCTTCGGCCGACGTTCATCTGATGATTTTACTGACGTTTCGCCAGCACGAGTGGCTGGCACCGTCAAAGCTTCTCCCTCCACTGCCGGTGGTGGACTGGAGCCGAACTCGCTGCCGCAGACTATATGTACCTGGCGCGCCAACGTCCGAGGGCTTCTCCGTGGTCATTTCCGGTGCGGTTCTCCTCTTGCTACCTGCGACGGTCGTTCGCTGCAGTACAGGAAGCCAGGATCCGTTTACCTTAAGGCTTTCCTCTTTCTTGTCGAAGCTGTTCGTGTGTTTTTGTATTTCCATAGCTTCTCTGAACAAGCGGGTGTGATAATGCTTTTCTACAGCCAGAACTTCCGTGTCGGCGAATTTTATTACGTGGTCGGTCTCATCCAATGCCACGGACGATTTCCCCACCTGTCCCAACATGAAATGTCGCTTATGTTCTTTGATCCTGGTGTTGATTGATCGTCCAGTCATTCCGACATAAACTTTTCCGCATGTGCATGGTATACGGTATATTCCCGACATTGCAAGTGCGTCCCTTTTCTCCTTTACCGATCTAAGACACTCTTTGATCTTCCTTGTCGGTTTAGAAATCGTTTTTACGCCGTGTTTCGCAATATACGGCCGATCCTGTCCGTCACTTTGGGAATGTACGGCAGAAAGGCCGTACCCGACATTTCTTTTTCTAATTCCTTACTTCGCAGAGTTTTTGACTCTGTTACACTTCTAATATAATTTGTGAGTACCCATTGCTCCTCAGAACACTTTCCAGGTGTTGCATTTCGCGTTTGAGGTGCTGCGGCTCACATATTCTTCCTGCTCGCGTTACGAGCGTATTAATCGTCCCTCTTTTCTGGCTCGGATGGTGGTTTGATAGTTTGTGCAGGGATCGGTCCGTGTGTGTCGCTTTTCGATACAAGCTGTGTCCCACGTTTTCGCCATCCCTTGTGACCAGTAAATCTATAAATGGCAGTTTTATGTCCTTTTCTACTTCCATGGTAAATTTTATGTTAGGATGGATGCTGTTTCGAGTGTCTTAGGACGTCGCCGAGCTGTTCTTCACAATAGCTCCACACAACGAAAGTATCATCGATTTATCTGTACCACACCTTAGGTTTGCAAGTCGCCAAGTCCAGTGCCCGTGCTTCGAAATGTTCCATGAAGAAGTTGACCACCACTGGACTAAGAGGACTACCCATAGCAACGCTCCAGCTCTTCGTAGAAGTTGCTATTCTACGTGAACTAGCTCGTGGTGAGACAGGCATGGAAGAGCTTTGTGATGTCTTTCGGGAAAATGGAACCGATGTGCTCCAGAGCGTCACTGAGTGGCACTTTCGTAAACAACGAAACAGCATCAATGCTGACCAGGATGTCGTTTGGTGCAAGTTTCAGTTTCTTCAGCTTCTCAATGAAATGTCCTGAGTCTTTTATGTATGTGTCGGTCTTCCCCACGTGCGGCTGGAGCAGGAGCGCTAACAATCGGTCTTAGTGGAATGTTGTTCTTATGGATCTTAGGTAAGCCATACAGCCAAGGTGGTAGGACTTCTGTGTTGCGCAGGTTTCTCTGTATGTTCGCCGGCAGAGAAGACGCCTTGACTAACCGATTTGTATTCCGTGTGATACGCTGCGTCGGATCTGCGCTTAGTTTTCGGTACCTCGTCGAATCTAATAGGTCTCGGATCTGTTGCTCATAATTTTCGGCTTTCATTACGACGGTCGCATTCCCCTTATCGGCAGGCAGTGCCAATATACTCTTGTCGGCGTTGAGATTCCCCTCTTCTTTCTTCAGGTTGCAAGCTGGTGGTTTTGCTCGGCGTAGTATCCTGGTTGTTTCAGTGCGTATTTCCTTTGCCCTTTCACAATGCAGGGTCCGAATGGCAGCTTAGGTACTGGGAATGATGTCCTCCATAGATATAGTTCTCGGGGTGATAGCGAAATTCCCTCCTTTTTGAAGAACATACACTTCCTCTTCGGTCAAATGTCGTTCAGTGAGGTTGACCACAGTGCGTGACATGTTGGGAATCGCCTTGTCGGTCTGCTTCCGGCATCTTTCAAACTTTTTCTTCTGTCGCTCAGTGCAGAGCTCGAGTTCGTTCTGCATGTTCGTGTGTCGTATGTCCAAGGACACTGAAACCATTCCTTTATATTATTTAGAAGTGGTATAACAGTCACTTCGTTCTCGATTTCGCTAATGTTACGAACATTCGATATGTCCACATCATCTTCGTCCGACCATACAGTGCAATCATCTTTTATCAAGTAGAGAACTTCCTTGACACGTCTAGCTGCAATTCTTTGAAGATGAATCTTCTTGATGAGCAAAACCTCTTGTTGGCTCTTATGTGTTTGCATATTTTGGTTAGATGCTTTGTATCATGAAAACTTTAGAGGACAGGTCCATACGATCGTTTAAATGCGTCGACACTGGGGCAATAGCCGTCGTGGGGAACTTGCTTGAAATGCGATGAAGCTGGAAGATCCAAAGATCGCTGTAATTAAGAGTGGAGAAAATTTACGTTCGGAGTAATCACTTTCTACGGATATGACGGGTATATTTTCGACGTGTAGAATTATCCGTACTTAATAAATATCTGGTAATTTCCAAGAATGATTACCTATAGAAGTCGTGGGGCTTCAAACGATACATATCGAACGTGCGATCCTAAATTGATCATGCGACTCTGGTGGCGGGCGTTATGAGTGTGTTTACGGTGGTCACTACAGCAACGACAAAAGAAAAGCGTTACAAAAATACTCCCTACAGAGGACAGTTTTCCTAGAGAGATGATACTCTCCAGTCTTGGCTGAACCCTGTACACCCCTGCCCCAACGCCTTGGTCTGTTTTCGACCCATTGGTGACCAAACCACATCCCCCGTATGGGTTCAAACTGTTTTTCCCATTGCTCCCTACTTCCAATTATTATGTTGTAAGGCTTGTCGAAGCAGTTGGGAGTTATTATATAGTCGGCAGGCATTTCCCCAGCTATTTCTATATTTACCTCACTCACTATGTTAGTGTGTGATGCTGGATATCCGAATGAGACCCAGTTTTTGCCAGTTTTAAGTCAATGTGCCCCAGCTCCTGCCTCCATCTTGACCCAAAGGTGAAGTGGAGGCATATCCAGCATGGCTTCCATTCCAGCGGTTGGTGTGCTGCTAATTCCATCCGTTATGGCTAAGCAGGCCAATCTCTGCACCTTAGCAAGCTCCTTAGCAGCAACCCGCTGTTCTACCTTCTTCTACCACACTACTGCCCCATAGGAAATCCTGGGTCTAACCAGTTTTTGCCACAAGCCCTCCTAGTACTCACTGGAGAACTTTTTGCCTTGGAGCAGATGCTCTTAATGTGAGGAGTCCAAGTTAGCTTCTCATCTAAGGTTACCCCTAGATATTTCATTATCCCCTTCATAGGTAGATTTTCATGGAAGAGCTTTAGATTCCAACTTGAGTGTTGAATATGTCTCTTCGTAAATGGCACCACAACAGTCTTCTTTGGATTAACTCTCAGATACTGTTCAATGCACCAGTTTTGCACAGTGTCCAATCCTCCTTGTGCCATATTCTTAAATGTATCAGTGAATTTGCCAAGTATTAATATGACAAGATCATCTGCATATCCTTGGCAGAAGCATTGTCTGGAATTTAGTTACTCAATGAGTTGGTTCACCACTAGATTCCACAATAGAGGAGACAAAACTCCTCCTTGAGGGCAACCTCTAGTGGTGTTAATTACCATCTTTTCATTCATGATGGTAGCCCCTACCTTTCTTCCACTAAGCATGGCCCTGGTCCACCTACATATAGTGGTCTGCTGCCCTTACCATGGAATCGGAGGTCGTGTTACTGAAGGCCTCATCGATATCCAGGGAGATGCAGAGGGCTATTTCTTGGAAGTGAAGTGTTTTCCACCTTTCCAAAGAGTTGGTGGAGAGCTGTCTCACAAGATGTACCTGGTTGATATGCGTGTTGGTTCGAGTGTAGAGGGACCCTACTTAGCCTCCTGTCCCCATCATATACATTAACCAGTTTTTCCAGTGCTTTGAGAATGAAGGAGGACAGACTGATTCGTCTCATATCCTTGGCCTTGGTATGATCAGTTCTCCCTGGCTTTTGGATGAAGACAACCTTCACTGCCCTCCAAGCATTGGGAATGATTCCTACTGCTAGGCTAACCCCGAATAGCCTGCATAGGACTCTTATGAGCTTTCCTCCTGCCTGTTGCGGGAGAGCTGGAAAAATTCCATCTGGGCCAGGTGACTTGAACGGTTGGAATGTTCCCACCGCCCATTGGATTTTATTGAATTTCACACATTCCTTGGCCGATTCCCAGTCCTCTCTTTGAGTGCCTGAGAACCGTTGTCTCTCTGGGGTCACATACTGGTCTGTGTTGTCTGGCAGAGCAAATTGAGGAAAGTGAGTTTTGAGGAGCAATTCCAGCATCTCATGTGCTGTCTTTGTATATACCCCATCCTCCTTCCTCAACGTACCTCCTGGATTGGTTGGTATTCTAGTAAGAATCTTGTGAAGTCTGGCTTGTGCAGTCGTGCCCTCCACTTCCTCACAGAATGCCTTCCAGGATGCTTCCTTTGCTTGTCTGATTGCAAGATTGTAATTGACAGGGGCCTCACGATATTTACTCCATTGTCCTTTACGTCTCGAATTATTAAACAGTCTCTATACCTGTTTTCTTTGCATTTACAGTTTGTTATTCCACCAAGGAACACTCCTATTTGTGCACTTCCTGGTGATTGTTCAGTTGTCCTGATATGGGGTCACTATAGCAGAGGTAACAGCCTCTGCTATTTCCTTAAGTTCTACTGGATTCCTTATCAAGGTTTTAATTTCCGATAAGCCTAAGTCAAGGTCCTTCCTATATGTCTCCCAGTCTGTTTTCCTGGGATTCCTATAGGTCATGGTCTGACTGATTCCCATTTCAACCTTGAATTTTATGTACATGTGGTCTGATGAGGATGTCTCCAACACCACATGCCATTGTCTGACATAGCTACCCATCGTCATGGAACCAAAGATTATGTCTATTACTTCTTCCCTTCCGGTATTCCTGCATGTAGGTTCATTGTCCATATTCAGGACCTCTAAGTTGTTAGCTAAAAGAAATTCAAGAAGGTACTCTACTGTTGGTGTCCTTGCTGCCCCACACTAGGTCGTGGGCATTGGCGTCGCATCCCACCAGCAGTTGATCACCTTGCCCTCTACCAGTCTCCTCACCTCCAGAGGAGGAGGAGAGCTGTCTTCGTAAGGAAGGTATGCTGAGGCGAAAATAATTTCCCTTGTGATACCTTCCTCACATTGCTGCATTTTAATGGTCACTAAGTCCCTAGAGCAGAAATCCATCACTGGTATGAAAGAAATGCCATTTCTTACATAGATGCATGTTCTGGAGTTTCTTAGATTCCTAGCATAGATCAGCTTACCTCCAATGCCACCGAGATCCGATACACCCCCTTTATATGAGTAGGGTCCACTTCCTGTCACCCCAGGTAGCGATTCAGGGCAGAAGAGGCCCCTTTACTGTGCTGCAGATTAATCTGCAGCACCTCCAGGCTCTGTCTTACTGCCACCTTTGAGGTCTTTGAGAACCCTGACTGTGACCTGCGAGAACCCTAAAAATAGTTTCAGGTCCTCCTCCCGCATCGCCTTCAGGGACTCCTCTCTGACCTCCACCACCAAGGTTCGTCCTTCCAGAGCAATCTTCTGGTTAATCATTCTCCAGTCTTCTATCGAGACTTTTGGGTTCTGGGCCCTAATTTTCCCGAACAGAGTCTTAGGAGAGACTTCCTCAAGGATCCTAGGTACCCATAATATCTTTGCGGTCTTAAGAAGCTCCACTGCCGTCTTAACCAGCAGCTTCGCATCTTCCCAGGTGATATCATGGACACCTTGTCCTTGAGCCATTCCACCGTGTACACCCTCTCACAGACAAAAATGAGGGCACCACGATCTAGATAGACCCTCCTGAAGTTGGGTCCTGGGCCAGCGTCCCCCCCCCCCCCCAATCTTTTCAAAGAGGGCCATCTGTACCAGTACCTCCTGCTGTGAGGTGATGGCCACCAGTGGATAACCTTCGTTGATAACTGCCATCCTACAGACCGAGGCTGCAGTACTATAGGTCTTTTTCCCTAATTCTTGCCTTGGGATTTTCTGGACTCGCTTATTCAGGGAGGAGCGAGTCTTTGGGGGCCTCCGTGGCCCTTCAACCTGAGACAGTTTCTACCTGGGGGTCTTAGGTTCTAGTCCCTTTAATTCCCTCCACTTGTCTTTAGGAAGCCATTCTTTGCCTTCCTTTTTCCTCTGTTCTCTGCGTAGCTTCCTCCTCTGGGCCCCAGACAAGGCTTTGATCTTAATCTGGCCCAGCTTCTCGGTTACAGTTCCCACTTCTGGTTCAGGTTTAGACACTGATTCAGTAGTGGGCATGCGTTCCATCAGTTCTGACCCCGATGTTTGGGTATCTGAGGTCTCAATTCGCCCCTCAGTTTGTTTTTCTTTATTTTCTTTAATTGTGTCCATATTGGTCCCACAAGATTTAGGGATCTAGAAGGTCCACACCATGAATACCCCACGTGGTGTAAGGCTAATTACTCAGGGATGTCGCTTGGAATCCGTGAGGCTCCGTTTGCGACACATCTTCCCATGTGCCACACGGCCCTCGACATGGATTGCATCACACCTTGGGTTGGGTCAGGGAATTGGGTAGGACTAGGAGTGGATAGGGAAAATGGGACGTTATGGGACATTCTTAGTCTGATCCATTGGCTGAGGTCTTTCTGGCAGTAGATCCTCTACCTTCGGCGTAGCCCTCAGCCTCCCGCAGATATGCAAGCCTCTCTACCCGCATGGACAGTGCTTCGTCAAAGTGGTGTCCCCCAGAGAGGTCAACAACTTTACTCGGTCCACCAATCAGTACACTGTCGTTCGTCACTATTACATAACACACTTCTCTGTTTGCAAAACCCGAAATAGTCGCATACGGTATTAGCAGATAAGTCAGTTTCCGATGCTGTTGCTTGCAAGGTGTAGTCTCGAATCCAGCAAGACAGAACAGCGCTGGTCTGGATGGATAATTTAGAAGAGCCAAACCATGTATTCTTCCTGATACTCGATCGTTTTCTGCATTATCCGCAATAAAATTGTAACGGTATTTCAGCATCAAAACTCTTCTTACGAAGTTTTACACACTTCGCACCACCACAGTCTACACAGTTCCTCCTTTCCTCGTCCAGTAGTACTCCATATTTGCAACAAAAAGTCAAACAATTTTCTACGTTGTATAAGCATAGAAATAGATTTTTCCATGTGAGAAAATCCGCAGAAGAAACGTCAGGAACATCAGACATCCCACTCGCTACCGACATAAATCGTCTGGGTTTCCCTGTCAACCAGTGTGCGATTTGTGCTTTTACCACTGGGGGTGGGGGGGGGGGGGGATGTCCTAGGGGGTTAGTATAATTATATATGTTACTAGCTTGGACCGTGGCGTTACCCATGGTTAAACAGTTATTTATAAACAGATGTTAATGCCGAAACTCACTATTCACGCGTATGCACTATCAGAAAAACCATCCCTTGTTATATCTTTAAAAGTACATTATACGTAAAGCTTATTTACAAAATCATCTACATAGAGGTATACGAGGGGAATTCAAAAAGTAAAGGTAGATTTGTGAAAATCTGTACTTATTCTGATGATAGAAAACTGAAACATGCGTTATTTTTCTACGTAACATCCCTCGACTTCAATGCAGTTTTCCCGACGTTTTACGAGTTTTTTTTATTTCATCAGAAAATACGTTTATCGGTTGCATCTGTAACCAATTTTGCACCGCAGCAATGACGTCTTCATCACTTTCAAATCTTCTTCCCTGTAGTGCTTCCGTTAAGGGTCCAAACATGTGAAAATCGCTTGGAGCCAGGTCTGGACTGTATGGTGGATGTTCCAGCACCTCGAATCTCAATTCCGTTATTGCGTCGGCTATCCGTTTGGCAGAATGTGGGCGATCGTTATCTTGCTGCAGGATGACACCTCTTCACAGTTTTCCACGACGTTTGGATTTGATTGCAGGTTCTAGTTTAGTACGCAACACATCACATCCACCATACAATACAGACCTGGCTCTAAAGCCTCGTTTACGCTGGGGCGACGTCTTGCAACATTGTGGCATGCTACGGAAATGTGGCGTGCGTCGTCTTGTCATTTAGTTCTAAATGTTTTGAAATGCTTACCTACTACATAACACTTCTTCAGAATTAATAAGCAAACATATTAACAGTATTAATAGTAAGACTGTATTAAAAACTTTCAGTGTTCGGCTCCGCAAATTTAAATTATGTGTAAAGTTTTACTCCAGAGCGTGGGAAATAAACATCCCAGGTTGGGATTAGTGATGGGGAGCTCGTGAATGAGTCGTTCAAATGAACGCTTCACTCCTGTGAAGTGTGAACTAACCATTCAATTTCAATGAACTGGTACTTCAAACTCTTCACAGATAGCACACTCCACACTTTTTTCTAGTTCACTCACTCTCTTCCCCTCTCCCTC
The DNA here is from genome assembly GCF_023864275.1 of Schistocerca cancellata. Taxonomy (NCBI): domain Eukaryota; kingdom Metazoa; phylum Arthropoda; class Insecta; order Orthoptera; family Acrididae; genus Schistocerca; species Schistocerca cancellata. The sequence goes on from NC_064631.1 coordinate 678,307,847, forward strand.
ACCCATGTCACTCCTCCTCCCATCACTTCACTCCTCCCTGTCCTGCCTGTCGACGAATCACGCGGTGTTAGTGGGGAACGATAGGTTTAGGACGGGTGGAGGAGGTGAGGGGTGAGGAGAAGGCAGCGTCAGCTGCTACCTGCAGTGCTGACATCATTACCCGTGACTATTTGTGCAGTTAAACTTCGCGTCTACGGGTAGCCTACCGTTGGCAGCGCTTGAAGACAAATGAATATTAAAGATAGAAACGAAGTGTGAGCACGCACAGCAAACATGAAAATAAAAGGTTTGTTAATAACACTGAAAGAGGTATTTTACCTGAAATCGTACCAGTGACTACAGGTGACAGTTTACGTTTTGAATCTAGTGGGTTATTATTGTCAACAAAAATAAAATCTACAGGAAAACTTCTGAATAATTACTTAACGTAGGTATATAGACTTTGTGACAGTGTTAAACATACTCATTCTATTTTGGATTAAATTTTAAAAGGAACATAAAATTGGACTGCATTTCGTTGGTAGCCCTATTTTTCAGTTCATGAATACAACAAATAATGTTTCATTTGGCAGATAAAGACTTTTGGGCGCTTCATGAGAAAATGTCGAGCAAGATTAAATGTAGAACTTTCTTTATATGTGACAGCCTTCTCTGTTTATCTTTCCTTTGTCCCCCTTTTTTTTTCTTTATTGTCATTTTGAAACCTGTATACAGGCAGGCCTGCAGCAGCATACTACGCCGCTCTTTGGCCGCAGAGAAACACAAAAGATAGAAATGAAGACAATTAGAGAAAAAAGATGGTGGACATATAAACGGAGCCAAACACTTTTTAAAATACAAGGTGCCGTTCACGGGCGTAAAGTCCAAGATAAAATTGTTCAGACACTTAGACACAGACAGAAACGCCCTTTGTCCCCTTCGACCATGCTGTATTTAAGATAACTCAAACGCTGTAAGAGCGTAAAACGTTGCGTGCACATTACTGCATAGTTCGGCCATCTGTTGGTAAAATTGTGAAGTATTACAAAGCTTTATTGTACGAGCGAGGCGAAGCGAGCGTAGCAGCGGCTGAGCGGCGAACTGGGCAACTTCGCTAGGCTTCCGTACTTCACGAATGAACTACTTCATTTGAACGCTTCACGGCAAAGAGTGAAATGAATGAAGTAGTTCACGGGAATGAACGAGTTCGACCCACCTCTAGTTGGGATGCATAAACTAAAACCAGAGGAGTGGATGGTCTGAAGCAGAGGGGGGGGGGGAATCCCCCCCCCCCCCAGCAAATCGCACACTGCTATCAACTCACAAATAATTCACGGAGGTATGTAATTTAGAGCAACTAAGGGAACGACGGAAAACAGATAAAAATGACGATCACAAATAATTGATCATAACGCCTGCCACCAGAGTCGCATGAACGATTTAGGATCGCACGTTCGACATGTATCGTTTGGACCCTGCGACTTCGATAGGCAATCATTCTTGGAAATTACCAAATATTCAAGCACGCACTGAGAATATACTTGAACGGTTTATTACTTGGTGTTACAGAAAAAGAAGGACAGTTGCTATATGTGACTTGTAAACAACAAAAACAGTAACCAAGTAACAGAATAAACACAAAAACAAAAGTTATAGCTCCAAGGAGTAGGCAACAACATTATTCAGCGCTCCAAGCGGCGGATTCAAACTTGGCGGTTTACGCCAATCATTTGTAGCCGTGCAGTCACTGAATTCGACACTCAACTGTATCTACGGATGGCGCGAACGGAACTAATGTGTGCGGACACAGCAGTAGCGGTCGCTACAGGAGCCCCCTTGGTGAAAGCGGAGCATGGTGCATCTTCTCTGAACCTGGCCAGGATGTGGACATGACGTCTAGAGCAGGTGGCGCATATGGGTTCTGCATCGTCCTGTTGTGGTGGCGGTGCTGGAAGTCGAGGTGTTGCATCTGTCAGGCGTTGAGCTCTTCACCATAAGATAGGTGATGCCTCCTTGAAAATGTAAGCCAGCTTCACTCTGCTAAGTGACGTGGTAGCCTGTTTGCCATTTACTATGATGATCATCGTGTGTGTGCAAAGGACGCAATGGGGTCCAGTATACGGTGGCTGCAGTGGTGGCTTGAAGGAGTCTGTACGTAACATAAGGTGTGAACAGCATTCGAGATTGTTATGCACAAAAGTTGTTGGACAACCATGCCTGGAGGCCTTTGTGGATTTGATTTGGCTTACATGTTCCTGTAACTTGCGAAGGAACTCTGGTTGGTCGTTCGTTTCTGACAGTAGGCCTGTACTGACGAACTCCCCTGGTAGGCGCAGAGCCTCGCCATAAACCAATTCAGTTGCTGAGGACTCTATATCTGGTTTGTATGTGGCTTGTAGACCCAGCAGGACTATGGGTAGTGCAGACCTCCAAGATGTCCCATGGCACATTAGCTCAGCCTTCAGCGTTCGATGCCAACGTTCAAGCATGCCATTGCTGGCTGGATGATAACTAGTCGTTTTGTGATGGATGTAGCCACAGAGCTTCGCCATCTGTGTGTACAAATCTGACTCGAACTGTCGGCCTCTGTCGGTGGTGATACGAAGCGGACAGCCGAATCTCGCCAGCCAGGTTGATGTGAAAGCAGTGGCTAGTGTTTCTGCAGAGATGTTGTCTGTAGGTACTGCTTCAGGCCATCATGTATATCTGGCAATCACTGTGAATATGTACCGCTGGCCATCCGATGGAGGAAGCGCTCCTACCACATCAGGATGAACATGGGCGAAACATGAAGAAGTGTCCGGAACTCTCGTATCGGAGGATGAATGTGGCGAGTGATTTTGCAAAGTTGGCAAGTCTTCGTCCATTTGCTGCAGTCTCTTTCTATCCCTAGCCACACGAGCCTTGAGACACTAGCTTGAATGTCGACTGGACTCCTGGGTGGCAAAGATTATGTAAGGACTCGAACAGTGGCCTGTCAAATGCTACAGGAACAAAACGGAGTGATCTTCCATGTGGCACTTCACAGTACAATTTCATGTTCTCGCCAGGAATGTCAACTTGCTGTAACTTGAGTGTTGCAGTGTCGTCATGCAATATGGTGTGTAGTTTGGAATCTTCTTGTTGCGGCCTGGCAAGCGCCATCATGGCCACAGGCTGTGAGACACTGGCAACACTAGAGAGGTAGTCTGCAACCACATTAGTGATGCCTGATATATGGCGAATGTCCATACTAAACTGGCTAATAAATTCCAACTGGCTGTACTGCAGTAGAGAGCAAGTATTGCTGTTTTTTCTTGAGTGCGTATGTTAAAGGCTTGTGGTTGGCGTATATCACAAACTCTAGTGCCTCAACCTGTGGTCGAAAGTACTTGATTGCTTGATATATGGCTAAAACTTCCCGGCCATATGTGCTCCATCTTTGTTGTGCAGGTGACAGCTTGTGCGAGAGCCAGCGGCTGCCATGAAACGTCCACCCATTGTTGGAGGGCTGCAACAATGGCTAACTGACTGGCATCCACCACTAATGCCAGTGGAGCTTCGAGCTTGGGGTGTGCCAGCAGTGTTGCTTGTGCTAGGCTCTTGTTGGTTACTTCGAAAGCCGCATTCATCTCCCCAGTCCACTGCATAGGAGAATTGCTCTTAACCTGGGGACCAGCCAGTGCAGCATTCTAACGGCGCCTGTTGTGCATGGTAAATGATGGCAATAAAAATTGAGCATTCCTAAGTCTCTGCGTAGCTCTTTTATTGTAGATGGCTTGGGTAATTGCAGTATGGCTTCAACCTTCTCAGTGAGTGGTAATGAGCCTGATGAAGATATTCGATGACCCAGGAAAACGACTTGATGCTGGCCAAACACACATTTAGCTGTGTTGAACACCACGCCGTACTTCTCGAAACGCTAAAAAAACTTCTCTCAGGTGCTGGCGCTGTTTCTCCTTGGACGATGAATACACTAACACACCGTCTAGATAGTAGAGTGCTGCAACGCTCCATGTTTGACCGGTCATGGCTCGCCTGTTGACGGGGGGACCGAGCAGCTCGTGTCCGGTCCCACACGACTCGGCTCGGTCACGTACTCGCCCCATGTCTGATGTCCGGATTCCGGACACGCGGATAACCGAGCATGGCCGGTCACCGCTGACTTCTCACCTCGCCTCGCCACGGCTCGCTGCAATGTACTGTACTGTACAAATCCAACGCCTCTCTCTCTCTCTCTCTCTCTCTCTCTCTCTCTTTTAATACAAAAGTAACGTTTCCAAGAACGGGTACGTTACACAGCTAAATTCATAGAGCACTTTCTTTTATAATATTTACTCCCATCTTCCTAACGTCCGGGAATTTTGTTGTAAATAAAACATTGATCACAAGAGACCAATCTGTGTTAATGTAATGAGATGTAAGCCTCAAATAGTGCACCTGATTATGCGAATCAGTCCACATATCAACTGTCGCAGCACATGTTTTATTAATAACTTCCGCAATAACAGAAGGCATCATACTGTTTCGTATCGCATCAGCTTGTTCTTTGACATGTCTGCTTATAGTAGAGGAATGTGGCATGACATCTGCCACATTAACTTTTCCGTAATGCGCACCTAGATGTATTAATTCTTGGCCTAGTTCTCTGAAACCTTCACCGCAAACAGCATTAAAAGGTCTCATATCTTTAGCACACATTGCAACACACTTTGCTGTAATACTATTTTTTATTACTGCCGGTATTCCTGAAGGAGCTGTATCTTTGTGAGGTTTCTTGCAACTCTGTTTCTTTAAAAGAGTGGTTCGCGATTGGAAACACAATAATGTGGAGCAGTTTATGCACGATACGTACCCAATAGACGCACTGTTTTCGTCTACAAACACCAAAAATATGCTCCGTACTTGGCTTTTTAGACCTTCCCGTCTCTTCAACGTGTAAACATTGATTTCAATCTTACGTCTTACTGCACTGGTTTCCTCGCACTGCATGATTGCAGAGAGAGAGAGAGAGAGAGAGAGAGAGAGAGACACCACAAATGAGAAGCCCGTACTGGCTGCAGTCTCACACGGATAATGACACGTGTAATGTGTTTGAAGTTGCGTGCTACGTATTCGGTCACGGCTTCTATGCTTAGAACTAGTGCGGGCAGCCTATCCAGTTAGGGTGTGCTCGCCCCATCTCGTATTTTGTGCTCGCTTGCTCGGTCATGCAGGACTCTACTAGATAGGTAAAACAAAAGTTCAATCCACGCAAGACAGAATCGATAAACCTCTGCCAGGTTTGAGCAGCATTACACAGGCCGAAGGTCATAAACTTGCTTTCATACAACACAAATGGCGTAATAAAAGCGGTCTTTGGTAGTCTTCTGTTGCCACAGAAATCTGGGTATGAACTTCTGTGCAGTCTATAACACTGAATGCAGTGGCTCCACGCAGTGCATGGCTCTTGTCTTTTAGCAGTGGCACTGGACAGTGATCAGGCACGGTCCGTGAGTTGAGCGCTCTGTAATCACCACACGGGCGCCAGACTTCTCCCTTTCTGGGTACTACAGGGTGTTTCAAAAATGACCGGTATATTTGAAACGGCAATAAAAACTAAACGAGCAGCGATAGAAATACACCGTTTGTTGCAATACGCTTGGGACAACAGTACATTTTCAGGCGGACAAACTTTCGAAATTACAGTAGTTACAATTTTCAACAACAGATGGCGCTGCGGTCTGGGAAACTCTATAGTACGATATTTTCCACATATCCACCATGCGTAGTAATAATATGGCGTAGTCTCTGAATGAAATTACCCGAAACCTTTGACAACGTGTTTGGCGGAATGGCTTCACATGCAGATGAGATGTACTGCTTCAGCTGTTCAATTGTTTCTGGATTCTGGCGGTACACCTGGTCTTTCAAGTGTCCCCACAGAAAGAAGTCACAGGGGTTCATGTGTGACGAATAGGGAGGCCAATCCACGCCGCCTCCTGTATGTTTCGGATAGCCCAAAGCAATCACACGATCATCGAAATATTCATTCAGGAAATTAAAGACGTCGGCCGTGCGATGTGGCCGGGCACCATCTTGCATAAACCACGAGGTGTTCGCAGTGTCGTCTAAGGCAGTTTGTACCGCCACAAATTCACGAAGAATGTCCAGATAGCGTGATGCAGTAATCGTTCCGGATCTGAAAAATGGGCCAATGATTCCTTTGGAAGAAATGGCGGCCCAGACCAGTACTTTTCGAGGATGCAGGGACGATGGGACTGCAACATGGGGCTTTTCGGTTCCCCATATGCGCCAGTTCTGTTTATTGACGAAGCCGTCCAGGTAAAAATAAGCTTCGTCAGTAAACCAAATGCTGCCCACATGCATATCGCCATCATCAATCCTGTGCACCATATCGTTAGCGAATGTCTCTCGTGCAGCAATGGTAGCGGCGCTGAGGGGTTGCCGCATTTGAATTTTGTATGGATGGAGGTGTAAACTCTGGCGCATGAGACGATACGTGGACGTTGGCGTCATTTGGACCGCAGCTGCAACACGGCGAACGGAAACCCGAGGCCGCTGTCGGATCACCTGCTGCACTAGCTGCGCGTTGCCCTCTGTGGTTGCCGTACGCGGTCGCCCTACCTTTCCGGCACGTTCATCCGTCACGTTCCCAGTCCGTTGAAATTTTTCAAACAGATCCTTTATTGTATCGCTTTTCGGTCCTTTGGTTACATTAAACCTCCGTTGAAAACTTCGTCTTGTTGCAACAACACTGTGTTCTAGGCGGTGGAATTCCAACACCAGAAAAATCCTCTGTTCTAAGGAATAAACCATGTTGTCTACAGCACACTTGCACGTTGTGAACAGCACACGCTTACAGCAGAAAGACGACGTACAGAATGGCGCACCCACAGACTGCGTTGTCTTCTATATCTTTCACATCACTTGCAACGCCATCTGTTGTTGAAAATTGTAACTACTGTAATTTCGAAAGTTTGTCCGCCTGAAAATGTACTGTTGTCCCAAGCATATTGCAACAAACGGTGTATTTCTATCGCTGCTCGTTTAGTTTTTATTGCCGTTTCAAATATACCGGTCATTTTTGAAACACCCTGTAAATGTAGTGCAGATGACCATGGACTACTTGAGAGTCGGGACACCCAGTGGTTGTAAGTCTGGTGACATTGTCTATTAGGCGGGAATACCTATATCCGGTAGGAGCTGATGGGAGCTAATAAATCGGCGCCAATTGTTGCTTCGGCCACGTCTGCGACAGTAAAGTCCCACGTGAATTGACGTCGGAGCCCCAATTCAATTCTTCACGCCACGTACCATATGTCGCAATTGCAGAATTCTTTGTGGCAGACAAGCTAAATGGAGTGGGTGGCCTGCAACAGTGCAGTGACGTTCTGGGCAGGATTCTAAGGTCGGACCCCGTGTCTATTAAATACTTCTGGCCTGACACCCTGTCAGTAATGAATAGGCGCCGGGATGTAGTTGAGCAGTGTAGTTGAAATAAGTGTCCAAGGAATAGAAAAGCAACTGGAATCACTCAACAGAGGAAAGTCCGCTGGACCTGACGGGATACCAATTCGATTCCACACAGAGTACGCGAAAGAACTTGCCCCCCTTCTAACAGCCGTGTACCGCAAGTCTCTAGAGGAACGGAAGGTTCCAAAGGATTGGAAAAGAGCACAGGTAATCCCAGTCTTCAAGAAGGGTCGACGAGCAGATGTGCAAAACTATAGACCTATATCTCTGACGTCGATCTGTTGTAGAATTTTAGAACATGTTTTTTGCTCGAGTATCATGTCGTTTTTGGAAACCCAGAATCTACTATGTAGGGATCAACATGGATTCCGGAAACAGCGATCGTGTGAGACCCAACTCGCTTTATTTGTTCATGAGACCCAGAAAATATTAGATACAGGCTCCCAGGTAGATGCTATTTTTCTTGACTTCCGGAAGGCGTTAGATACAGTTCCGCACTGTCGCCTGATAAACTTAATAAGAGCCTACGGAATATCAGACCAGCTGTGTGGCTGCATTGAAGAGTTTTTAGCAAACAGAACACAGCATGTTTTATCAATGGAGAGACGTCTACAGACGTTTAAGTAACCTCTGGCGTGCCACAGGGGAGTGTTATGGGACCATTGCTTTTCACAATATATATAAATGACCTAGTAGATAGCGTCGGAAGTTCCGTGCGGCTTTTCGCGGATGATGCTGTAGTATACAGAGAAGTTGCAGCATTAGAAAATTGTAGCGAAATGCAGGAAGATCTGCAGCGGATAGGCACTTGGTGCAGGGAGTGGCAACTGACTCTTAACATAGACAAATGTAATGTATTGCGAATACATAGAAAGAAGGATCCTTTATTGTATGATTATATGATAGCGGAACAAACACTGGTAGCAGTTACTTCTGTAAAATATCTGGGAGTATTCGTGCGGAACGATTTGAAGTGGAATGATCATATAAAATTAATTGTTGGTAAGGCGGGTACCAGGTTGAGATTCATTGGGAGAGTCCTTAGAAAATGTAGTCCATCAACAAAGGAGGTGGCTTACAAAACACTCGTTCGACCTATACTTGAGTATTGCTCATCAGTGTGGGATCCGTACCAGATCGGGTTGACGGAGGAGATAGAGAAGATCCAAAGAAGAGCGGCGCGTTTCGTCACAGGGTTATTTGGTAACCGTGATAGCGTTACGGAGATGTTTAACAAACTCAAGTGGCAGACTCTGCAAGAGAGGCGCTCTGCATCGCGGTGTAGCTTGCTCGCCAGGTTTCGAGAGGGTGCGTTCCTGGATGAGGTATCGAATATATTGCTTCCTCCTACTTATACCTCCCGAGGAGATCACGAATGTAAAATTAGAGAGATTAGAGCGCGCACGGAGGCTTTCAGACAGTCGTTCTTCCCGCGAACCATACGCGACTGGAATAGGAAAGGGAGGTAATGACAGTGGCACGTAAAGTGCCCTCCGCCACACACCGTTGGGTGGCTTGCGGAGTATAAATGTAGATGTAGATGCAGATGTAGCAGTCGGTGGCGCCTACGTCCGACCGCCATTTGCATTTGGGTAGGCGCAGGGGCTAGTGCACTTTCTAGCCTGCTCACCAAATCTTCTGTGGTACTAACAAGTGGTCGGACCAGCATCTGATACAGACTGATTCGAGGAACGGCTCCTAGATCGTTTGCGGTTACGTCCACTGTAGTGACTAGGACCCCCTTGTGAGATCAGTGTGCCAATCTGTGCGCTCAGTGCATCAACTTTGGCGGACAGAGCATCGTAATCTGCGCGTGAAAAGGGGAGGGCCACTGACGCGACACTACCAGGCATTGTCAAAGCACTACTCTGACTGCGATGCGACGATCGCCTTTACCTGCGGCGGCAGACGGCTGCTCCATAGCGTACGCAGAAGATTGCCGGGCACTCTTCCGATGCCCACCTTGCTGCGGAAGCGATGCAGGTACTGAGACGGTTTTCTGACGCCTATATCTTCCTGAGTCAACACTTGTCTCATACGGTCTTCCTGCGATGCTGCAACTCTACGAATAAGATCAGTCTTTAATCTTTCTTCTTCTTCTTCTGCTTTTACGGCCTCATTGGACCACTTCAGTCAATCATTTCTGGTCCTCTTCTTTGGTATTTTCCCCTTCCGAGTGGCCCAGTATCTCTTCATTCGTTCCGATGCTTTTCGTCGTTCCTCATCTGTAAATACCCTTTTCATTGTATGTCGTTTGTCAGTTTTTGGTTTAAATCTTATTTCTGTGTCCCTCAACTTCTTTAAATTTGGCGTTTTGTTCTGCAAATCATCCAGAGTTATTTCCAGTTCTTCCATATCCTCTCTTATTTCCTTAAGCCATCCTCCTTGTTGTTTCAAATTCCAGAGTTTCTCAATAATTTTCCTTGATAATCTGGTTTCTGGTGTCCTCAGAATGTGACCACAAAAAGAGATCCTTTTCTTTCGTATAGTATCGGTGATGGGCTCCAGTTCTCTGTATACCACTTCATTTGGAACTATCCGCCATTGCCCAGCTTTTTGATATTTCTTATTTATGCATGTTCTAGCAATTCTTCTCTCTACTTTTAAAATTTTGTCAATTCTGTTTTTCTGGGCGACTTTAAAAAGAGTTTCACTTCCGTATGTAACCTCTGGTTGAACCACCGTCTTGTAATGTTTTAATTTTGTTTTAATTGATAGACATTTTGTATCTTTAATCTTTTATCTTAATCTTTATTATGCATTCTCGGCCGTAATTATATCTTGAACTTCGGAAGCGTAGCGTTGCTCGAGCTGACTCACTATTAATGCAGACTTAGTCGCATCCGCTGTAATTCCGACATAGCAAAAGCTGGCCTCAACCTGAGCGAACCACAGAACTGGATTATGTGGCCAAAACGATGGGAGGCGAACAGCCAGTTCCGATACTGCAGGTAATTCCATTACGCAATCAATTTCGTCGCGGGACCGGTTTTCTCAACGCGAATCACGTCGGGGTCACCATTGACGGGTATATTTTCGTCGTGTAGAGCTACCCTTACTTAATAAATATTCAAACGCGCACTGAGAATATACTTGATCGGTTTATTACTTGCAGTTACAGAAAAAGAAGCACAGTTGCTATACGAAACTTGTAAACAGCAAAAACAGTAACCTAGGAACAGAACAAACTTAAAAACGAAAGTTATAACTCTACGGAGTAGGCAACGCTCCAAGCGGCGGATTCAAACTTGGCGGTTTACGCCATTCATTTGTAGCCGTGCAGTCACTGAATTCGCGACACATCTATGGATGGCTCGAACTGAACTAACGTGTGCGGATACAGCAGCCGACGTGTGTAGCGGTCGCTACAGGTACATACCCTTATGGAGTCTGTTGAAGCAAAAGAGGTTGTGGTAAATCCCTCTCGTAATAATCGCCACAGACTAAATCGTCACACACCGCAATACGCGACAGTCTCGCGTTTAACAGTTTGTAAAAAACGATTGTGATTCACTCATGTGATCTGTGTACCATATAGCATCGTTTTCAATGTCCTAGCCAGAACGATATCCAGTCTGGTATTTGTTGGCACAACGTATTCGGTAACCGCAGAGAAGTCGTCAATGATCAGTTGGCTTCAAATATTAGCCAGAATGATACCTGCATTCTCAGAGTTACCTTTTTCTAGCTCCAAGTCAGTAGTTCGATTACTAGAATCAAGATGTGAACCGAAACTGTCATGTTTTAACACATCACTAGTTAAGTTCGCTACTAACAGGTGCCATTTGTAGGATATTTAACATAATGCGATCATAAAACTGTGTGCCAAAACAGTACATGACCTATGTTATGGTCGAGCAACTGATGTGAAGATATTGCCTGTTCGAGTGGAATTGTTTTATGAAAAATATAATTCTACGAATCACTGATACCTTGCAGATGTGTCAAGTAAATAAGTGATAAAAAATGTAAGTAATAAAGAATGCAGCACGTTGCGTATGTTGGTACGCTTTTTATTTCAAAATCTTGAAACTTTAGAACAGAACAAAACAGGACAGCTTTAAATCATCAAAAGGCTTCTTCATGCTCATTCAGAGCGGTTGTGGGCCATTCACAAAGTTCGTTGTAGAAGTCTAATTTATCGTCTGGTATGTAGTGAATCTATTTCCTATTGTCTGCAACTTTTTTCACATTGATTGGACGTTTCCTTTTGTATGCAGTACCCCATAGGCTTCCCTAATTTGTAAAACTGGATGTCATGAATGTATATATATTACGACTTTTGAACACTATTAAGGTAAATACATTGTTAGTCCTCTATCAAAATCTTTCATTTTCTAACTATGCCTATCAGTAGTTAGTGCCTTCAGTAGTTAGAATCTTGTATTTAGCTGGCAGTATTGGCACTCGCTGTGTTGCAGTAGTTCGAGTAACGAAGATTTTTATGAGGTAAGTGATTCATGAAGGGTATAGGTTATTGTTAGTCGGAGCCATTCTTTTGTAGGGATAATTGAAAGTCAGATTGCGTTGCGCTAAAATATTGTGTGTCAGTTTAGACATGATCAGAATAAGTAAAGACAAAACAGTCTCAGTACATTTAGTTTTGCTCAGCTGTTTGAAAATCAAATAACATAAGAGTTTTTCCAGCACTGCCATTCTTAATTTTCGAAGGGGACGTTTCATATGTCGACCCTTAGCCGACGATACCTCACTGGAATCTTCTGATTTTTTCTTGTAGTTCGAGTAATTAGTGTAGTTATTGTTTGTTGCTAGCGCGTAATTGTAGAGAGAATTTCCTTTGTGGTTGTACTTCTTAATTGTCGCACTGTAAAACAGTTGTGGTCTGCATGTAGATTTGCACCAAGTATTTCACAGCCGCGCTTGCAGATAATTAGATATTATTTTCAGTGCTATTTTAATGTGTATTCGTATTTTGCTGTTCAAATTGTGCTTTTCTGTGTAATAGTGTGAAATATTGTGTCAATTATGGCGTACGAAAAACGTAATACTAGACTCCAAAATAAACTGAAAAAACAGTGAAGACGAGAGAGAGTAGTGTGTTAGCGCCACCGTGTAATGAAGTAACTAATGTTCAACACAGTAATTTGGTAACTGTGCATAGGGAAATGGACCAGGCACTAAATAATGGTGTAGACAGTGAAACAGATAGTGAACAGGGTAGTACTGTCGATCGATCGGTCGGCAATAGCTCGCCTCAGGAATCCGAAATGACAGGACAAAAACTTGCAAATACTGTAGATTCAGGTTTTGCATCATTACCCTTTTCTCAGTCAAGTCACATTTTCTGCTTTTCAAAATGCGAATGCTGCCGGTACCAATGCACTGCCGAAATGCATAGAGGAACAGGTCCCAGAAACTAATACATAATTACTGAAATTAATGCAGCAAATGAAACAAAATCAAAAACAAATGGAACAAAATCAGAAACAAATGGGACAAATGTTAGACACAGTGGGGCAAAGTAAAAAACAACCACAGCAACAAATGGGGCAAAAACTTCAAAAGTTAGACACAATGCTTGAACAAACACGAGAAGGTTTAAGGTTTTACATTAACATCGAATCTAAATGTCAAAAAATCTGTAATGACGTAAAAACAAATTACTGCGCATTTTCAACCTATTTTTTCGCGGCATGAAAATGCATTACAGAATCGCGAAGCAGCCGTAAAATAACTGCAAACTATTGTTCATGAAAACCACAACTTGCTAGCTAAAATTGTCTCAGTTGCATCTACCGATTCAGTTACACAACTTGCAAAAACTCAGTAAAACTTAAAGGACACAGTAGATACGCTTTCGACACAAATGGACACTCTGAAACTTGGTTCAGAAAAACACACGGAGGAAATCAGCACATTATCGGACAAAGTGGTCGAACTTTTCGATCAGCTAAATAATTTATCTACTAAGGTAGATGATGATCTGAATGACACAAGCCTTTACTGACACAGAAGAGTGCGAACAAATTAGGAAATTCAAACAAAATCAGAATCAAATTAATAAGGAACACAAAAGAGAAATCCGGGAAGTACAAGATCAGTTGGCACAAGTAATACAGGGAATTACATATTTCAGAGGACACTCACGCTCCAATACGGGAAGAGGGACTTAATACGGAAAAGCCACAAAGTTATAACACAGGGCATTCCGGAAATTTTGAAAAAAATTGGCTAGGTGCACCAAATTTTGAGATGGAACCGCCGACACGACGTAACAATGACCGATATGCGACTCGCTGACACGATGATTTTGATTATAAGCTGTTCATTACTACACGTAAATTAAAAACATTTAAGAATTCTGGCAACGACATTCACCCACAAGCGTGGCTTCATCAATTCCCTCATTGTCATTAGAGCACAGATTGGAATTTGTGTGTGACTATTTGGAAAATGAACCTCCTGTAAGAATGTGTTCTGTCATTCGCGACTGTCACAATGAAGGAGAATTTTATCATGCCTTCCCCTCAGCATATTGGTCTCAAGCTACTCAAGACCAAGTAAAACATAGCATCTTAATGATGAAACACTTTGAACAATCTGAATTTTCCAGTCTTGTCAAATGTTTTGAAGACATGTTGCACAAGAACCAGCACCTGTCAAACCCATACAGCCCTTCAGAACTCATCCGCATTTGCTTAATCAAATTGTCAGAACATTTGAGACATATTATTTTGGCAGGACGTTGTAAAGACGACACTGAAGCTTTTTAGGGACTGTTACAAGAATTGGAAACTGACACTGACAATTGCGGGACGCGAAACTAGGAAAATAACAATTACAGGTCACATCCGTCACAATTCCGTGACGACAGAAATAATAACTGGACACGACAAGGCTATTCTTACAACGCAAATCGTGACCAAACCACGACACCACCCGTATGACAACCGTTAGCAGTGTAACAATAGTTACGAGGTGCATTCAAGTTCTAAGGCCTCTTGATTTTTTTTCTCCGGACCGGAAAGAGATAGAAACATGTGCATTGTTTTAAAATGAGGCCGCGTACATTGTCAATACGTCCCTGAGATGGCAGCACCGTACGGCAGATGAAATTTTACCGCCAGCGGCGAGAATGAGAACTGTGTTAAATACTTAAAATGGCGACGTTTTCCTTACTTGAACAGCGTGCAATCACTCGATTTCTGAATTTGCGTCGTGTGAAACCAATTGAAATTCATCGACAGTTGAAGGAGACATGTGGTGATGGAGTTATGGATGTGTCGAAAGTGCGTTCGTGGGTGCGACAGTTTAATGAAGGTAGAACATCATGTGAAAACAAACCGAAACAACCTCGGGCTCGCACAAGCCGGTCTGACGACATGATCGAGAAAGTGGAGAGAATTGTTTTGGGGGATCGCCGAATGACTGTTGAACAGATCGCCTCCAGAGTTGGCATTTCTGTGGGTTCTGCGCACACAATCCTGCATGACGACCTGAAAATGCGAAAAGTGTCATCCAGGTGGGTGCCACGAATGCTGACGGACGACCACATGGCTGCGCATGTGGCATGTTGCCAAGCAATGTTGACACGCAACAACAGCATGAATGGGACTTTCTTTTCGTCGGTTGTGACAATGGATGAGACGTGGATGCCATTTTTCAATCCACAAACAAAGCGGCCAGTCAGCTCAATGGAAGCATACAGATTCACCGCCACCAAAAGAATTTCGGGTAACCGCCAGTGCTGAAAAAATGATGGTGTCCATGTTCTGGGACAGCGAGGGCGTAATCCTTACCCATTGCGTTCCAAAGGGCACTACTGTAACAGGTGCATCCTACGAAAATGTTTTGAAGAACAAATTCCTTCCTGCACTGCAACAAAAACGTCCGGGAAGGGCTGCGCGTGTGCTGTTTCACCAAGACAACGCACCCGCACATCGAGCTAACGTTACATAACAGTTTCTTCGTGATAACTACTTTGAAGTGATTCCTCATGCTCCCTACTCACCTGACCGGGCTCCTAGTGACTTTTGGCTTTTTCCAACAGACTCCTAAAGAAGCCTTCGCCGCTGCCATGGAATCATGGCGTCAGCGTTGTGAAAAATGTGTACGTCTGCAGGGCGATTATGTCGAGAAGTAACGCCAGTTCCATCGATTTCGGGTGAGTAGTTAATTAGAAAAAAAATCGGATGCCTTAGAACTTGAATGCACCTCGTATAGGGAAAGATCACCTCTCCTCGGAAATGACTATGATAGAGACATTCATAGAAACAGACAATATGGGAACCAGAACTATTATTATCAAGGGAGACAGAATAACTTCAGACACAATGGTCCACCGTGCAGTTACGATTCTGGGAGAAATTCTCCACCACGTAACCGACAAGAATGAAACTATGGAAACTACCAACAAGACGACAGACGATATAATCTTAACAACAGATCAGAATTTAACCAAAATTGGTGTGATTCAAACAGGGCAGGGCCCTCTCAACAAGGTGAATTTGTAGAAGCTAGATCTCCAAATCCCAGTAACGACGTGTGATAACAAAGAGGTAACAGACAATGACTTGCACCACA
Source organism: Schistocerca cancellata (assembly GCF_023864275.1). Taxonomy (NCBI): domain Eukaryota; kingdom Metazoa; phylum Arthropoda; class Insecta; order Orthoptera; family Acrididae; genus Schistocerca; species Schistocerca cancellata. Next base: position 678,323,825 of record NC_064631.1, read on the forward strand.
GGTGGCCACGTGCGCTCGCTGGGCTTGAGAAAAATAAGATAAGCCAGCCTTGACAAAAATTCCAGTATTCTCTACCGACGTATACCGCATGATAATTATATTCAAGTTGAAATTCTGCGTTCTGAGGAAAGGTAAAGGATTCCACCACATTTCACATGTAAAGCCGTATATTGAGAGATAATCTGCCTTTTAACTCTCTGTCGTAAAATTTTTCACTTCACATTACTAGTACACTTTGACTCACTTAGAAACTGTTAACATGCAACATTGTTTTGAAGTTAACTATCCTGTCAAAAACCTAGGGAACTTATTTATACAGTAATTACGACTGCATCATTATAGTGAACAAACGACACAATGTTATTGTGTGTACATCCTTGCTTGTTGGTTGCACAATTACGTAACGACTATAAGGCTTACAAACTTAAAACATATACTGCTAATGAGATTTCAATGCAATATTTTGGTTTACTTAAAAAGACAAACTGGATCTCAAATGGTTCAAATGGCTCCAAGCACTATGGGACTTAAACTCTGAGGTCCTCAGTCCCTTAGACTTAGAACTACTTAAATCTAACTAACCTAAGGACATCACACACATCCATGCCCAAGGCAGGATTCGAACATGCGACTGTAGCAGCAGTGCGGTTCCGGACTGAAGCACCTAGAACCGCTCGGCCACAGCGGCCGGCCATTCTGGATTTAAAGTAGTTTCTGTGAGATTACAGATGACTTAGTATTCGGTTTGTTTGACAGCTACACGATTATATCATGGCACTATTAATGAGTGACACAATTTACATTATTCCTTTTGTGCTGTATCTGTTTTATGTCTGCACAGCTTTTCTACATTCTTCTGGAAAGTAAAATATATTTTAGTAGTACCTTTTGTGGTATAGCTACAATGAGACAGCCTTTTCAGTAACATAACAATACGTTACAGTACAGTACTTTCTTGATCACGGCAATGAACATAACAACTACGACATCTATATGCATAGCATTTCACTTTTGTTTATGACGAGGTAAGTACATTGGCTTCTGCAGAACTTTGCTTATGGGCGACGATAAGTACGTCACTTGGCCCATTTTTACCGTTAAGTAATGACAGAAATTATCTTACAACAAGACGCACAGTTTAGCGCTACAGGACATGCATTTGAGTGATTAATTTTTGTACTTATTTTTTTTTTTGACAGATTCTCGAATTACAAAGATACAAAGAAGGTTTTCGGTGATACGCTTCATTCCATTGCTGTAATCTGTAACACCTGAGGGTATAATAACATTAATCCTCAGGGAGTACACACCTACTTTGTGTACTAAGCGTGTGGCAAGCGCTAGGAGCCCTAGCTAATATGGTATTTGCTTATTCAGTTTCATACATCAGTACCATATTACAGAATTACACAGCTATCTGATCATTTAAGAGAGACAAACTTTTTTTTGCTACGTCAGTGAATTCACACTTACAAAATTGTATTTTGTCTGTACTTTGTGAACTGTTCGTATTTTTTTGGAACCATTGTGATACTATGAGAGTTTTGAATGATGTATTTGGTATGGGATCACGATTTTTTAAGTAAGTTTGAGGTAGATGACACTATTGAAACGATAATTTTTTTCAGGTTTTGAAATTACTGAAAGAAGCTACAATGATTTTGAGATTGGATTGATGTGCTATCATATTATTGTGACGACAATGTGTATTATGATGTTGAGATATGTTTATGATCAATGAGATGATGTTATACAAGGAATTTGATTCTGCTATGTATTTATTCTGATGAAATATTGAAGAAGTGTCTACAAATATGTATATGTGTAATAAGGTCAGGAATAATGAGTAGAGGTTAGGGACTCTGGTTTGTGAAAAGGATGTTGGAAACCAAGAATCGTACTTTAAGAGCTATGAAATGTCTGTACATCCATGCATGAATGTGAGTACCACAATGCTGGGAAAACGTCTGGAAACTGTCTGTGATTTGTTTCTACACACTTCTAACGTAAATTTTCAACCTGTGAAATTTTTTTATATGAGATTGTCACTGTAGTGGAAACCGCTGTCATAAATGTTTCGGTAAAGAAGGTAAGTGACCTTGACATAATGTGCTGTGGGTGCCCAGCTGCGCAACAGTCGCCTGGAAAAAAAACCATTAGTGTGTGCCTTTCAGAGATACCGGCGTAGGAAAAAGAGGCCATTAACCTCGTTATTGAGATTTATTTGCAGAAAGCATCACAAATACGACACACTCATACTTGAAAACATATGATTACTGTCTGGAGCTGGTACTTTCTGATATTTACTGAAATGCCTAATGAAATGATGAGAAATATTGTACATCTATACACCTGATTATGACTACTGTCTTTCTAGTTGTGAGATTTTTTTACTGCCTTATGAAATGTCATATGGTTAGTGAATTGCATTGTATATATTTGCTTATTTTGTCTGATATCTAGTTTCTAGCTGTGCTGCAGCATTGGTTAAAATATGTACTAATGCAAATATTTTCTGTCTACAGATCCATTAAACAATAATTTTATGACATACTTTCTTAAAAAGGGAACACAAATAGACATTTCCCTTCACAGGAATTGCAACGATAATCTTTGCAACGACTTGGTAACTTGTTTGGTAGAGTAAGTTATCATAATGCATCATACTAGTGTTAAGATGTGACATAGGTATTAGACATGGCTATCTTTACTGTAATATTTATTCTGCTTGAGCTTTGTCATGTTTAGGTATAAGTTATTGCATTTGCTGCTGCTGTTTGTCAGGTATTGTTCTACTGAATTCCACTTTGTATTACTCTGCTAAGCAAGTTTTACTACTGATTTATTTTTCTTGTTGCTGCACATTGGCTCATATTAGTTGTAATGTTGCATTTGCTTTGCCACTTTGCATTTTTTTCTCGCTCTGTTTGTGTTAATGTTTGTGCTGCTGCATTGTCTCATCCCTTAATTTATGTATCTGAGACTTAAGCTAGCTCAAGAGGGGGCATACTATATAAGAAACTAACCACGAAGAATGGGAAAATAATGCATTGAGAAGTTATATGAAAAAGTTTCGCCAAAAAAGTAATGTACAATGAAGAATAATTATTTTGAAAGAGGATATGAACAGAATACAGAAAGCAGGCATAGATAGGACTTTTTGGGAATAATGAAGAACTAAGGGAGATCTCCGAGAAGTAAATAAAGTTTTGTTTGCAAGTCAAATATGATAAATACTGCAGTACCAAATGCTATAATGAAAACAGACCCTGTCTATTCCTTTTGTGTTATTCCGCTATGTGTTTGTGTACCCTTGTGTATTTGTGTTTTTCCTGTCTCTGTGCTTTTTCATTGAAATTTTTTTGTGATTTTTTTGTCTTCTAACACTAAGCTACACTCATGAGGAATACTGTTATCCTCAAATATAATTTGCATTAATAATATGTTCTTTACTTTGTAAAGATGTTAGACATTATTTATTCTGTTCTGTTTTTAATGCTCATGTGTAAAGTTAATGCTTTGAAAGATATTCTCATTTTTTATTTATTTACTTATATCATTCTTCCTGTAACACTGATGTATATGCTTATGTCTATTCTTTTGCAGAGCCTGTATTACTACAAATCTTATTTATATTATTATGTATTATTATGTTCTTGAATGATGTTTTCTGTACCTTTATAATTGTAGTCTTATGCCATAAATTTGTAATTGTACAGACACAAGTTCTTCAATTTAAGTGAATAGTAGGGATTCATTTTACTGCACACATTTCTGTTGGTCATATTGTATCAGTAACCTCTCAGATGCTAAATGACTGTTGTTGCTCGCACGTGTGTTGTTATTTCAGCAAGGGACTGGTTAACAGCATTGCTGGTTATAAGGACATTTCAAAAAAAAAAAAATTGTGAGTGCACAAGTGGTGGTTCATGGACAAGCTATATTATCCGCAAGACTTATCGATGGTGATTGTGCAACCGCACAGTCACAACAGATGGCCGCTGGCCATCTCTACAAGGGCTACAGTGAGTCTGCACCTTTAGTCGCCCACCAATATCATTATCTCTACAAGAAACACTGTGGGTCTGCTCTGTGATGACCTACCTACCTCGCATGATTCTGCTGTGGGTTTGCTCTGTTGTGGCCCCTTACCTGTCTGCAGGTCAAGAGTTAGCACTGGCTTTCCATTGGAAGGACAACACTGCTTCTGTGTGTATTTTCTTTTACTGCTCAGACTTTGTGCATAAAACTGCAATTACTACTGTGATGAATGATCAGGATGGTCTTATGGACTGTAAGGACAATTTTTGCTTTTGACCAACAGTGTATCAATAAGTGTGTGCATTTAATATATTTGTTATCGTTAATATAAAAAAATTAGCAAGTAAGTATTGGCCACTGCCCAAAACAATTTGTAAAAAAATTTGTGGAGTGCATGGGGGCTATGTAAGTAGGCTGTTTAGGTTTTTATGTAGGTAACGTCACGTAGTCCTCTGTATAAAAATTGCTGACTGCACTGTGTGCAGTCTGTGGCTGGTTGGACTCACTGTTGGAATATTCGCTAGTGTAGCGTTGTGCAGTTGGATGTGAACATCGTGTAGTGTTGGACAGTTGGAGGTGAGCCGCAGGCAGTGGTGGATGTGGGAAGAGAGATGCCAGAGTTTTGAGAGGTTACTAAGAGCAGACGATCTGGATGTGTGTCCGTAGGTAAATACATTGTTTGTTCTCTATCAAAATCTTTGATTTGCTAACTATGCTTATCAGTAATTAGTGCCTTCCGTAGTTAGAATCTTTTATTTAGCTGGCAGTATTGGCACTTGCTGTATTGCAGTAGTTCGAATAACGAAGATTTTTGCGAGGTAAGTGATTCATGAGGGGTATAGGTTATTGTTAGTCAGGGCCATTCTTTTGTATGGATTATTGAAAGTCAGGCTGCATTGCGCTAAAATATTGTGTGTCAGTTTAGACATGATCAGAATAAGTAAAGATAAAAGTCTCAGTAGGTTTAGTTTTGCTCAGCTGTTTGAAAATCAAATAACATAAGAGTTTTTCCAGCACTGTCATTTATTACATACAAAGGGGAAGTTTCAAAGTAACTACACCTACCTGCAATGAGGTTCCATTTTCATGCTGGAATATTTCCATCTTAGCTCACATGTGTTTCCTTTGGACTTTTGGCTCTTTATATTCCTTAACATTTACTCAAACTATGCTTTTTCCTTCTCTTTCAGCCCTCACAATCACTGACAGTATCGCTTTCACAGTTTCTAATCAAAACCATAACATAACCCTACGAACAAACACTGTCAATTGTCTATGCAAATATGCTCGGCACGCAGCATTTGCAGCGGTCAACACTGGCGATTCTGAATTACATCACAGGAGACAGGGGAGATTCTAGAAGTCTGTCAAGGTGTCAAGGGGGGGGGTGGCTAATGGGGGATGGGAGGGGGTTTGGGGGAATGGAATATGGCGTAACAAAAGACGAGTTGGGGTCCTCTACTGACAAATTGTTAAAATTTGGTGTTGCTTAAAGTAGTTTTTGGTAACTGTTTTGGAGTTCAGGGTAAAAAATGTGTATTAATAAATAATAAGATGCCTATTTTAAGTTAAATGATATTTATTGGTTTAGGTAGTAAGCTATTTTCTGCTCTTATTCTTTTGTTAAAATGTGTTTGGAATACATTGAAACCTATATTGCTACATAGTTATAAAAAAATGATTGAATCTGTTGGAGTAATATATTCGCTGATTTCTGAAGTCGTTTTATCCATTGTAATATGATACTGCATGGGGGGGGGGGGGGGGTGCACCGCCCCTGGCAGGAGATATGGCTTTTTCCCGCAGAACGTGAAATACAACTCTTAGCATTACCCACATAGGAGTGAGCGGGATACGGCCTTTTGAAAAGGAATCTGCATTTCTTCGAGTACTTCCAGATTTTGAACTAAAATGGAAATGTGGAGTGGATGGACATATTGCCATTTTTGAAATGACTGATTTAAATGTAGGCTCAGAATGTGTCGCAGCTTCAGGTTTTCCTTCCCCTTCTTTCTTCATTACAATACCTGCTGCATAAACAGAGGGAATAAGTTTGTTTTTCAGCAACCACGAAATCATGAGCCAGTAATCTTACATATCTGTCAAGGTCCATTAATATTCGTGCTTGAGCATTTGCTGCCATAATATCTAATGGCACACGTCTTTTGTCATCCATAGATAAAAAGAATACCTGACCAGTGTCCAAAATTAAAGCAAATGATTCAAGGGTTCTTATAATGGCTGTACAGATTTTACCATCTTCATGCTTTACTTGAAGCATGGAGTCTAGTTTACACAGTTTAACAGGAATAGTTACCACATGTTAGTTTTTTTTCCCTTCCTTTGTATTGCCCCGTCAGGAAAGCAGTCTCAAATATCTTAAATATACCCCTGATCGACTGATAGTATAGTCTTCTTTCCATAGTTTGGTTTGTAAGTCGTCCAATGTTTTGCAGCACCTTACAATTTCAGTGTGACGCTGATCATCAGTTGCAGCCCCAAAAACTGGAATCTCCTTTATGAATTAAAGTAAACCTCATAGGTTTTCTTCTACTGTAGGCCGACCAACAGTATTTCGAATTTTAAAAGCTGTTGTTAAGTCGCAATTGCCTTCGGAAATTTCTAGAAGTTTTTGTTTTTTAGAATCACGACTTTCTTTTTCAGTATATTTCTTTCCTATTGAATATCTTCCCTAAATGCTGTAATTCGTTTTGTTGCTTAACCTGTCCCCATGCTGGCATCGTGTGCTAGCCAGCAAGCTACTGAGCTCAGCTTCTTGTATCACAATTTTATTGCTAGTTGTGTTCTGATTAGTCGTTGATTTAGTTGCCATTTCAGATAAATGTCTTCCATTTGGTCGCATATTAATATCTTTAGTGTCTGCTGGTATATCCTGTTTGACTTCTTCCTGCAATTAAAAGTAAGGATGTACAATGTTGGCTATGGCCATTTCACACAATATGTGTACTAAATCCATCTCAAGACTCCAGTTACACAATAGTGAGAACTGCATTGAAATGCTATACATGTATATGTAGACCCTGTACCTTCCGATATTACCTCCAACAGAGAGACAAAAAGATGCGGTTGTCAATCTTGTTGTATAATAAGTAGGGAATAATAACTTGTGGGGGCTTTCTCCATCATTACCGCCTCATCCCGGATCTCAGCAGGACTCTGTTTTTACAAGGCGACGGACTGCACCCTATAGGGGGCGTCTGCAGTGACCAGTCTGCCATCCACCACAAATCCTCCTCGTCCACCACTAGACGTGGAGACCGCAGCGGATCTTGCATCACAACGTGCAACACTGTGCGACAAACTCCACGAAACGATAACAGCCTAAGAGAACATCTGCAAAGAGAACCAACAGCTACGCATCCACCATCATGAACATGAACAGCCGAGATGCACTCTCGCATTCAACAACATTAAAGTTCAGCTAGCCCACACCATCATACTCGTACTCACTGGATGCTCATCTTATCATTAGATCACACGCGAGCGACCGAGCCATAGGCGCTGTATTACAGCAGGAAGTGCCAGGGATGACACAACCTCTCCTTTTTTCTCAAGAAAATTGATAGACTCTCAAAGAAAGTGGTCAACCTTTGACCACGAATTACTGGCCATGTACGAAGCAGTGCGCTACTTCCGTGACGATACTGAAGGGAGACCACTTACTATCTATACAGATCATCGACCATTAACTGACGCGATAAAGAATCCGTGCGCCAACGCCACACCACTCATGTTTAGCCACTTGGACGACAGCTCACAGTTCACAACAGGCGTACACTACGTGCGCGGAGCGGACGGGATGGTTGCGGACTACCTGTCCCGCCTAGCGGCCGTGACAACTCAACTGGATTTCGATAACCTCGCGGCCGCACAGGCAACATATGTGGAGCTGGAACGATTCTTGTCAGGCAGCGACACGGGATTACGACTACGACAATGCCCAGTGCCCGCAACCAACATACTACACTCCTGGAAATGGAAAAAAGAACACATTGACACCGGTGTGTCAGACCCACCATACTTGCTCCGGACACTGCGAGAGGGCTGTACAAGCAATGATCACACGCACGGCATAGCAGACACACCAGGAACCGCGGTGTTGGCCATCGAATGGCGCTAGCTGCGCAGCATTTGTGCACCGCCGCCGTCAGTGTCAGCCAGTTTGCCGTGGCATACGGAGCTCCATCGCAGTCTTTAACACTGGTAGCATGCCGCGACAGCGTGGACGTGAACCGTATGTGCAGTTGACGGACTTTGAGCGAGTGCGTATAGTGGGCATGCGGGAGGCCGGGTGGACGTACCGCCGAATTGCTCAACACGTGGGGCGTGAGGTGTCCACAGTACATCGATGTTGTCGCCAGTGGTCGGCGGAAGGTGCACGTGCCCGTCGACCTGGGACCGGACCGCAGCGACGCACGGATGCACGCCAAGACCGTAGGATCCTACGCAGTGCCGTAGGGGACCGCACCGCCACTTCCCAGCAAATTAGGGACACTGTTGCTCCTGGGGTATCGGCGAGGACCATTCGCAACCGTCTCCATGAAGCTGGGCTACGGTCCCGCACACCGTTAGGCCGTCTTCCGCTCACGCCCCAACATCGTGCAGCTCGGCTCCAGTGGTGTCGCGACAGGCGTGAATGGAGGGACGAATGGAGCCGTGTCGTCTTCAGCGATGAGAGTCGCTTCTGCCTTGGTGCCACTGATGGTCGTATGCGTGTTTGGCGCCGTGCAGGTGAGCGCCACAATCAGGACTGCATACGACCGAGGCACACAGGGCCAACACTCGGCATCATGGTGTGGGGAGCGATCTCCTACACTGGCCGTACACCACTGGTGATCGTCGAGGGGACACTGAATAGTGCACGGTACATCCAAACCGTCATCGAACCCATCGTTCTACCATTCCTAGACCGGCAAGGGAACTTGCTGTTCCAACAGGACAATGCACGTCCACATGTATCCCGTGCCACCCAACGTGCTCTAGAAGGTGTAAGTCAACTACCCTGGCCAGCAAGATCTCCGGATCTGTCCCCCATTGAGCATGTTTGGGACTGGATGAAGCATCGTCTCACGCGGTCTGCACGTCCAGCACGAACGCTGGTCCAACTGAGGCGCCAGGTGGAAATGGCATGGCAAGCCGTTTCACAGGACTACATCCAGCATCTCTACGATCGTCTCCATGGGAGAATAGCAGCCTGCATTGCTGCGAAAGGTGGATATACACTGTACTAGTGCCGACATTGTGCATGCTCTGTTGCCTGTGTCTATGTGCCTGTGGTTCTGTCAGTGTGATCATGTGATGTATCTGACCCCAGGAATGTGTCAATAAAGTTTCCCCTTCCTGGGACAATGAATTCACGGTGTTCTTATTTCAATTTCCCGGAGTGTAGTATGGTTCGACATGTCAACGGGGAGGCAACAACCTTCCGGCCCTGCCAACTATCGTCGAACAATATTCGACCTGATCCATAACAGCTCACCTCAGAGTGCGTCCCACGACGAAGCTAGTTTCGAAGCGTTATGTGTGGCCGAATGTGAAGAGGGATTGTGCCACTTGGACTTGAGCATGCATTCCTTGCCAGAGGGTGAAGACAGGATGACACAACCCGACGCCGTTAGAGAACATCCCTATAACGAGGGGCCGTTTTTGCCATGCACATATAGACTTAGTGGGGCAACTACCTGAATCTAATGGATTTCGTTATATCCTATTGGTCATCGACCGAACGACTCGGTGGGTGGAGACTGGCTGCCGTGAGCCGCTAACAACCGATCATGGCAGACAATTCGAATCGACCCTGTTTACGGAATTGTGTCACCTCTTCAGCTGCCACCGATTCCATACCACAGCCTACAATCTACACTCAAACGGCTTGATGGAACAGTGGCACTGCACGCTGACGACAACACTGGTGTGCCAGTGCATCAAGCGAGCACTGAAACAATGTACAGTGGACCGTGCAAAGAATTAAGAAGGGGCCCCAATACATTCGAAATCATGCTATCCGGCAAACACGCTACTGTGTCCATCAATAGACTGAAGCCAGCATGGACTTTGTCGGAGACACCAGGGAACAATACCGCCCCTTTGATCTCACGCCACGACACAACCCCCTTCATCGTCACACTACCTTCCAGAAGATATCACAGTGCCTACATGACATGACGATCGTGATATCTGCCACATGCGAAAACCGACAGGTCGGCAACAACACGGTGTTGCGGTCATTGTACCACTCCACACTGATACCACAGTCAGTTGATACAGATGCAGTGTTATCTATGCTATCCAGGGACGGTGTTCTACATGTGTCAGCCCCGTACCACAACACGGAAAACCAGACACAGGATCTGCCTAAACCCCCACCACAGGATCACGTACAACCACCGGCGACGACCTTACGATGGCACCTCCTGCACCACCCACTCAGCCAGTACCGACGTCACGAACAGGCAGACTGCTGCGCCGACCAAGACATCTAGATGAGTACGAGCTAGACAGCATCTCTGGAGACGCCCTGCACCACACCACAACACAACTTCAGCACTTCATACCTCTGGGGGTGGGGGGAGTTCTGTGGAGTCACAAGCTCTATGGACTTCTATCACCAAGAATATAGTTGCAAAAACAATATTTCTGGACCTTGGGCAGTGAGTTCTGAGGCACCAAGTGTTTAAGTTGTGTATGTGACTCAGTTTCGTTGACAGTCATTACACATCATGAACATAGTGTTCGTTACCCAAATCCTACAAACTGGACGTAACTGACTGGGTCATTCAGTTTTCTGATTTGGCACAGAACATTTCTGTTGTGGGTGGAGTACGTAATATTAAAGTAATAGAAAACCCAACCTTACTTTTACACCCAGAAGCTAGTTGTTTTGGTGGTTCTGATGGCGAAGAGATATTCGAAAAAAATCTTTGCGCCGCTTTCTTTTTCATAAATTTTATTTGCAATTATTTGATTTTCGAATTCACTTCACCTTCAACATTGTCAGAACTTTTCAAGCTTCACTATAAAGTGTTAACTTCGTCTTTTGCATTTTGATTATTTTTGTCAGCATTAGCTGTACTGTATACTTCATATAGTTTGCAGTAAAGAATGCCTAAATCGCTTTTTTATTCATTTTAAATTTGTTACACAAACAGAATATCATAAAATGGTAGAATCAAGGTAAACACGACCATCACTCAGCTAAAGTCAAGTTTCGTCTGAATGAGATAAACTTCAACACAGACCGTCAGAGCGGTGGCAGTTTTTGTCATAGCCTCAAAGGCGTTGCTGGCCTTTTAGCGTGTAACACCATAGTCACAGCGAGCGTGGACAGCGATAACATCGAGCGGCCGCCACATGCCAAATGTGATACAAACAAATTTAAACCTCATTAAATAATAATGATAGAATTGGCTTTGTTTTTAAGTTTTTAGTTAGAGTGAAGTTTAAAGTTGTAACACAAAACAAAACTCTATACATGCACTGTCACACAGCTCATGACGTCCCCCCCCCCCCCCACCCCCCTTATCACACACTGTCACGTCCTGTTGACCACCTCCCTCACACTTAACGTGTGACGTAATTTATGGATGGCCCATAAGTCGCGGCAATGTGTCAATTAGCAACTTCAGTTTTTTGTTTTCGTCCGCTTCTTGTTCCTGAACTAAAATTCAATCTGGTTTCGATAGGAACTGTGCTGGACAAAGATATGTGTGTAATGTCAAACAAGGAACAATGTGAATACTTGAACAGTGAAGGTGAAGTTCGTGCATTATCCAAATATATCAATAAAATTTATCCCATATTGTTTTCCCTAAATGGAACGCGGTCAGTACTGTCAGTGGTTACTCTGACAAGTGCAGATAAAATGCAGTCAGTGCCTGACAGTTGTGACACTAGTGGCTTTTCATCTGTCAATGTAGTTAATGTTCTGGTAAATTTCTCTAAAGGTGTTGAAAAATGAGCCATTAGAGCATTACGCTTGAGAGAGAGTTATTGTCATGTAAAGTAGGGAATTTCGTCGAGGACTTTCTCATTCGTGAGAAGTATTTGGCAGACAAACAAGATTGCTTGCCTTTCCCAGTCAGTTCGTGAAGAGCTAATGTCCCACTGAAATTGGTTTATACTGACATCTGCGGACCTATGGAGACACATTCACTTGGAGGAGCGAGATATTTTTTGCTTTTGAAGGATTGGTACTCAGGTTTTAGCAAACTATTCTTTATGAAACGAAAAGATGTAGTTAAAGGTTCAATCAAA